>NC_083686.1:16591439-16894469 GCF_033118175.1 Dama dama | reverse complement strand
GTTGGACACAACTGAGCGACTAACACACATACTAATGAGAAAGCAATGCTGTAGGTTTTTGTTTTTGGAAACATTCATGAAGGTCTTAGGATAGTGACTGTCATGCTACCACTAAGTATAGTATAGTAAAAGTGAATACAAATCTCCTATGATAACCAAGGCACAATTTACATTTCAGAGCCCATTTATGAGTTCCATAAAATTACAAAGGCTGCGGCATATTTCCTCCAATGCTGCATTGAAATTCTGTGAAGGATTTTCTTGAGGCCTGCAGTTTGAAGCAATTTGAAGAGCTTTTTCTTAAATTCTTTACATGTTTTTATAAGACTAGAGAGAATACTAATTTCACTGCATGTGACATACTTGAACAATGCTGAGAACAGCAGAATTTCTCACGTGTAACCTTGATGATACTTGGCACCCAAGGTTTCCAGTTATTACAACTTTTAGACCAATGCTTTGTAAATATATGTGTAATTTGGGTCTTCTCTATTTGTATTTGTATATTTTTCTTTCAAGTTTTATTTTTTTTAGTTTATGATGCTTTTTTCCCCCCAGACTGACCCTCATTTTGTATCATTTGGTCCAGCCAGAGTCTGCACTCATATATTGATCATAGTAATTACTTCTTTAGCTCTTTCATCTTACTTCTGAAATAGTTAAATATACTCATCATTCTTATTTGTTAACTTTATTTACTTGCCTATAGTGGGTCTTGGCTGTGGCCTGTGGGATCTTCCTTGCATGATGCTGGGTCTTCATAATGGTGCACAGTGTCTCTAGTTGTGGCTCGCAGGCCCCAGAGCTGGCGGGCTTCAGTAGTTGCAGCACTCATGTTTTTAGTTCCTCCGTAGCATGTGGGATCTTCGTTCCCTGACCAGGGATCGAACTCATGTCCCCTGCATTGCAAGGCAGAATCTTAACCAGTGGGCCACCAAGGAAGTCACTATGCTCATCACTTTTGCTGCAGTGACTAGTACTCTTAGACCTAACTAATTCTAGGCATGCTTATTCCTTAATAATATGAAATCTCAAGGAAAAGTACCCTCCTGAAGCTTGAAGTGTCCTTATTGACATCACCAGATTGGGGGTTAAAGGCAAAGATGCCGCTCATCAATATTATTGTCTGACTTCTATAGTCTAGTTGACATGAGAAGATTTCTCATGACTGGGATTTCAGTTCACTTCTTCACCTTGACCTCTGGCAAAACTTTAGAGGAGGTAAGAGTGAGTTAGCAACTGTATTTTTAGTTATTATCCAAGAGTTAATATCTGTGCCACCTGGCCCATGTAAAAAAGAATGCATTTCCCCCAATTTTGCTCCAAGTACCAGTAAGATCAATGTATTTTAATGCGTGTATGCTACTCATTGAATCATGGATCACTCATATGTCAGAAATAAGTTGATGCTTTTCAGAGGTGGTAACACAGAATACAGAAAGTCCAGCCATTCAAATCAATCTTTGTTGGTATGGTTTTTAACAGTTACCTTGTACTTTAGTTTTTTCATATTTAAGATGGGAAAATGTTCTCCTTCTAAGTTTGTTGTGCTGAGTGGGATGCTAAATGTAAAGTTCCTAGGGTAGTATTTGGGACAGATAAGTTTTTCACTATCTTGTATTACTATTGGCTTGATGTTGTGGTCTGTTATAATTATCATACATCGTCATCACCTCCATCATCACTCTTGCCTGGGAAACCACTGTCCATCTTTGCCATTCTTCCCTAAGGGAAAATCTAACACAATAGCAAAAGCCCAAGTAGTTCATAATGGAGTTCCAAAATGCTTTAGGCTCAGCTGTGTGACCATCCTGTAACATGGACTGAGAAGGTTAATAGAAGTTGATGTCTTCACTGGAATTGCCTCTCATATTTTTTATCCCGAGAACCTTCCCATCTAGAAGCTAGTAGAAGCTATTCATCACATACACCCACCTTTTCTTGGTCTGTCATTTCAAGTTGAACTCGTGCCCCCTAGAAGGTCTTCTGCTACAGTGTTTAGAAACTGTCCTGAATAACTGGCTCCAATCCTGGAGAAAAAAAACAAAAACAACTTTATAGTTCAGAAAAGGTGGTCTAAACCATACATCTGTATGTCCTAAATGATAAGCTGATAGTCTGTTGGGTGGTCGTGCAAACATTTGAGGAGATTTATTATTATTAAGTTAACTATGTTCTCTTTGAACATTGAAACTTTTCCAAACTACTAGACGCTAAAAGATTAGACTGGGGCGATGGATATTTTGGAGAAAGAGGTGATGTACTACTTTCATCACATCACATTCAGGGGTACCTACTATCAACGTAACTTATTACTGTTGATGGGGACCTTGATTGTGTGTCTAAGGTAGGATTTGTCAGGTTTACCCCCTGTAAATTGCTCTTTCCTCACCTTTCCCTTCCATGTGGTACTCTTGGAAGAAAGTTACCATGTGCAGGCCACATTTAAGAGGTGGAAAGTTAGGCTCTACTGCCTTGAGGGCAGAGTATCAATATACATTATTTGGAATTTTTCTGCATGGGAGATTTATCTAATTTCCCACATTAATTTGTTTATTCAGTTGTTCATTCATACTGGTATTTGTGTGTATTATAGTGAATTTTTACATTATCGGGAAGTAGAAGACCCAGAATAAAGCAGGAAAAACGAAATTAAGAAATACCTTGTCGCGCTGAAAGTTTATTTTCATTCTAAATATTCATGAACAGAAGTTCAAACTATTCTCTTTTCCTTTACTAGTCAGGGTGATGTGTATAGGTGATTTCCACAATTTTACAAAAATTAAAATATATGTAAGGAGTTAGGATTTGTGTTGTAAAATAAAATATGTTTGTATATGAGAACTCATCTCCTTAGACATTCATTGTTGTAAAATATTGTGAGCAAAAGACACCAGAATATAGAAAAATATAGTTTGTATCAGAATCTTAGCAAAGACATTAAGAAGTTTGTTCATCACTAGGTACAGTAGATACTTCAAAGCAAGGGAAATTTGCTTAATTCTCATGAAACAAAAATCTAGTAATTGCTTCATAATTTTTCTTTATAGCTAAATCTCTTCTTAAAGGGGGGACTTACAGTTCTGATTGCGTATTTTCTATCTCAAATAGGGGACTTATGCTTCTGATTCCATGCTGATGACTAAGTATAATTGTATCTGTTTCCAAGCCTGTTTTTACTGGTTAAACTTATGTTTTAAAATTCCATGCTTTAATTAAGTATTATAAAAATCTGGTAGGGTGTGCGTGTTCCATCGTGTCTGACTCTTCCCAACCCTGTGGACTGTAGCCCTCCAGGCTCCTCTGTCCATGGGATTTCCCAGGCAAGAACACTGGAATGGACTGCCATTTCCTTCTCCAGTGGTCTTCCTGACCCTGGGAACAAACCTGCATCTCTTGCTTCTTCTGCGTTGGCAGATGGATTCTTTACCACTGTACCACCTGAGAAGTCTCATAAAAATCTACCTGAGTGTATTAAAACAGTAGTGGTTCCTAGGAAAACTGAACTTAATATTGTGGAAAGACTTGCTAAATGCAATTTGCTGAATTGGGTAAAAGATTGAACTGGGTAAAAGACTGAGAGGAAAACTGTAAAATGAATTTATAATTCATGAATTGCAAAAAAATATGCATTCAGATTACTTAAAAAGTACTTAATTTTCTACTCTGTTTTAAAAAAAGCTCAAACTGAAAATCATAGATGTCGTATTACATATAAGGTGACTACACATATTGTCTTGCCTGAAACTGCTTGCTTTATGATTGATGATCCAGCATCCTACTTAATTTAGCATTTTTACTGAAACTAAGTTTTAACATTAATATTTGCATCTAAGCCTGGGGTGGGTTAGACCTCTATTTTGTGTTGGAAGCTTCTGCCATGGCCTTTTTACTGATGTGTGAGATGCATATGCAGAAAACAGAGATGACTTTTTGGACAAGTTTTGTCTTATATAAATATTGACTGAAGAAAGGCACCCTGAAGGAAGGTAAAAAAAGCAATACTCTGAAAATACTGTGTTGAAACATGTACAGATTTCTAAGTGAAAAATTATTGTCTGTAGGGAGTAACAATATTTTTTAATTTAAAAAACATTATGTCTACACAGAAAAGTTCATTGAATGTATCAATATTTTAAAGTTTATTGACTATAAAATGCAATTTTGAAGATGATTGTAAGCAATTTTGTGAGATAAAAAACAAAATAAAACAAAGAAACCAGTAAAAGCATATTAGAAAAATTACATCAGTTAGAAAAATACCAGTGACCAATATAAACAGATATGGCTAAGAAACCACATGAAGCATGTGAATGCAAACCAAGACCATTTAGTTGTTCTGTTTATTGTTTTAAAATATTAGACAATTAAATCAAAGGTTTTTAAACATTTGTTTTAATATTTGTACACACATTACTTTTTAGCAAGAAATAAATTTTAAAAAGCTACCTTTTAAAGTCTGTCAACATGTAAATATTTCAAAAAATCATGCAAAAGTCTGTTCTATAGATCTGTGTCTCTTTTTCTGTTTTGCATATAGGGTTATCGTTACCATCTTTCTAAACTCCATATATATGCGTTAGTATACTGTATTGGTCTTTATCTTTCTGGCTTACTTCACTCTGTATAATGGGCTCCAGTTTCATCCATCTCATTAGAACTGATTCAAATGCATTCTTTTTAATGGCTGAGTAGTACTCCATGGTGTATATGTACCACAGCTTCCTTAGATGGTGAATACATGTAAATCCATGGCTGATTCATGTCAATGTATGGCAAAAACCACTAAAATATTGTAAAGTAATTAGCCTCCAACTAATGAAAATAAATGGAAACAAACAAACAAAAATCATGCAGCTTTAATTACTTTAGTGACCTCTTTCACTTTCAAAAGTCCTAGTTTGAGTAATCAATGACGTGGTCACCCACGATATCTATGTGAACTCCAGTAAGTGATTCTATAATCAAAAAAGTCCTTTGGTCCTCATTTTGCAGATTGCAGAAAAATTGTACAATTCTATTTCTAAACAAATATATAATGTTTAATGTATCTATGCATCCTTTTTTTTGCTTGTAATTATCTGTTTCATTGATTAACAGACTCAGTTGGAATTAGTTTCAGTGCAGAGGACAAAATCAGTTAGAAACTGGGTAGAAATTACTCTCAGTATAAAAAGTGATATGTAGTAAGGCTAGGATTTGATTTAAAATCTGCACTGTTATTCGCAAATCTGCATGGTGTATAGCAGTTATAATGAATTCTTCTGTAGTAACTGTATGGCATGTTATCAGACATGCAAAATGAATCTTCTATGGGGACATACACAATTCTGTTTGAACCTCTTTTCTTTTAAAAATAGCCTCTCCACCCGATTCCTCTGGGTCTTCGAGAGAAGTGGGAGGGGGGATTGGGATGGGGAACACATGTAACTCCATGGCTGATTCATGTCAATGTATGACAAAACCCACTGCAATGTTGTGAAGTAATTAGCCTCCAACTAATAAAAATAAATGAAAAAAAAAATAGCCTCAATTCTCTTGGATACGCTAGTTACATGGTCTACTTCTATAGTGAAAGAAGACTCTTGAGAGTCCCTTTGACTGTTAGGAGATCCAACCAGTCCATCCTAAAGGAAATCAGTCCTGAATATTCATTGGAAGGACTGATGATGAAGCTGAAACTCCAATACTTTGGCCACCTGATGCAAAGAACTGACTCATTTGAAAAGACCCTGATGCTGGGAAAGGTTGAAGGCGGGAGGAGAAGGAGACAACAGAGGATGATGTGGTTGGATGACATTACTGATTCAGTGGACATGAGTTTGAGTAAACTCTGGGAGTTGGTGATGAATAGGGAGGCCTGGAGTGCTACAGTTCATGGGGTTGCAGAGTCAGACATGACTGAGCGACTGAACTGAACTGAACTTCTAAAGTGTTAATTTGAATAAGTTTTATCGAATAACCTAATATATGAAAAGCAATCCATGAATTATAGTGGAATTGTTGTTGTTCAGTCACTGAGTCATGGTCAGCTCTTTGAGACTCCATGGACTGTAGCATGCCAGAATCCTCTGTCCTCCGCAATCTCCCGGAGTTTACACAAATTTATGCCCATTGAGTTGGTGATGCTATCTAACCATCTTATCCTCTGCTGCCCCCTTCTCCTTTTGCCTTCAATCTTCCCCAGCATCAGGGTCTTTTCCTGTGAGACTGGCTCTTCACATCAGCTTTGGCTCCATCTCTTCATTCTTTCTGGAGTTATTTCTCCACTGATCTCCAGTAGCATATTGGGCATCTACTGACCTGGGGAGTTCATCTTTCAGTGTCCTATCTTTTTGCTTTTTCATACTGTTCACGTGGTTCTCAAGGCAAGAATACTGAAGTGGTTTGCCATTCCCTTCTCCAGCGGATCACATTTTGTCAGAACTCTCCACCATGACCCATCCATCGTGGGTGGCCCTACACAGCATGGCTCATAATTTCATTGAGTTAGACAAGGCTATGGTCCATGTGATCAATTTGGTTAGTTTTCATGATTGTGGTTTTCATTCTGTCTGCCCTCTGATGGATAAGGATAAGAGGCTTATGGAAGCTTCCTGATGGGAGAGATTGACAGAGGCTGACTGAGGGGGAAACTGGGTCTTGTTCTGATGGGCGGGGCCATGCTCAGTAAATATTTAATCCAATTTTCTGTTGATGGGTGGAGCTGTGTTCCCTTCCTGTTGTTTGACCTGAGGCCAAACTATGGTAGAGGTAATGAAGATAATGGCAACCTCCTTCAAAAGGTCCCATGCATGCACTGCTGCACTCAGGACCTCCAACCCTGCAGCAGGGCACTTCTGACCCATGCCTCTGCTGGAGACTCCTGGACACTCATGGACAAGTCTGGGTCAGTCTCTTGTGGGCCACTGCTCCTTTCTCCTGGGTCCTGCTGTGCACAAGGTTTTGTTTGTGCCCTCTAAGAGTCTGTTTCCCCAGTTCTGTGTAAGTTCTGGTGGCTCTGTGGTGGGGATCATGGAGACCTCCTCCCAGAGGGCTTATGTCATACCAGGTCTGCTGCACCCAGAGCCCCTGGCCCTGTGGCAGGCCACTGCCGACGTGTACCTCTGCAGGAGACACTCAAACACAGTTCTGGCTCAGTCTCTGTGGGGGTCTCTGGGTCCTGCTGTGCACAAGGTTTGTTTGAACCCTCTGAGCATCTCTGGAGGGGAAGGGGTTTGATTCTAAACGCAATTTCACCCCTCCTACCATCTTGATGGGGCTTCTCCTTTGCCCTTGGATGTAGTGTATCTTTTTGGGGTGGGATCCAACATTCCCCTGTCGACAGTTGTTCAGCAGTGAGTTGTAATTTTGGAGTTCTAGCAGGAGAAGATGAGCACACGCCCTCTATTCTGCCATCTTAAAACTTGAACAACACTCAGTTGTGGATGTGACTGGTGATGGAAGTAAAGTCCAATGCTGTAAAGGGCAATATTGCATAGGAACCTGGAATGTTAGGTCCATGGATCAAGGTAAATTGGAAGTGGTCAGACAGGAGATGGCAAGAGTGTACATCGACATGTTAGGAATCAGTGAACTAAAATGGACTGAAATGGGCGAATTTAACTCAGATGATCATTATATCTACTACTGGCGGCAAGAATCCCATAGAAAAAATGGAGTAGCCTTCATAGTCAACAAAAGAATTCAAAATGCAGTATTTGGATGCAGTCTCAAAAGTGACAGAATGATCTCTGTTCATTTCCAAGGCAAAGCATTCAGTATCACAGTAATCCAAGTCTATCCAAGTAATCCAGTAATGCTGAAGAAGCTGAACTTGAATGGGTTTATGAAGACCTACAAGACTTTCTAGAACTAACACCCCCCCAAAATGTCCTTTTCTTTATACGGGACTGGAATGCAAAAGTAGGAAGTCCAGAGGTACCTGGAGTAACAGGCAAACTTGGTCTTGGAATACAAACTGAAGCAGGGCAAAAGCTAACAGTTTTGCTAAGAAAACACACTGGTCATAGCAAACACCCTCTTCCAACAACAAAAGAGAAGACTCTACACATGAACATCACCAGATGGCCAATACTGAAATCAGACTGATTATATTCTTTGCAGCCAAAGTTGGAGAAGCACTATACAGTCAGCAAAAACAAGACTGGGAGCTGACTGTGGCTCAGATCAGGAACTCTTTATTGCCAAATTCAGACTTAAATTGAAGAAAGTAGGTAAAACCTCCAGACCATTCAGGTATGATCTAAATCATATCCCTTATGATTATACGGTAGAAGTGACAAATAGATTCAAGGGATTAGATCTGATGGACAGAGAGCCTGAAGAACTATGGACAGAGGTTCATGACATTGTACAGAAGGCAGTTCTCAAGGTCATCCCCAAGAAAAAGAAATGCAGAAAGGCAAAATGATTGTCTGAGGAGGCCTAACAAATAGCTGGGAAAAGATGAGAAGCAAAAGGCAAAGGAGAAAAGGAAAGATATACCCATTTGAATGAAGAGTTCCAAAGAATAGCCAGGAGAGATAAGAAAGCCTTCCTTAGTGATCAGGGCAAAGAAAGAGAGGAAAACAATAGAATGGAAAAGACTAGAGATCTCTTCAAGAAAATTAGAGACACCAAAGGAACATTTCATGCAAAGATGGGCACAACAAAGGACAGAAATACTATGGACCTAACAGAAGCAGAAGATATTAAGAAGAGGTGGCAAGAATTCACAGAACTATACAAAAAAGATATTCATGACCCAGATAACCACAATGGTTACCCAGATCACTCACCTAGAGCCAGATATCCTGGAATGAGAAGTCAAATGGGCCTTAGGAGACATCACTATGATCAAAGTTAGTGGAGGTGATGGAACTCCAGTTGAGCCATTTCACATCCTTAAAGATGATGCTGTGAAAGTGCTGCCCTCAATATGCCAACAAATTTAGAAAACTCATCAGTGGCCACAGGACTGGAAAAGGTCAGTTTTCATTCCAATCCCTAAGAAAGGCAATGCCAAAGAATGTTCATACTACTACACAATTGTACTCATTTCACATGCTAGTAAAGTAATGGTCAAAATTCTCCAACCCAGGCTTCAACAGTACATGAACCGTGAACTTCCAGATGTTCAAGCTGGATTTAGAAAAGGAAGAGGAACCAGAGATCAAATTGCCAATAGCCTCTGGATCATCAAAAACCAAGAGTTCCAGAAAACATCTATTTCTGCTTTATTGACTATGCCAAAGCCTTTGATTGTGTGGGTCACAGCAAATTGGAAAATTCTTAAAGAGATGGGGATACCAGACCACCTGACCTGCCTCCTGAGAAATCCATATGCAGGTCTGCAAGAAGCAACAGTTAGAACTGGACATGGAACAACAGACTGGTCCCAAATCAGGAAAGGAGTACGTCAAGGCTGTATACTGTCGGCCTGCTTATTTAACTTATATGCAGAGTACATCATGCAAAATGCCAGTCTGGATGAAGCACAAGCTGGAATCAAGATTGCTGGGAGAAATATCAATAACCTCAGATATGCAGATGACACCACTCATGTCTGAAAGTGAAGACGAACTAAAGAACCTCTTGATGAAAGTGAATGAGGAGAGTGAAAAAGTTGGCTTAAAGCTCAACATTCAGAAAACTAAGATTGTGGCATCTGGTCCAATCACTTCATGGCAAATAGATGGGGAAACAATGGAAAGAGTGCGAGACTTAATTTTTTTGGGCTCCAAAATCACTGCAGATGGTGACTACAGCCATAAAATTAAAAGACGCTTGCTCCTTGGAAGGAAATCTATGATCAACCCAGACAGCATAT
Organism: Dama dama; assembly: GCF_033118175.1. Lineage (NCBI taxonomy): Eukaryota > Metazoa > Chordata > Mammalia > Artiodactyla > Cervidae > Dama > Dama dama. Next base: position 16,884,658 of record NC_083686.1, on the reverse strand, counting down.
TAAAAAACAGAGATTACTTTGCCAGCAAAAAGTCTGCCTAGTCAAACTATGGTTTTTCCAGTAATCATGTATGGATGTGATAGTTGGACTATAAGGAAAGCTGAACACTGTAGAATTGATGCTTTTGAATTGTGGTTTTGGAGATGACTCTTGAGGGTCACTTGGACTGTAAGGAGAACCAACCAGTCTATCCTAAAGGAAATCATTCTTGAATATTCATTGGGAGGACTGATGCTGAAGCTGAAGCTCCAATACTTTGGCCACCTGATGCGAAGAACTGACTAACTAGAAAAGATCCTGATGCTGGGAAAGATTGAAGGTGGGAAGAGAAGGGGCTGACAGAGGATGAGGTGGTTGGATGGCACCACTGACTCAATGGACATGAGTTTGAGTAAGCTCCCGGAATTGGTGATGGACAGGGAAGCCCAGCATGCTGCAGTCCATGGGGTCGCAAAGAGTCTGACACGACTGAACGACTGAACTAACTTGACATCAGGTGGCCAGAGTATAAGAGCTTCAATTCCAGCGTGAGTCCTTCCAGTGACTATTCAGAGTTGATCTCCTTTAGGATTGATTGGTTTGATCTCTTTGCTGTCCAGGGGACTCTCAAGACCCTTTTTCAACATCACAGTTCGAAAGCATCAGTTCTTAGGTGCTCAGCCTTCTTTATGGTCCAACTGTGATATTCACACATGACTATTGAAAAAATCCTATTTTTGATGATACGGACTTTGTCGACAAGGTGATGTCTCTGCTTTTTAATACGCTATCATAGCTTTTCTTCCAAGGAGCAAGTGTCTTTCAACTTCATGGCTGCAGTCACTATCTGCAGTGTTTTTGGAACCCAAGGAAATAAAATCTGTCACTGCTTCCACTTTTCCCCTTTTATTTGCATAAAGTTATGAGGCCAGTTGCCATGGTCTTAGATATTTGAGTGTTTAGATTTAAGCCAGCTTTTTCACTCTCCTCTTTCACCCTCATCAAGATGGTCTTTATTTCATCTTCACTTTCTGCCATTAGAGTGTTATCGTCTGAATATCTGAGTTGTTGATTGAGTTGTATGATTCCTGTCTTTAAGTATCTTAGATTACAATAAGCTTAATGATAATCATCATCATTTAGGCCTATGACATAATATTATTTTGTAAGTAGAATACATTTCAAGAAGCACCTAGGTCTAACAGCCTGTATTCCCCGGGGGAGCAAAACATCAATTACATAAAAAATTTTAAAAATTCCAATAGTGTAATATTCTTTTTTACATTTAAAATAAAATCCCATGAGTCTGTTCTCTATGTCTACATCTCCAAAGCTGCCCTGCAATAGGTTCATCAGTACTGTCTTTCTAGATTCCATATATATGCGTTAGTATACAACACAGAGAACAGAATTACGGGCATGGGGATGGAGAGAGGAACGAGAGGGTGGAACGAATGGAGAGAGTAACGTGGAATCATATTGTTGTTGTTGTTGTTCAGTCACCCAGTTTTGTTTCTGACTGTTCGCGACCTCATGGACTGCAGCATGCCAGGCCTCCGTGTCCCTCACCATCTCCTGGAGTTTGCCCAAGTTCATGTTCATTGCATTGATGATACCATCCAGCCATCTCATCCTCTGATGCCCTCTTCTCCTTCTACCCTCAGTCTTTCCCAGCATCAGGGTCTTTTCTAGTGAGTTGTGTGTTTGCATAGGTGACAAAATATTGGAGATTCAGCTTCAGCATCAGTCCTTCCAGCGAGTATACAGGGTTGATTTCCTTTAAGACTGACTGGTTTGATCTCCTTGCAGTCCAAGGGATACACTCTAATGGAAACATATACACTACCATGGATAACAAACGTAGCCAATGGGGACTCGCTGTATGGCTCAGGAACATCAAACTGAGGCTCTATAAGAATCTCGAGGGGTTGGACGGGATAGGAGGTGAGAGGGAGATTTAAAAGGGAGCAGACATATGCATACCTATGGCTGATTCATGTTGACGTATGGCAGCAACCAACATAATGTTGTAAAGTAATTATCCTGCAATTAAAAATAAATAAATTAAAAAATCCCAGTCCAAGTTTCTTTAGTAAAGATGCTATCCTAATTGGCAGCCTGTCTGGAAGAAAACAAAAATCTTCTCTCCACAATATGTGTTAAAGTAAATTCCAGATGGAACAAAATTTAAAAAAAAAATATTAAAGAAAATAGGAAACATGGCAGAAATAAGATAGAAAACTTAAGAGCATAAAGAGAAGAAAGGCAAATGTAATTCATCATATAAAAATAAATATAACTTAATATAACAAAGGACACAAAATGATAGTGTGAAAAGAGCAGTAATGGAAATCACAGATCAAGGGTTATATCCATAGTATAAAAAGATTCCTATAACTTGTTACATATGCAAGTGCTCTTCTGCACTATACAACTAACATGTGCAGATTCCTGGAAAGTTTTCAAGTCTGTGTTTAATTAGCTCAGTGTGTGGAGGAGGTGTCTATCTCTCATACAGAGCAGGTTAGCTTCCTGTCTAGGCAAAATGCCAGGCAGGCTGGTACATTTTTTACAACATAATGAACAACTTACCTCCATTTTCTCTGATACCTAAAGCATATATTTTTGAACCTTGGCCAAAATTACAGTCTAGATACCACACAAATGCAGTTAGGGAAAACATTTTATGCTGACTAGAAAGCTGCTTTGAATAAAGTTCTTTTAAGACGTCTGATGTTTGAGAAAGAGTTCATTCTATTCTCTGGTGGAATTGTCAGGGAATAGCATTCCTAGGTTACGGTATCTCATCCTCATATTCTTTTATGTCTTTCTCTGTCTTTATTGAGTGGGTTATAATTGAAACCTGCATGCGAGCATCATTTCTGTGCCATTTATAAAGCTGTAATTGATTAAATGACACATTTATACAATGTCAGCCAGACTTTCTATTATAGAAAGGAAATGAATTAATTCCTAGTCCTATTTATTTCCAGAAATTATGTTGTTTTTGCTGGTGAATTTGTTTTTCTTTAAAAAAATTATTCTCACCAGGAAACTTTTTTTTTTATCAAACACAGTGCCCCAATCTGGAAATCAATTTCTTTCATAAATCCTGTAACAGCTAATCCCATTTATCGTTTTACATGGTCCATCTTTGGGCTTTGAATTTTTTTAAACTTGAACTCTCAAGTTCTACAATGTTTTTAATTTATAAAGTCATGCAAGTTATTTTGGGAGCAGAAAGCACACATCCCTCATCTTATATGCAGCAAAACTGATGCTCAGAAATGATAATTGGCAGGTCTATTGTTCTGTTGATTTAAAGTGAACCAGGGCCAGAGACCTAGTCCTTTGACTATGAGTATAGAGCTCATCCCAGGTTGCTATCTAACTTTCTGGTCAAACTTTTGTGAGCTATTATTCTTCCAGAATCAGGCGAATTGGAGACTAAGGTTTGACAGCAAATCTCAATTTCTAAGTGGGTCTTAAAAGGCATTTTTAATTTTTGAAAGGCAGTTCCTAATGTGTTTTGATGTCTTTTTAAAGGTATATAATAAGGGCAAATAGAAGTACATTTAGATTTCTAATTGTATTTTTATGATTTTGACTTTGAAAAACCCAAATATAATATATGCTTATAAATTATAATATATAGAATGTCACATAACATTTCTCTTAAAGTAACTCTAGAATCCTATTTTGTAAAGTGTTCCTAAAAAAAAGAAACACTGCTCAATATATAACCAGTGGAATATGTTTTAGGTTTTTCCTCTAACCTGTTTAGCTTCATCTCCACTTGATTCTCAGACTAAGAGTTTTTAAATGTGGCAGATATTCTCCAGATTTTCATTGTTCTTTATTGAAAACAACCAGTTTTCCATTATTTCCTTTTTAATGATACTGTATATCATGTTGCTATAACCACTGATATCTGGGTTACTAGTCTCCCAAAGGCTGTTTGCAGCTGTAGACAGCATTAGGCTGTAGACAGCCTTCAAATATTTGCCAAGTCGAAAAAGTATTTCCGTCTGAGGATTGCACAAAAGGAAGCTCTGCTTATCCATAGCTGCCAAATTGGCTGACCACTTCTCCCCAATACTTCCTACTGCAGCTGAAGAATGTGAACAGGTGCACCATTGCCTTTCCCTGAAGAAAAAAAAAAAAAAAACAACAACAAACTTTTCAACTAACATACATCACCAGTTACGCTAAAATAAACATTCTTGAAAAAACAAAGGCCAACTTATTGAGGTATATCTTTTTCTTTGTCTTGATCCCTTTGAAACTACTGGAAACTGTGTGGAAGAACTGAATGAGGACATTAGTGAAACACTGCCAAGTCCGCAGTGATTCATCATAACCCCCACCAAGGACGGTTTCTAGAGCTTCCCACAAGCCTGAATGGCTCCAGGTGGTTGCTATGGATACAGTGTTTTAGTTTAATACTGTGGTTCAGAGTTATGGGTGACAGCAGGTCACAGGTTTGTGGCAGGAATAGTGGCTACCTTTCCACTGCCAACCTCAGCTCAAGTGGCAGGTTTTCAGCTGTGAGATACATAAGGAAGGTGACATAAAGCCTTGCCTTTTTATTTGCTTTTGTTGTTCCAAGAGGTAGAAGATGTCTGTGCTTCTGCTCAATATTTCAAAAAGGTCATTTAGATGAGAGGATGTGTAGTTAATAGATCTGAGAAAAAAAAGTGAAAGTAAAATTCACTCAGTTGTGTCCGACTCGTTGCGACCCCATGGACTATAGCGTCTGTGGAATTCTCCAGGCCAGAATACTGGAGTGGGTAGCCTTTCTCTTCTCCAGGGATCTTCCCAACCCAGAAATTGAACCCAGGTCTCCTGCCTTGCAGGAAGATTCTTTACCGACCGGCTGAGTCACCAGGTGTGAAGTTGCTCAGTCGTGTCCGACTCTTTGCGACCCCATGGACTGTAGCCTACCAGGTTCCTCCGTCCAGGGGATTTTCCAGGCAAGAGGACTGGAGTGGGTTGCCATTTCCTCCTCCAGGAGATCGTCCCAAACCAGGGATTGAACCCGGGTCTCCCGCCTTATAGGAAGATGCTTTACCGTCTGAGCTACCAGGGAAGCTCGAGTCACAAGGGAAGCCCCCCACAAAAGAGAAAAAAATCACGAGGGATAAAGATTGGTCGGCAAGATTATAGAAGTAGGCAAATAGCGGGAGGAAGAAAAACATGTAAGCAATCATTAGTTACCTACGTTATACACAGTGTCAGCAGTGTCTGGGGCTTCCCTGGTGGCTCGGTGGTAAAGAATCCGCCCACCAGCATAGGAGGCACAACTGATGTGGGTTCAATCTGTGGGTCCGGAAGATCCCTTGAGGAAGGAAATGGCAACCCACTCCAGCATTCTTGCCTGGGAAATCCCATGGACGCAGAAGCCTGGTGGGCTACAGTCCGTGGGGTCACAAAAGACTTCGTGACCAGACAACAACAACAACAGTCAATAATGTCTATGTGTCAATCCCAATCGCCCAATTCTTTCCACCCCACCTTTCCCCCTTGGTATCTGTACATTTGTTCTCTGTGTCTGTGTCTCTGTTTCTGCTCTGCAAATAGAATCATCCATACCTTTCTCTAGATTCACATATGTGCATTAATATACAGTATTTGCTTTTCTCTTTCTGACTTACTTTGCTCTGTACCACACTCATCCATCCACATCTCTACAAATGACCCAGTTTTGTTTAATGGCTGAATAAAATTCCATTGCATTTATGTGGGAAGCCCGTACCACAAATTTATCCATTCCTATGTTGATAGACATTTAGATTGCTCACATGTCTGAGCTATTGTAAGTAGTGGGCAGGTTGAATTTAAGGGTCTCAGAGGTGAACAGTTTTTAGGCAGGTTAGGTAGGTCTAGGCACTGATCATCCAAATGTGGCAATGTAGCCCGAGGCACAGTTTCCTCCACACAGATATTCCAAATATTCTTGCCAAAGGGAGACCAGTATGATAGCTAAGGGGTAGTGGTATATGTAAGATGGAGATCAAAGTGAGACTTAACAAATGAAAAGGAAGAAGGTTTTCATGAGGACCAGAATCAGCCAGTGTATCTGAGATAAGAGGAACTTTAATGGTGGTATAAAAACATTACTCCAGGAAGAAATCTGTTGTGCTCTTCCAGTCATGTTGTGCATGAGCTTAAGTCTGGATTTCTAGGGATGGTTATTGCATTGCTACACCTCACTCTTTACAATGCCTTGAAGATTCATTTTATGTTACTGAGATACCAAGTTCTCTGTAAACTTTATTAGGTGATCTCTTTTTACCATTCATTGTGGAAAATTTAAAATAAAAACAGAAGAGAGAATAGTACAAAGAACCATCAACCACCTTCAACAATTACCAACACATGACCAATTTTATTTCAACTGTAATCTTTATATTCTCCGACCTGCCCCCTCCCCATGGAGTATGTTGAAGTAAACCTCAACATAATAGCCTATTATTTTATCTGCTAAAATTCAGTGTGTATTGTAAAAAATAAGAACCACTCATAACATCACATCCTGCAAAATTAACAGCCATTTCCTAATATCACTAAATATCCATTCAGTATCCAAATTTCTCTGATTATCTTATACATTTCTGTTTGTAGTTGGTTATTATTTGAATCAGGTCCCATACAAAGTCCACAAAGAGAGCACATATAAAACATATAAAGAACACATTAAGACTCTTTAACAACAGTTCTTCCAACCTATTTACTTTATTCCCCTTGCCATTTACTTGTTGAAGAAAACAAGTCACTTGTGTTTAGAATTTCCTACATCCTGGTTTTAGCTGGCAGCATCCCAGTATGTTACTTATCATGTACTTCTCACCCCTTGGCTTTTCTGTGAAAGAATGAGTGGGTCTAGAAGCTTGATCAGATTCACATTTGTTTCTGTAGCAAGAATATTTCATTACTGGTACTATGTGTTACTTATTGAACCACAGCAGAAAATTCATAATGTCTGGTTCTTTCTTGTTGTGATGATTGGTGGTTTCAGATGACCTCTGATGTACCATTTTGAATTCCCAAATAACCTTTCATCTAATTGTTTCAGTAGCCATTGATGGTTGTTGCATCGATTCGTTGTTTTATTAGGGTTGCAAAGGGGTTATATTCTCATCCTACCATCCCATCTGTATTTATATTACCTAGAATTTATCCACAGCGACATTCTAAAATATAGAAAATCATTTGTATGGGTAAGGCATCTATTTGACTTTTATTTGTTGGCTTAGTTGCTCAGTTGTGTCCAACTCTTTGCAACCCCATAGCCTATAGTCCACCAGGCTCCTCTGTCCATGGGATTTCCCAGGCAAGAATACTGGAGTGGGTTGCCAGTTCATTTTATTTATCTTGTTACAATTTTGAGGAAATTATTAAGCCCTCATCCTAGTATATCATAAGATATACACACAAATCAGAGAAGTGACATAATACGATGGGAAAACAAGGGGTCTAGACACATGAGGACCAAGGACCCTCATCTTGCCATCGTATGGTGTATTGTGGTTGGTTTGTATGTGTGACTTTTCTGATACATGCACTTCCTCTCTAGGCTAAAGAAACATTTTTAATTATGAAGTTCATGTTTCTATGGAGAAATTTAGCTCTTTTATTCCCATGATTTCTGGCATTATCAGGACCTCTATCTGCTGCTTTTATTGTTACATCCTTTCTTTGTTCTGATAAATATATTTGTAATTCCTCTTGCTGTTCATTCCATTACCTGTCATCTTCTGTTGTTTATTACAGAAAAGTCCACGGAACACCTGGCTCCCTTTTATAGAAATACATTTCCTATTTTGTGTCCTTTATCACACCCTTCAACTCAGCCAGTCCAGTGATAACCTCCTTTCACTGAGTGATCAAGTACTTATTTCTGAAAGAATACTTTATGTGTTTACCTACTGTCTTTTTTTCATTTGATTCTGCTCTTACTAGTTATGAGAATGGGAAGCTCATCCCTCTAGACTGTTTCCTCCTTAGTAAAACTGAGATCAATAAACCCAACTCTAGTGGTGTTCTGAAGATGAACAAAGATAATTTATGAGAAATCACTAATCAAAGTAACATATTAATCAAAGTAACATATTCTGATCTGACGAGTACTTAGTGAGCTCTCTTTACAGTAACTTCTGTGCTAAGTTCTAAGAATATGCCAACTAAAATAGACATGGGCTTTGCTCTTGTAGAAATCCAGTCTGATGGTGAATACCAACAGTCAAAATATAATTGCATTTATTTCATAGATTTTTCTGCAAAAATGCTGAATTTGACTCTTTTGTCTTTTCTGTTGGGCTTACCTTGTAGCTCAGTCAGTAAAAAATTTGCCTGCAACCCAGAGGTCCTGGGTTCGATTCCTGGGTCAGGAAGATCCCCTGGAGAAGGAAATGGCAACCCACTCCAGTATTCTTGCCTGGAGATTCTATTGGTGATTTATTTTTTTATGTCTTCCCACTTACTAGAAGTTGATGTTTAGTTCTAGTTCACTGCTATTTTCATTGTGCAGATGTCATCTTGGTTTTCTTTACTGGGTTCCAAAAGTTAATATAACACATAGTATTTCCTGTGGAACTTCCTAAGTATTACATATATAAGTATTATGTAGGGAAGCAGGGAATTTCTTTTGCATTCATGCATTCATCCAAAAAACAATGATACTAAAATAGGCAAAATGATTTCAGAGAAGATAGAAATGCTCAACCAATTTGTTTTTATAAGGCCACAGAATTGAGTTAATCAGAATTAGGCAATGCCTCTTCTGCATTTGACTGGCCATTATTGCCTGAAAATTGAATCAAATATTTGGATGAAAGATTTGGATTAATATGTCTGATTTAATATACTGATAATACATTAATAACTTGAGATAGACTGAACATGCTTTTTTAAAAACAGGGAATAGATTGACCATATTTTTAAAAATAATGTCCTTAAAAATACAACCGCTTGTAAAAGAATGAAACTAGAACACTTTCTAACACCATACACAAAAATAAACTGAAAATGGATTAAAGATCTAAACGTAAGACCAGAAACTATAAAACTCCTAGAGGAGAACATAGGCAAAACACTCTCCGACATAAATCACAGCAGGATCCTCTATGACCCACCTCCCAGAATATTGGAAATAAAAGCAAAAATAAACAAATGGGACCTAATGAAACTTAAAAGCTTTTGCACAACGAAATAAACTATAAGCAAGGTGAAAAGACAGCTTTCAGAATGGGAGAAAATAATAGCAAACGAAGCAACAGACAAAGGATTAATCTCAAAAGTATACAAGCAACTCCTGCAGCTCAATTCCAGAAAAATGAATGACTCAATCAAAAAATAGGCCAAAGAACTAAACAGACGTTTCTCCAAAGAAGACATACAGATGGCTAACAAACACATGAAAAGATGCTCAACATCACTCATTATCAGAGAAGTGCAAATCAAAACCACAATGAGGTACCATTACACACCAGTCAGGATGGCTGCTATCCAAAAGTCTACAAGCAATAAATGCTGGAGAGGGTGTGGAGAAAAGGGAACCCTCTTACACTGTTGGTGGGAATGCAAACTAGTACAGCCACTATGGAGAACAGTGTGGAGATTTCTTAAAAACCTGGAAATAGAACTGCCATATGACCCAGCAATCCCACTTCTGGGCATACACACCGAGGAAACCAGATCTGAAAGAGACACGTGCACCCCAATGTTCATCACAGCACTGTTTATAATAGCCAGGACATGGAAGCAACCTAGATGCCCATCAGCAGATGAATGGATAAGGAAGCTGTGGTACATATACACCATGGAATATTACTCAGCCATTAAAAAGAATTCATTTGAATCAGTTCTAATGAGATGGATGAAGCTGAAGCCCATTATACAGAGCGAAGTAAGCCAGAAAGATAAAGACCAATATAGTATACTAATGCATATATATGGAATTTAAAAAGATGGTAATGATAACCCTATATGCAAAACAGAAAAAGAGACACAGATGTACAGAACAGACTTTTGGACTCTGTGGGAGAAGGCGAGGGTGGGATGTTTTGAGAGAACAGCATCAAAACATGTATATTATCAAGGGTGAAACAGATCACCAGCCCAGGTTGGATGCATGAGACAAGTGCTCGGGGCTGGTGCACTGGGAAGACCCAGAGGGATGGGATGGGGAGAGAGGTGGGAGGGGGGATCGGGATGGGGAATACATGTAAATCCATGGCTGATTCATGTCAGTGTATGGCAAAAACCACTACAATACTGTAAAGTAATTAGCCTCCAACTAATAAAAATAAATGGAAAAAAAATAATAAAGGTCAAATAAGAGTTAAAAAAAATATATATATATATATATATATAGGTAGGACTATGGGCTTCCCTGGTGGCTCAGAGGATAAAGCGTCTGCCTGCAATGCAGGAGACCCAGGTTCAATCCCTGGGTTGGGAAGATCCCCTGGAGAAGGAAATGGCAACCCACTCCAGTATTCCTGCCTGGAGAATCCCATGGACAGAGGAGCCTGGCGGGCTACAGTCCATGGGGTCGCAAAGAGTCGGACACGACTGAGCGACTTCACTTCACTTCATGGGTTAAGAAAATTAATAGGGAATGTACTTGTAAGAACCAAACCATGACTTTCTGTTTGTGCCTTTATAAGCAGAGTTGTGCAGTACTTTTCCCACTATCCCACCCTTACTCCTATTTTCATTTAAAAGTGTTTATTAATTGACAGATATCTTAGACTTGCTCATTTTGTGCACTCAGTAACATATTCTTGTTAACGTGAGTTATTCTATAACCTACAGTTTAAAATGTCTAAATGTGTGTGTATGTGCATATGTGTTTAAGACATTCATTGAGATGATTCAGAAATCTAATTGCTGTTCTTATGAGCTAGTTGGATTCAAGTCATATCTTTTCATTGAATTCTTAGCTTTATTACATTTTTTGGTGGTGATCAAGGAGAGTATATAATCTCATTGATACTTTGCTTCTTTTACTCTTCTTTCATGATTTGGCAAGAATCCCTGGTAGCTCAGTTTGTAAAGAATCCGCCTGCAATGCAGGAGACCCTGGTCAGTTCCTGGGTTGGGAAGATCCCCTGGAGAAGGAAAAGGCTACCCACTCCAGTGTTCTGGCCTGGAGAATTCCATGGACTGTGTAGTCCATGGGGTCGCAAAGAGTCGGACATGACTGAGTGACTTTCACTTTTTCACTTTATTTCCTTTTAACTTTATCATAACTTTGTCATGATATTCTCTTAATATTTAGCTTCCAAGAATGAGGTAGTCAAATATGTTATTCTTCTCAGTTATTTTTTCCCTTTCTGTTTGAGGGCTATATTCCTTGACCCCACTGATATCGGATTTGGTCAATTGACTTGCTGAGCCAATGGAATGCAAGTGGAGGTAACATTTAAGAGCCATCATGTAGTTCTCCATTATAGGCATACCTCAGTTTATTGCGCTTCACTTTATTGTGCTTCTTACAAATTGAAGACTGTGGCAACCCTGTGTTGAACAAAGATTTCAGCACCATTTTCCCAACAGCGTTTGCTCATTTTGTATCTCTCTGTTACATTTTGGTAATTCTAGAAATATTTCAAGCTTTTTCATTGTCATTACATTTCTTTTGGTGATCTGTGATCTGTGATCCTTGAGGTTACTGCTATCACTCACTGAAGTCTCAGATGACGGTTAACATTTTTTAGTAATAAAGCATTTTTATTTATTTTTAGTAATAAAGCATTTTAAAATTAAGGTTTTTACATTGGGTTTTAGACACAATGCTATTTCACACTTGATAGGCTATGTGATAGCATAAACATAACTTTTATATGCACTAAGAAACTAAAAAAAGTGTGTGACTTGCTTCATTGCAATATTTGCTTGATCATGGTAGTCTGGAACTGAATCCACAATGTCTCCAAGGCCTTTCTGTATTCTTTATCTTCTTCTATGACATCAAAATAAGGGTTGCTCCCTCAGTCTGGGTCCCAGGATGAAGAAGGCATTCATCAGGAGCCAAGGCAGACATAGACATAAATGATGTTGTTATTACAAAAAGCTCAGATTTTCAGTGTCATTTGTTACTGCAGTGCCTAACTAAACTGATTATTACAAAGGAATTTAATAGTTTCGTTACTATTAAGAAGCAGGGGATAGACTGTTAGTGCAATATTGAGGACAAATATGTTTCAGAATTTGAGTTATGGATTTGACCCAGGTTTGAATTAATTAGTTATGAATACTTGGTATAGTTATTAAACTATTCCACCTGTAAGATGAGATCAACTCACATAAACAGCTTTGCTGTGAAGATTAAATAACTGCATTAAGGCAATGATTACTGATGTACTAACAGTCAAGTGCAAAACTGCATAATAACTCAGAGTGTAGAGAAGTTTGTTTCTAACTCACTTAAATTACAAAATGCATGATCCTGATTGTCAGATATATTTTCTCCAAGTAATGATTCAGAGACATTTGTTCCATTTTGTGGCTCTGCTGTCTCCAATACATGGTGTCCAAGGTTGCCTGGGAACTGTCTCCATTCCCATCATCCAGAAAGGGCAACGGACCATGGAGGATCTCAAGAGGAGGTTTTCATGGGCCAGGTGTGGAGGTGTTACACATTGCTTCTGCTCATTTTCCAGTTGTTAGAACCCAGTTGCATGGTTGAACCCAAGTAAAATGTAGGCTGGAAATGTATTCTTAAAGAAAAAATAGGTTTGATGAACTGTTAGCAGTCTCTGCCACAGTGATATATGAGAAGGGAAGGCTTCCTACAAGGGACTTCCCTGGTGGTCCATTGGTTAAGACTCCACCTGCCAATGCAGGGGACATGGGTTCAATCCCTGGTGCAGGAAGATTCCACATGCCCTGGGGCAACTAAGCCTGTGTGCCATACCTACTGAGTCTTCATGCGCTGCAGCCCATGTTCTGCCACAAGAGAAGCCACTGCAATGAGAAGGTCACATACCACAACTAGAGTAGCTCCCACTCATAGCAACTGGAGAAAGCCTGCATGTAACAAGGAAGATTCAGTGCAGCCAAAAATAAAAAAAAAAACAGACTACCTGTGTGAATCTAGTAGATGCTTAATAAACATTTTTTATAGTTTGCTTTCTCTAGGTTTCTTCAAGTCTTATGTAAATATCAAGAATGTTTTATCTAGTTGGGATCAAATGCATGGCTTTAAGATGGAATATATAAGTCCTGCAGCCATGAAAAAATGATTAGTTCAGGAGTCTCTCTTGCCTGATAATTCTTGGTATTCATACAGCAACTTGCTTAGTAAAAATATCTTGGTTCATTACCTGTCAGAACTAGAGGGGAGGCTAGAGGCATTCAATAAATGTTTGTTGGATGCCTTATTGAGCAGATATACCTCTTTTGATTTAATAAACTCTCAGGACTGAACAAGTGTTTGTACCCTTTTGTAAAGTGTATGGTGAATGTGAGAACTAAACTGATTCTCTAGAGATTTGTCATCCAAGAACTGGTACTTGATTTTTATTTACTGTAGAAAATGGCTGTATTTCTAACATAAAATTAACAGACTTTACACAAATTTTCAGTTTTTTATTACGTTCTTGAATAATTCCTTTGGGTTTTACTCTTTCATGATTCCAGATACATGCGAAAGCTACTGGTAATTTCTGCTTGTCAGAATCAGGTTTGTAAGAATCTTTGCAAACACATAAATTTGGGTTTGAACTTTGGTTTTTCTTTACCTTTTCTTAGGTACTTGACTTTGGGCAACTTACATTACATATGTGGGCCTCAGTATTTTTGTCCATCACACAGGATGAGGATAAACCTAGATTATGTATTCATAGTGAATTTTAAATGAGATAATACTTGTAAAACAATGTATTTTTTTGTATTATTTACTGTACTCCAGAATGCATTTTCCAATATAGTAAAGTGAAGTCGCTCAGTTGTGTTAGACTCTTTGTGACTCCATGGACTGTAGCCTACCACACTCCTCCGTCCATGGGATTTTCCAGGCAAGAATACTGGAGTGGGTTGCCATTTCCTTCTCCAGAGGATCTTCCCGACCCAGGGATCAAACCTAGGTCTCCTGCATTGTAGGCAGATGCTTTACCCTCTGAACCACCAGGGAAGATTCAAATATAGTAAAGTGCATTTTTATTAATATTAATAGCAATGATAATATTAGTAATATCAAATTATAATAAAGTATATTTTTCTCAGAGGTGCACTGTATATATGAAATAGGAATGATGTTTAAACATATTTTCCTTTAAAAGCCACATTCCTAGGGAAAACATAGAATGCGTTTTGCATACGCATCCTATAAGGCTCTGAGCAGGCTTTTGTTTTCACCTGTTTTGACATTGCATAATTGGATAGTAAACAAATTATGTCACATGCTTGGCGTGTACTTAATAATTTTGAAAAGCCACTAGAGGGTGCTACTTTGTTAGGAAAATAAAAGCACCTCCCAACAGTAGCATTCAGTCTGCAGCGGCGACGTCTGATGTTAGGGGCCAGAACTGAGCTCTCTGCTGTGAGTATCCGGATAGAATTTATTCATTTATCGTTTATGTCGGAAGTAAATGGCAATAGTGTAGGCAAGCCACAAAAGTTGATACAAATAAAATCCTAGTCTTTTCTTTCAGTAAAGATTTATACCAATTCTGTTATGCAAAAGCTGTATTTCTTACCAAACAAAATTCTGAGGCTATCTGAGTTTCTTATGAGAGATAAGCTGGTTTTACTATGTGTGCTGTGTTTTGACAAGATATCTGTTGCTCTAAGTTTGGCATAATTATTTTCTTCCATCTTTGGTAGTTTTTATTATAAGGATGGGTGAAAATGAAGATCCTGTATTATTTTTGCCCTCTGAAAAATCACATTTCAGTGATCCAAAGATCACAGATGTGTTCAAGTGGGTGAGCTGCAGATAAACTAAGTATGTGACCTTCATTTTCGTTTCTCTGGGTTTAAAGTGAATGTTGTGCTGGTGAGAGGTTACATGAAGTGTCAGCCTCAATTATGAATAACAATCTTTAGTCTACAGTTCATATTCAATGGCAAGAGCATCTTTCTGAAGCCAATTATCTAAGGATAAAACACAGTCAGCCTGGGTTTAGTTAAAAGATTTCTGCAGATTAACTCTTGTCTTTTCCGCCAACCATGAGGTAATGACAGAGATGGAGGAAGATTGTCAGTAGTTGGACAAGAGGAAGAAATGAATGGGGAAATCTAAAAGAATCCTAATCCTCCAATAGAAGTGAACTAGAGAAAAACTGGGTGTTCTCAGGGTGTACATTTTGGATCCCTGATAGAGGAGTCAGTTTCTTGAGGATTATTTTTTCCCACTCCATATTACTTTTGAAGTACTAGTAGGGGGAAAGTTTTTGATTTGTCTTATGTTAGTAAAAGGAACAGCTAAGAAGTTTCAGACTAAACTATCTGAGAGTCTAGTTCCTCAAGTCTTCTGAGCTCTTCAGAGCCAAAGTAATTCATTACAAGTCTGGATCAGACTTGATGATTACACGGAATATAGTCAGTTTACTGGCTCATGGTATGTGTGTGTGTCTTTGTGTGTGTGTATGTTCTCCATACAGTCACATACACTTGATCACAACTTTTAAGAGGTCATGTCAGTCAAGAGCTTAGTGTTACCCTACCCTAATTTTTAGTGTTAATCCAGCTTCTTTAGCTTGTTTATCTTTAAGAATAGCTTTAGTGAGTTAGGTAGTTATTGGTGGTGGGATTGGGGACGAATCAGAGGCTTGGATTATTATTCACTGTTGAGATGTTTTGAATTCCATCTTCCAATCTTTTGCAGAGAATTTGAGACTGGAAACATTTGGGTAGCACTAGAATATGAAAAAAAATTTTTTTTAACCATTTTTTCATGAATGTAGATCACATTTATCATTTTTGTAAATTCACTTGAGAAAAGTAAAGAAATGAATGGGGTTATCTCATTGTCCATGTTAGGGAAGTAAGGAAACTCTAATTCACCCTTCTCTGGTCAGAAAGGGCTGAGTTTTTACTGAGAAAAATACCTCTAACTTGCCACCTGTGTAAAAGCATGGATTATAGAAAATAATATTGTTTTAGAAGAAAGATGAGGGTTTTAAGCTCTCTGCTTCTGATCTGCCATTCTTAGTTGTGGCAAATGGGTTTACCTTAAACCATGAACATCACTAAACTTTATTTTTTTTTAATGAAAAAAAATTTATAAAAAGTAATTCAAGAGAATTGCTGGGAGTGACATGTAAAAACATGCCCTCAAGACACTAATGGCCAAATAGAAGTGTTGTCATGGTCTGTGGCAATATGGTCAAATTGAGCCTTACTAGGTGAATTGAACACTGCTAAGAAAATACCAGGGAAGCCTGGCGTGCTGTAGTCCATAGGGTCGCAAAGAGTTGAACACGACTGAGCAACTGAACTGAAGAAAATACCCTGTTTGTTTTCCCATTCCTTGATTTTCTATAGCATTCCAATTTCTCATTCTATACATTGCTGTCTTGCAAATAACCATATTGACTGTTTCAGCCTGACAGCAGATGCTAAAGGTGTGATGACGAGGGAAGTAAAAGAAGGAAGTTTATCTTCTTATGTGATACACAGTGACACTGCCAATAGCTGTGCTTTTGCTCTTGATTTCATCATTTGCTCTTGATTTCATCATAAATTTTCGATGACCCTATTCCTGCTTTAAGGCACATTATACTCTTGCCCTCTGAAGCTTAGATGCTCAAATAATTCCAAGAAATCCCCTTTACTGACTTAAAACCTGAATGGATATGAAATTTAAAATATTGTACTTAGAATTTTGCTCAATTTTCTCATTTGGAAACTTGAGGGGGCAAGTTTTCTCAGTAGCTTTCTTTGGTATAGCTTCATCGTTCTCAAACCCTAAATCAAGGCTTTTCTGTATTGCCTCACTGGACTGAATTTTGTGTGGGAGTCTTTTTCTCTCACTTTGTATGTCCTTAAACCTTGTTTAAGTAAAAAGTAAGTTAGTCTTGGTTTCCCTGCTTGACTTAATAACACCCACCACTTATATGTATGGGGTAAGACCGATGGAGATCAAATAAATCAAAATATTACCTTTGTCCTTTATGATTGATAAAACTAATATTGGAGACTGTGACTTGGGGAAGTGATGATAATCTTAATACCAAACTCCAAGCTCAGCCAGAGGCAGGCAGTTGGGAAGATCCTGGGTGGAAGTTGACCATTGTTCCACTTAAAGACAGGTGGAGCGTGTATACCATCTCAGATTAAGTGGTTCCCTCTGGGATGTAGGCAACAGGGACCGAACTGCATCTACCTAGTTCCTTTCTCAAACTCATCAGTCAGCTCACTGACTTTCTGGGATGAGAAACTTTGGAAATGCCTCATTACAGAAACCTGAGGGGAGGAAAGAATGTCCCAAGACCACTACCACTCAAAATATTCTCCAGGGGTTTGTGGGTTTTTTTTTTTTTTTTTTTTTACTTCATGGAGCTTAACTACTAAGGCTATGAAAAGTAAAGATGGCTGCTATTGCCTTAGTTGAGAAACTCTGTAGTCTATCAAGACCTCCTGCCCCCACCGCCATGAAGCTGTTGTCCTACCACTGACCTCTTGCTTGTTGAGGACCTGCCTGGGAAACCAGTGAGAGAGAGAGAGAGAGACCCTATTCCCTCGGAAGTGTCAAAAAGGACAGTCTATACTGAAGCTGAAAACTCTCTTCTTTCTATTCCCAAGTCAAACTACTATCTAGCTACATTGTCCAAGTTTTTCAGAAGTTTTGCAATAATATCAAATGACTGAATGGAACTATTCCAATAATAACACACCGAAAAACTAGATGTCCTAAATATAAATCTCTGCCCATTACTAAATTCCTCAACAAAAATTAAAGTACAAATGTAAACTCCCTTGAATTTTACTGGTCAAATGAATGAGAGCTCAGAATCAAATTATGTGACCTTTGTGATTTTAGAGAATTAGTGAAAAAAATTGTCCTTGCCAATTTCTCATTCTGTCTAGCCTCAAAAGAGACGTCTTACTGGCTGGAGAGGGTAAGTTTCCTTCAGCAGCTGCAACCTGATTTGTTTCTCATGGAATGGGTGTAACTCCTTCACAACTTCGGAAATAACATTAATTTATTGCCAAGTTTTTTATGTACCTAATTTTTTTTAGAAAAGGGGGTCACAAGATTATTATAGCACTCGCCCCATTCTCACCAAATTTAGAAAAAAATTAACAATCCTTAACTCCTAGAATAGTTTTTCCAGAGAAAATTGTGTTCCCCAAACCAAGTTTTTAGTGATATTAAAGATTCTAGAAGAGACTCATTGAGTTCTGAGAACAGCATGCACAGTTTTGATTTTGGTCTGACTAGGATGCTAGATTTTCAGAGTCGATGATTTGGGAACTGGAATTCAACTGGAAGAAATCACCTATAAATATATTACCTTTGGCCCTAGAGAATTACCAGGTGTTGAGGGAAAATGCGTTTATGAACACAATCTCTTTTCCAAGAAAGGGATGCTTGAGATGTGCTGAGCAAGTTTAGGACTTTGCTAGGGTCTCTCCATTATTATTTGGCATACTCTTGGGCCTTTTTTTTTTGGGGGGGGTGCATTCTGATGGTGATGCAGTGTGGATTCTGTTTACTGATAAGTCCACCACTCTCTCTTTTTCTATGGTGGTTGATTCCACTGCTTTGGCTATGAAATTGCTAGAAATGAAATCTCCTAGAGAAAATTTCTCCTCTTTATCCTTCCTCCAGCTGGAGAAACATGTTCAGCAGATTCCTAAACTCACACTGTCACTGATATTTTTTAAAGCTTGTAGCCTTAAAAGGGTTCAGTGAGAAAAGGTATCTCCCTATGTTCTTCAAGAAAATGTTACTTGATACAAAAATTTTCAACTAGGGACCTCACCTATGTGCACTCCAAAAGTGCTCATAGAACTGAGGTATGTGATTAAAGACAATGCTGATATAAAGAGTTGTTGTAGTCGTTAAGTTGTGTTTGACTCTTTTGTGACCTCGTGGACTGTAGCCCTCCAGGCTCCTCTGTCCATAGGATTCTCCAGGCAAGAATACTGGAGTGGGTAGCCATTTCCTTCTCCAGGGGATCTTCCCGACCCAGGGATTGAGTCTGCGTCTCCTGCATTGGCAGGCAGATTCTTTAGCATTGAGCCACAGGAGTTCCACTGACATGGTTGAGAAACATAGTAACATAAACAAAAATTGTTTCACCTGTTGTCCACAGCAATAGATAGTTCAAGGTCATGCTATTGCAGTCAGCTTCTGAAGGTCTCTGTGGCCCACACGGCATGATTTAAGGTGTGGAAAGCCCTGATTGTGTAAAAACAGCCTCTCACTCTATAAATAAACACAGTCACACATCTGTGGACAAGCCATGGTAAGCTGCAGTCCTCCACCAAATGTCAAACTGCATAGTGACCTATTTCCTTTAAAATACAAGACCAAAAGCTTCCCCCAAGGCTGCATTGATTATAAGCACACCACACAACTGAGAAAGTCAGTTGCCTGGTGCAATATAAAGCCCCCAGGAACCACCAAGAGTCAACCACAAACAGAGCCTGACTTCACCCAGTGCCTCATGATTCAATATTGTTTTCGCTTGCCAGATTCTATCTATTTCTCAATATTCCTGGCTCAAGGCACCATATCCTAACGCTCCCTTGACCTGAACTTCCACATCTTGGGTAGAGGCAGAATCTGTTGTGTAAAACATGGGACTTGGAATAACAGAGCCGAATGCCTACACTCTGTAGTTAGCTGCATCATGGGGCAGGGAGAGGCCGAAGGAGCTGGGCTAGTCATGTCCAGTTCTTCTCTGAAATTCACCAGTTGGGTAACTCACCCCATCTTTGTGCACAAAACGCTGGTGGTATTTAGGACATTTAGGACGTTTCTCCTCATGGAAAACAGAAGAGTGGAGAAGTTCTTTCTCCCTTAACAGAACTTGATTGGATCTTCCCCCTGTGGCTTCCTTTGATAGCTTGTTCTTGAAACTAGTTCTACCCTCCAGGATGCAAAACCAAAACCAAACAAACACAAAAGACTTATGTGTTCTAAGTAATTGAGGAGCTCAACAGTTGAGTGGCTCAACTGATGCATCATCAATTTCAATTCTGCCACAGCTTTCCCCAGGTGCTTTACATATGTTGGCTGTAACTGATCTCTTCAAACACTTAATGTAACATATTTCTGGAAATGCTTGGTGAAACCTTGTTTTCCATAAGTAGGTTGGAAAGATTTCAAATAACACAGATGAGAAAGAAAAATGGAATGAATAGGAAAAGGATTCAAAGTGTGCAATTGATACAGGGAGAGGTAATTGCGATAAGTTAAATGAGGTAATAGTTTTGTGAAAGCACTTGGCAAACCTGTGACACCGTATGAAGGCAAGATTTTAGCTTTTGCATTCTTTGCAAATGGATAGTTCCTATGGTAAGATTTTTGGGAGGAACTCTAAAATTGAGTTTTGAACTTTCTCTTAAAGAAATGCCTTGAAATGATCTCTGTATGCCTTAGAGTCTGTGGTCATGGTCACCCACTTAATGAATGGCCAAATGGAACCAGAAGACCATGTGGTCCTCTTAATGACTGGTGCAAGAGCTGGTGTTTGCCTAGATTGGTGTGAAATGCACAGCTGCCAGGGCATGAGATGCTGACAGAGATCAAAACTTGACCATAAAAAATGTTAGTAATGTCAACTCTAAATATGAAGGGAAAAAAAGGAAAAATAAATATGAAGGGAAAGAGATACGTATATTTTAGAATCTAGCAAATTTATTCCCTCTTTGCTTTCTTATTTTATAATGTCAGGAAATGATTTGATCAGTAATGGCTTCTTCAAAAAATAGCAAACCAATATTAGAAAGACCCCAATCTATGTTCTACTTTCCTATAAGTTTAGTGAATATAAAGATTTTATCCAGGGGACTAATTAACAACTTGTTATTTTGCATTTTACTTAAATGATTAGTTCAAAGATGTATTATGTCTTAACAAAATACCTCCTTTCAATGAAAAAAAATCCTTATGGATCTTACAGCATACAGTAAGTTCTGCTATAATCCGTGTTTTGAAAATGTGAAATTGTTCCGACACAATTGATGTTTTAGGAAACTTTGAGCACAACACAGATTTTGTCTGTGTTTCTGAACAGTTTTGTTTGTAAGAAAATACAGGTGGATGTAATGAACTGCAGTCAGCTGAATCCAGTTGCATAGGAATTCACACAACACACATGCTTGTATCTCAAGTTCTACCAGGTCTGTGTCATAAGCCACACTCACTCACATATGATGTTAGAACTTTCAGATCCATTTCAGGTGTAACCCTCCTTCCATCATTTTACAATGACTTACAGGTGCAACCCTTCTGTAATCTTCATGTCTTTTTCAAGGTAAATTACCATGTTTGTTGTAGTATTTATGCATTTTGGAACTGTTTTGCATGTATAAAATTGTGCTACCATTTTTATTAGGCTTCAGTCTTTAAAAAAAAAAAAATTGTCACTGATGTGGTTTCTGAGTGTTGTGTTCCAGGACTCATTTTCTCAGAAGCCCTGTGGCTTTTATTGTGTGATTTTGCAAAGCAAAGTAATTTTAAGAAGTGCATATGTCATGTTCCGGCAGAACTGACTGCATTTTAAATACAGTTTTTCACTTTTATTTATATTTTGGAGAAACAAGTAATACTGTCTCTATTTCTCTTCTTCCATCCCCCTAACTTTATTGATAGTGCTGTAGGTTTATTGCAAGATCCCTTTATGGTGTCTGTTGGCTAGCTTCTGGGGGAAGCAAATTTGTGTTCATTTGGACTGTGAACAATTTTGTGAAGGGATATACCTTTGAAACCAGGCAGAAACCTGTAGGAATCTGACTTTAGGCTCAGAGATGTTGACAACATACATTCTTGTATTTTGGCAGTCAACAAGTTCCATATTCAATAAATATGTATAAAAATAGGCACAAAGAAAAACTTTTGGAGGGTTTTATTTTTATTTTGTGCATCTGTCTCAGGCTACATGAACACTATCACATGTATGGTATATGCATCTACTCTACTCTGATATTTATTGTATTTGTATTCAGAAACCCCCTTTTCTCTTTTTCAAACTTTATTGAAGTATAATTGACAAGTTAAATTGTAAGATATTTTAATAAAGCATCAGTTCAGTTCCATCACTCAGTCGTATCCGACTCTTTGTGAACCCATGAACCGCAGCACACCAGGCCTCCCTGTCCATCACCAACTCCCAGAGTTTGCCCAAACTCATGTCCATTGAGTTGGTGATGCCATCCAACCATCTCATCCTCTGTTGTCCCCTTCTCCTCCTGCCCTCAATCTTTTCCAGCATCAGTCTTTTCCAATGAGTCAGCTCTTCACATCAGGTGGCCAAAGTATTGGAGTTTCAGCCTCAACATCAGTCCTTCCAATGAACACCCAGGACTGATTTCCTTGCAGTCCAAGGGACTCTCCAGAGTCTTCTCCAACACCACAGTTCAAAAGCATCAATTCTTTGGCACTCAGCTTTCTTTATAGTGCAACTCTCACATCCATACATGACTACTGGAAAAACCATAGCCTTGACTAGACAGACCTTTGTTGGCAAAGTAATGTCTCTGCTTTTTAATATGCTGTCTACTTTGGTCATAACTTTCCTTCCAAGGAGTAAGCATCTTTTAATTTCATGGCTGCAGTCACCATCTGCAGAGATTTTGGAGCCCCCCCCCCCCAAAATAAAATCAACCACTGTTTCCACTGTTTCCCCATCTATTTGCCATGAACTGATGGGACCACATGCCATGATCTTAGTTTTCCAAATGCTGAGCTTTAAGCCAACTTTTTTCACTCTCCTCTTTCACTTTCACCAAAAGGCTTTTTAGTTCTTCTTCACTTTCTGCCATAAGGTTGATGTCATCTGCATATCTGAGGTTATCCATATTTCTCCCGGCAACCTGGATTCCAGTTTGTGCTTCCTCCAGCCCAGCATTTCTCATGATGTACTCTGCATATAAGTTAAATAAGCAGGGTGACAATATACAGCCTTGACGTACTCCTTTTCCTATTTTGAACCAGTCTGTTCCATGTCCAGTTCTGACTGTTGCTTCCTGACCTGCATACAGGTTTCTCAAGAGGCAGGTCAAGTGGTCTGATGTTCCCATCTCTTTCAGAATTTTCCACAGTTTATTGTGATCCACACAGTCAAAGACTTTGGCATAATCAATAAAGCAGAAATAGATGGTTTTTTTTTTTCTGGAACTCTCTTGCTTTTTCAATGATCCAACAGATGTTGGCAATTTGATCTCTGTTTCCTCTGCCTTTTCTAAAGCCAGCTTGAACATCTGTAAGTTCATGGTTCATGTACTGGTGAAGCCAGGCTTGGAGAATTTTGAGCATTACTTTACTAACGTGTGAGATGAGTGCACATGTGCAGTAATTTGAGCATTCTTTGGTATTACCTTTCTTTGGGATCAGAATGAAAACTGACCTTTTCCAGTCCTGTGACTACTGCTGAGTTTTCCAAACTGGCTGACATATTGAGTGCAGCACTTTCACAGCATCATCTTTTAGGATTTGAAAGAGCTCAGCTGGAATTCCATAACCTCCACTAGCTTTGTTTATAGTGATTCTTCCTCAGGCCCACTTGACTTCACATTCCAGGATGTCTGGCTCTACATAAAGCATACCTCATGATAATTTGATATATGTATAAAGGGATTCCCAGGTGGCTCAGTGGTAAAGAATCCACCTGCCAGTACAGGAGACACAGGAGATGCAGGTTCCATCCCTGGGTCAGGAACATCTCCTGGAGGAAGGAAATGGCTAGCTACTCCAGTATTCTTGCCCAGAGAATCCCATGGATAGAAGAGCCTGGCAGTCCATGGAGTCACAAAGAGTCAGACATGAGTGAATGACTTAGCACACATGCATATGTTATGAAAGGTTTCCTCCCATGTAGTTAATTAACACATCTATCACATCACATATTTATCTTTTTTAAGAAACTCTTTTGCTTTTTATTTATTTATTTATTTTTACTCCTTTGCTTTTCTATAGTCCCTCTCCCATTCATCATATCCTATACCCCACACATAGTCATAATGCATAAAACATAAGTTATAGACCAAAAGTTCAATGATGTGAAGGAAATGTGTGTGGCTGTAAAAGCTGAAAAGAAGTATTAATATTTATTAACTTCCTTCTGTGTTCCAGGAAGTTGGCTACCTTGTTCACTGATAATATATCTCATTCATTGACACTGATCTTTTCTTTTCTACTGTCTTTAGCACTCAATCTGGTTTGAGGCATTTCGATCTAATGCAGTAGTTGAGGGGTTGGAGTTGCAGAGTCTTGAAAGCCAACTAGCCTGGTTGTCTCTAGAGTCTTAAAATAAAGGATAAAAGTAGAACATTAAAATGTGTATATATATTTATATATATATGATGTATATATATGTATGATGTATATATGTATAATGATATATATATATATCATTCAATCTTCACAGAATCCCTTATAGTTTTCACTCTCCATTTTAACAGATAAAGAAACTAAAGCTCATGGAAGGTTATTAGCTGTTCTAGTGTCAAGTGGTGTTAGAGTCATAAGGCCATTTGTGTCCTCTGATAGATGAACACAAAGATGAAATTCGATTTGTAAGAGATTTATTGAGGGAAATGCCTGTGGAAGACAGGGAGCAGGAGAGTCTTCAGACAACAATGCAGGTCTGACACCCAGGAAAGGAGAGGAAAGGAAGGAAAAGTCACAGACTAGATGGAATTCTGGGGAAGTCTCAGCCAGGCCAGAGCCTCAGGGAATGCCTGAAAAAAGATGCCCATCAGAGGTGTCCTGCATTGGGGAGAAACGGCCAGGTTCTAGTCCTCCGGCCACTCAGTCTTGGGTTGGGAGCAGCCCAAGGGATGCATGGACTCTCTGAACCCTGAATTGGACTCAAAGGTATAGATAGCAGGGGGCTGCCAGTCAGCTGTGATCCCATGAGCAGATTCTACTGAAAGGAGATTTGAGCAGCGCACATCTGTGGCCACCCACAGTCATAACTCAAGCTGAGATCTGCCCGAGTACAAAGTTCTTCCCCACAAGGATAATATACGGCTTGCAGGGGTCATTTCCCACCAATCCAAATGACATCCTCTAACTTTTATAGGATGGTAATGATGATTTCTTAAAATAGATCATAGTATTATTTTAAATTAATTCAAATTGAATTCAAGAAAAAGCAAAACGCATTCTGATTCTATGTTTTTGATTGACTTTACCTTTAAATAAAATATTATTAAAATAAAAAATAATACCCTCACTCACCTCCAAATAATATAACCTAAGTAAAATTTGTGGGTTTGATGTGCAGACAAAGCTTCAGTATATGTTTCTAAGTATCTTAGCTTTCAAGACCCTCCTAAAAT
This sequence comes from Dama dama, assembly GCF_033118175.1. Classification (NCBI taxonomy): domain Eukaryota; kingdom Metazoa; phylum Chordata; class Mammalia; order Artiodactyla; family Cervidae; genus Dama; species Dama dama. Next base: position 16,859,212 of record NC_083686.1, on the reverse strand, counting down.
TTTGCAGCTGACAATGAAGAGCCAAGAACAGAGAAGCAATTTTCTAGAGCAAAAGTTCAAATGTCGGCAGCATATTAGAATCCGGGTGAAGGGATAGTTAACACTTCCTATGGCAGTTCTGTACCTCCAGCCAATTAAATCAGAATCTCTCAGGGTGGAGTCTAGCCATCAGTGTTTATCAAAGGTTTGCAGATGATTTCAATGTGTATTCAGGGTTGAGAGTTACTGTTGTAAAGGATATTTGACTGAAGTAAAAGAAAAGATATATCTTTGAACATTCTTATAAATACTCAATCTCTCTACCATTCCCACTCATATCTACCTCAGAGAGTTACCTAGCTATTTCAAGAATGTCCCTAGAGGCCACCAAGCTTAAATTTTTTTTTGGTTTCTGTGACAGTAATCCTATACAAAATCTTCCTATCAATGCAAATATAAATGCAATGTACACTTGCATTCACATTTCTGTTTTCACTGTACTTTAACTTGAGCACATCTGTATATTTTTATGCAAAGTCATGATACAAATCATAGTAAGAAGGAATCCTTGTTTCCTGGCTACAGCCAGCAGTATGGCTTTCAGAAGTGCCCAGAATTTTCAGAAATGCTGGAAGTAGTGGTAAAGAGGAGACTTTCTGTCTTTACATGGCAAAGCATATTGCCACATTTTCTCACAATTTGAAAGAAAAACAGGAAGAGAGTTAAGAGTATGGACTGAACTGGAGAGTTCAGATTAGATGTGTTTTATTTATAATATTTTTCTCTTAAATGAATATCAGTGAAAGCAATATATCCATTGTAAAACTCTGGCAAAAGACAATGTACACAGATGAAAATAATACATTTAATATTAATAGTAGTTATTTGTTCAGAAATCTAAGTTGGTCAATATATTTGCCTCTGGTGAGCTCTACCTGTTATAATAGGGTGAATTGATCAAGATGCAGTGTTGGTACCTAACCTCCATTGTGGTATTGATTTTTCTCTATTATCAAGAAAAAACAAAAACCACATCAGTATATCTACCCATTTGAAGATCAGGCAAATAAGGGGATGCATGGTCTGTAGAAAAAGTTAAAAACAATAATAAAACTAACTGAAAGTTAATTTTTAAAATATCATCATGGATTGGCAACTCTAAAATGATGTCAGTGATGAAAATACTCCTCCCTAAAAAAATATATTTTCTTGGTCTAAGTTCTGAATTTTGACTCGTTACTTTTTTAAAACTTACTTTAAAATGAATGTTGTATTCTGCCTCTTCATTGTAGTCTCCATGGAATATTCCCATTTATATAATTGACCTCTGACATGTGAAATCAGTTACATACCACGTTTCTGGAGCTTGTTTGTGAAGGTTTGGTTTCCCTCTAGCTTGCTTAGGGTGTAGCTTGTCTCTAACCTCTGTCACAGTGTATAGTCCTATTGCAAACAATAGGTTAAAAAGAACAACGGTGGCACAGAAAATCTAGAGATGAACCAGAATTTGAGTTACTTCGATTTTGTCTTTCTTTGCGACTATTTGGAGCTTTCATTTGTGTTTACACGGTGAAATAATGCAGACTGAGAGATGTAATTTTTTTGGTAAAGGCAAATTTCAGTTCTTGCATAAAATATTTTACTGGATTTGAGTAGTGTCTTTAAAATTGGAATTTGCTCTTCTTTTTATATGTGTTAATTGCTTTAAAACTAAAGGACTACAAGGGAATAAATCTACATACTGACTACATCACGTCAGTATGATTTAGTAGGCTTAGACTTTTTGGTATTATTCAACTTCACTTTAAAAACTGGCATGATTACATATACACAAAATTTAATAAAAGGAAAAATCCACTGTCTTCATATCTCTTCTGGCTATTATTCATGCTATGTCATGATTATTACTGAAAATAATTCTGTTGTATAGAGTAGGATAGTAATGAGAAATGCTCTGCTCTCAGGGCCAAATAATCCAGGGAGGACGCTGCTCAACTGCTTTTACAAAGAGCTTGAAGTCACTTAACAGACCTTGTATTTTTTCGTTCCTTGTGTCAGTTTCCCCCTTTTCTCCATTCCTGCCTCCTCCTCTGCCTCCTCCTAACATCTAATCTTCTAGGGCAGGAAATGTCTCCTAGAAAAGTTGAAGGAAGTCATTAATTAAAGTTACAGTTCTAGTTTTCCTGTGTTGTCAAAGAGGCTTAACGTAATCCTGTCGCAGACCTGGTCAAAGATTAGCTGAGAAAGCCTGAAGAAATCAGTGAGATTGATTTGTCCGACCCTAAGGGGAATGTGATGAGTATTCTATTGAGAAAGGTAATCTAATTTGGGCCATCCAAAGGAGACTGGTCAGATTAAATGGTCACTATCCAGTTGAGTTCCGTTCAGCAGAAATGTTCACACATTTAATTGTTGTTTAGTGGGTAAGCAAAGCTGCCAAGTTCTCTTTGAGGTGTATTTGGAGGGTGAAAGGGAAAAATGGCTCTCCATAGATTTAGGCTATAAAAGTTTGGAATTTGAAGAAATGTGAGATTGGAAGAATCATTTCCCCTGTACTCCTGTTTCCAAATGATATAAGGATGACATAAAAGCATTTCTGGAGAAATAAAGGCAGTGTCTATCAGTGAAAAAATTTAGGGTTGGTGTTCATTTCTATACTAAATAACTGCATGAACAGGTTGAATTACAATCTAGATGAAAATGGAGAGACTGAGTAATAGGATCTGTTTAAGCCACCCTTTTGGATTGGCTTTAGCGGTGTCTTTAAGATTGATTAGAGCTAGAAATATGCTAAAAATAAGTATCCTGTTTTCTTTGGTGTTTGTCAACAAGAAATAATTCTCAAAATCCTATCGAACTTTTACAAAAATAAACTAGAGGAAAGTATCTTCAACTAAAACATATGACCTGAGGACTCAAATACCTATGATGCATTCCTGTATCATTAATATGATTAGTATCACTTTGATGACCATAGGTGTTTGAATTTCTTGAATTTTATTTATTTAGCTATTCTTCAAGCATATAAAAAGTTAAGAGAGTAATATAGCAAATACCCAGGTACTTAATACTCAATTTTACACAAGTGTAATATTTTGCCATTTTCCTCTCAGAACTCTTTGGAAGAAATAAAAATGATGGTTACAATTGCATCTCTGTTCACTTCTTCCTGATATACTTTCCTCTCCTTCTTTCCCTAGGAGTAAACACTAGCCTGGATTTTGTGATTATCAGTGTCATATGCGATGGAGGTCACTGTCTGCTTCCAAATCGAAGCCCAGTAGAAAGTGGCTTTAGCTCTTGCATCCCAAGTCCATAGAAATTACACCAGACACCTGTTAGGCATTTCAGACAATTGAGATCCTCTCATCCTAACTTGTCTTTGGCAGCTCTGGTGACTCATTTTAGCCACACACACTGCTGCACTGAACAATTATCTTTGGAGAAGACAAAAATCTTCACATCTGTACAAGTAAATAGCACTTGCTGTATACACTCTTACCTCCTACCCCCTGCTCCTCATTGATAACAGACAGGTGATGCTGTGGTCCAAGCATGTACCACCCAGAAGAGTGTGTGTGTGAGAGGGGTGGGTGGGAAAGAGTTAAACACTTATGTAGTTAAGCCTTGACCAATGGGAGATGGTAGCCTGCAAATAAATTCTTCCTTTCTTCCATGGATTGGGAAGTTGTTTATATAGCCTCTCAGAAGACAGTTTCATGAGATGATCTATCAGTCATGCTTAATACCTTGAACTGGTTTTTTCTTCTTCCATGACTCATTCATCTTTCCCTTAATTTTTGCTCCATAGGACTGTACTATCTAATAAAGTAGTTAGACTTTTCCAAAGGCTATGCATTCTTGGGAGGCCAGGGCCAAACAGAGATGCTTATCTTATTCCAGTTCTGTCTCTTTGGTTTTATCTGTCTATATTTTATCCACCATTGCTATGTGTTTGGAGCAGAGGTAGTATATCTTGCTGTTGAATCTTGACTAGAAGTCACCAATTCTATCTTTGCAGTTTTTCTGTTTTTCCTTTTTGATCAAAGTATTACAGTATTGTATTAGTTTCAGATATATAACATAGGGATTAAATATCTTTTATATATTACAAAATGATGATCACCATAATTCTAGTTACCATCTGTTATCCTACAAAGTTATTACAATATTATTGACTATATTCCCTATACTGTACATTATATCCCTGTGACTTTTTTTTTATCACGGGAAGATTATATTCCCTAATCCCTCATCCTTATTTCATGCATACCCCCACTCCCTGGCAGTCTCCAGTTTGTTCACTATATCTATGATTCTGTTTCTGCCTTTTTTTAAAAAAATACTTTTATTTATTTTATTTATTTACTTATGGCTGTGTTAGGTCTTCGTCGCTTTGTGTGGACTATCTCTAATTGTGGTGAGCGGGGGCTGTTCTTTGTTGCAGTGCTTGGGCTTCTCATTGAGGTGGCTTTTCTTGCTGTGGAGCACTAGCTCAATAGTTGTGCATGAGGAATCTTCCTGGACCAAAGGTCGAACTCGTGTCCTCTGCATTGGCAGGTGGATTCTTATCCACTGTGCCACCAGGGAAGTCCTTGTTTCTGTGGTTTTTTTTTTAATGTTTGATCATTTGTTTTTTTTTTCTTTTACATTCCACATATAAGTGAAATCATAGAGTATTTGTCTTTCTGTAAATTACTCACATCATATTGCCCTCTAACTCCATCCATGTTGTTGCAAATGGCAAGATTTTCTTCTTTTTTATGGTTGAGCAATGTATCATTGTGTCTACATGCCACATCTTCTTTATCTACTCATCTATCATTGAAGGCTCAGACTGCGTCTGTCAATGCTTCAGTCAAGAGACTGTTGTAAATAATGCTGCAATGAACATAGGGGTGGTTATATCTTTTTGAGTTAGTTTCCCAAGAGTAAAATTTCAGGATTACGTAGTAGTTCTATTTTTAATTTTTTGGGGAACCTCCATACTGTTTTTCATAGTGGCTGTACCAATTTATTTTCCCACCAACGGTGCATGAGGGTTCGGTTTTATCTATATCCTGGTCAACACTTGTTTCTTTGTTGTTGTTAATAGTTATTCTGACAGGTGTGAGGTGATATCTCATTCATTCTGGTTTTGATTTGTATTTCCCTGATGTTTGTGATCATCTTTTCATGTGTCCTTTGGCCATCTGTGTTTTCTTTGCAAAAATACCTATTGAGTTTTTCTATCATTTTTTTTTTTTTATAGTTTTTTCACTCTGTGATTGAAAGGGTTAAATAGTACCAATTCATTACCACTCACAAAAGGATTTATTTTGTTCTCATAAATCAGTTTTATTCCACATTTTTATTATTCCCTTGGGTGAGCTACTCGAATTGAAATCAATACAAGTGCAAGTGACACAATCAATCTAGATATTTGATTTTTTTAATTGTTTTTTTTTTTTTTAATGCTGAGTTGTGTAAGTTCTTTGTATGTTTTGGATATTAACTCCTTGTCAGATATATCATTTGTAAATATCTTCTCTCATTCAGCAGGTGACCTCTTCATTTTGTTGATCATTTCCTTCACTGGAGAAAAACTTTTTAGGGTGATGTAGTCCCATTTGTTCATTTTTGCTTTTGTTGCTCTTGCCTGAGGAGACAGATGGGAAAAAAAAAACACTGTTAGACCGATGTCAATGAGTGTATTACAAAAAAAAAAAGAGTGTAGTGCCTATATTTTCTTCTAGGATTTTTACAGTTTCAGAGCTTATATTTCTTATTAATCTATTTTGAGTTCATTTTTGTATATTATGTGAGAATATACATTTAGGTCAGTTTGATTCTTTTTCATGCAGCTGTCCTGTTTTCCCAGCATCATTGACTAAAGAGGCTGTCTCTTCCCCATTGTATATTCTTGCCTCCTTTGTCACAGACTAACTGATCGTGTATGTAAGTGTGGGTTTTTCTTCTGGGTTCTCTATTCTGTTCCATGGATGCATGTGTTTTTGTGCCAACACCATGCTCTTTAGATTACTATCACTTCATAGTATAGTTTGAAATCAAGTAACAGAATACCACCAGCTTTGTTCTTCTTTCTCAAGTTTGCTTTGACTGTTTGGGCTTTTTTGTGTTTCCATACAAATTTTAGGATTGTTTGTTCTAGTTCTATGTAGAACGTCGTGGGTATTTTGATAGAGATTGCATTGACTCTCAAGACTGTCTTGTGTAGTTTGGTCATTTTAATGGTATTAAATCTTCTAATCCATGAATATGGAGTATCATTCCATTTATTTATGTTGTCTTCAACTTTTATTTATTTAAAGTTGTAGTATAGTTGATTTACAATGGTGTGCCAATTTCTGCTGTATGTGTTGTCTTCAGTTGCTTTCCTCAATGTCTTAGTTTTCTGAGTACAGGTCTTTTACCTCCATGGTTAGGTTTATCCCTAAGTATTTTTATTCTTTTTAATGTAATTATAAATTGAATTGTTTTCTTAATTTCTCTCCCTGCTATTTAATTGTTAGTGTATAGAAATGTAACAGAGCACTAACAATGAACTAACAGGAAGAGAAATTACGATTTTTTTGAATTGAATTACAATTCAATTTACAATTACATCAAAAAGAAAATCTGTATATTAATTTTGTATTCTGAAGCTACTAATTTCATTTATTCTAACAGTTTTTGATGGCCTGTGTAAGATTTTCTATATATAATACCGTGCCATCTGCAAACAGTGACAGTTTAGTTTTTTCTTTTCCAGTTTCAATTCCTTTTCTTTTTCTTTACGGTTTGATTACTGTGATTAGGACTTCCAACACTATGTTGAATAAAAGTGGCAAGAGTGAGCATCGTTGTCTTGTTCCTGATGTTAGAAGAAAAGTTTTTAGCTTTTCACAACTGAGTATAATGTTGGCTGTAGGTTTGTCATATATGGCCTTTATTATGTTGAAGTATGTTCTCTCCACACTCACTTTGTTGAAAGTTTTTTTTTTGTTGTTGTTATTATAAATGGATGTTGAATTTTGTTAAATGCTTTTTCTACATCTATTGAAACAATCATATGATTTTTATTATTCAGTTTATTAATGTAGGGAATTCCCTGGTAGTTGGGACTTGGTGTTTTCACTGCTGGGGCTCTGGGTTCAATTTCCAGTTGGGGAACTAAGATCACACAAGCCATGTGACATGGTCAAAAATAATTTATTAATGTACTGTATTACAATGATTGGTTTGTGGTTAGGACTGATTGTGGATGTTGAACTATATTCATACATCCCTGGAATAAATCCTATGGGGTATAATATTTTTAATGTATTATTGAATTTGGCTTGCTAATATGTTAAGGATTTTTTCATCTTTGTTCATCAGTGATATTGGCCTGTAATATTCTTTTTTGTGGTATCTTTGTCACGTTTTGGTATCAGAGTGATGGTGGCCTTATAGAATGAGTTTGGGAGTGTTCCTCCTGTAATTTTTTGAAAGAGTTCAAGAAGGATAGTTGTTAACTCTCCTCTAAATGATTAGTAGAATTCACTTGTGAAGTAATCTGGTCCTGGATTTTTGTTTGTTGGAAGACTTTTAATCACAGTTTTAATTTTGTTACTTGTGATTAGTCTGTTCATATTTTCTATTTCTTCCTGGTTCAGCTTTGGAAGTTTGTATCTTTCTAAGAATTTGTCCATTTCTTCCAGGTTATCCATTTTGTTGGCATATAGTTGTTTGTAGAGGTCTCTTATAATGCTTTCAATTTCTGCAGTATCAGTTATAACTCCTCCTTTTTCATTTCCAGATGTATTGATGAGTCCTCTCCCTTGCCCCCTGTATCCCCAGGACATGCTCCAAGATCAGTAAGTGGGTCTGACCCAGGGTCCTTTGAGACTACTGCTCTCTGCTGGGTCCTGGAGCATGTGAGATTTAGAATGTATCCTTTAAGAGTGAAGTCTCTGTTTTCTACAGTCCTTGTGTTCTCTAGTATAGCCCTGGTGGACTTCAATGCCAGATTGTTCTGAGGGCTCATCTTCTCAGGACAGGACCCCCAGGCTACCCTTCTTTGTGGTTCAGTTTTTGAATCTTTAATTGTGGAAAATATTTTCTGTTAGTCTTTGCTCATTCTCATCAATAGTTGCTCTGTAAATGGGTGTAATTTTTGATAAAGGAGATGAACTTAGGTCTTCTTACTCTATCATCTTTGCCACACTTCCCTTTGCAGTTTTTCATGCTGAAAGACATCAGTATTGCTTTTATATTCACCAAGAAATCTTTAGCATTAGTTATTCATACATTTCCTGTTACATATAAAGTAATATCCCTGGGTTGGGAAGATCCCTGGGAGAAAGGCATGGCAACCCGCTCCAGTGTTCTTGCCTGGAAAATCCCATGGACAGAGGAGCTTGGTAGACTACAGTACATGGGATTGCAAAGAGCTGGACATGCCTGAGCAACTAACATTTTCACTTTCACCTTACTCTAAAATGTTATTCCCAAAGGTCCCAGATCTTGCTCAGCATTTCCTGGTAAAATAGATTAAAAAAATAGGTACAAAATGCTTTGTACCTATTTGAACCATCATAGATACTTCATGTTGGAGTTTTAAAATATATATCTTTCTACCAAGACTATGAACTTGAGGGCAGGAATTATAGCTCCTTCATTTGAGTGAAGAGCCCAGTGGTTGGCCAAGTTGTTTTTCAATTAGTGATAGTGAAATGGACCTACTGTTTAGTATGTACATAAATAAACAGGCATAAACATTTTGAGTACGTAAATGCTTTTCTCTTGATTTCGTACCTAAATGTAGAGAACTATCAGTAGTTTGTTCGCTGCTCACTGTTGTGATGGCATATGTGATTCCTGCTACTATGTGCAACTAGTTGAGCAAATGTACTCAGTGATGTTATAGTTTACCTGGAACAGGGAATATTCTGCAAGTAGCATACTCCAGGTAAGTCAAAGTGTAGCTAGCTCATAATGAAGATTCTATAATATCATGAGACATGTGTCTCATTAGCAATAAAAGCTGTTAGTCACTGTTACTAATGAAGAATTAAATAGCATCCTTCATTAGAATAGAAAGGGCAAGAGTGGTATAATGAACATTGTGGATGGAGTGTTGGTGAATGCTTGGATGTTGAGGGTGAAATAAAGCTATATTTGAAAGTGAATCCAAAGTTTAGAATTTCAATAGTATGTTAGAATGGCTATGTTGTTTTATGAGTCAGAAAAGTAGGAAGAAAGAAAAATGCTTAAGAAAAATAGATGAACTTGGGTTTAAACAGATTTTAGTATTAAGGAATATTAGGTACTAAGTCTAATATTTATTGTTGAGCTTCCCTGGTAGCTCAGTGGTAAAGAATCTGCCTGCCAGTGCACGACACATGGGTTTGATCCCTGGGTTGGGTAGATCCCCTAGAGAGGGAAATGACAACTCACTTCAGTATTCTTGCCTGGGAAATCCAAAGGAAAGGGGAGCCTGGTGGGTTACAGACCTTGGGGTCACAAAAGAATTGGACATGACTTGGAGACTAAACCACCACAACAATATATATTAGACTTTATCAAGAAATGCCCATTGTTTCAAGAGTTAATATAGTCTGTTTGTATCAATTGCCTTTTATTATCACACATTGATGTAAGCTCTGAGCACAGAAATGATATTGTCTACCAGGCACTCCCTTAAAGAACTGTTTGTCAACAGATTTTCAAGTGACTGAAATGCAGGTGGAATAACAATTCTACCAGGGGAAATAATATGAATTTAAAACTCACGTTATGAATTGGAAATGATGGTACGAAATTAAAGAGATCAAATTCAATGAAAATAATTTTGTGTGGGGAAAAAAATCTTGGTGTGTGTTACTAGTATGAAATGGTTATGTTCCAAAATTGAATATATTCTTAAGGTATATCAATACAAATGTACAATAAAATGAGGGATATAGTATATGCTTGTAAAATGAAAGGTTCGTAAATGAAAATCAATTGTAAACTTTTCAGATCACATTCAGGGTATTGTGTTCAGTTCCAGGTGCTACATTTTAAGGACTAGTCAACCAGATGAGCTTAATTCTGTCATGTGAAAAAGCATTAAAGGACCTAATCAGAATTAGGAGAAAAATGGCTTTGCAGTGTTTGGTCTGTCTGCCGAATGTCAATGTAAAAACTGAGGCAATGTAGGTAGAAATACTAGGGAGGAAGATTTGATGCATTATACAATGTAATGGTCTAATACCTGGAGTTATCTAGAATGGATGACAGCTGTTCACACCATATATGGATGAAGGAGAAATAGTAGAAGCCACTCTTGTTAACAGGCAGTAGACTTTCATTATTGTTGCATGAGGTTTGTAGCTGTCATTAGCAGCCTAGCAGTCAATCATCTATTCTAAATCTAAAGAGAAAGAAAGAAACAATGGGTTCAATATTAAAAAAAAAAAAAAAATCATTGAAGTGAAAGGTTGTTGCTGAACGATAAGACGCCGGGATTCTTGGCCTCCAGAGGAGATGAATTCAATCCGGGGCCAGAGATGAGGCTGGACCGCTCAGAGCTTTTGTGTAATAAAGTTTTATTAAAGTATAAAGGAGATAGAGAAAGCTTCTGACATAGGCATCAGAAGGGGGCAAAAGAGTACCCCGCTCCTAGTCTTTAGCTGTAAGTTATATAGTCACTCACAGTCTGTTAATGAAAAGAAAGGAATGTCTTAGAATTTAGAATGGCACCAGATAATTCATCCCTGGCCATAAAACGATTGACTTGAATCTTGTAGAAGGGCAGATTACCAAACAAATAGTTTCATTTACATAGGTTAGGGAACAATATCTGAGTAAGTAGGTTAGGCCGTTTAACGGAACCAACTTGAAGATAGAGTCTGGGGTACATTAACATAGCTTAAAACAACATTTCCATAAGAAAAAGAAATGTATTGGTTAACTCAAGGTTTGAGAGTAGTTAGCTTCAGGTGAAACCAGGTGTCATGGCAACACAGCATTTTAAGAGAAACCTCCTTTTAAATTTGTATAGAGAAGAAAAACATATCGCTGGTTTGTTTCTTCCTGCTGCTTAAGAGAGATAAAAAATGTCTGGCACTTGCAGCCTATTTCCTCCATTTGGAGACCCCTGGCCTTCCTGCCTGCTACCCTCTCAGAAGTATAGTTCATTTGCAATGTTGTGTTAGTTTCAGGTGTGCTGCAAAGTGAATCTATTATGCATATACATATATCCAACTCTTTTTAAGATTCTTTTCCCATATAGGCCATTATAAAGTATTGAGCAGAGTTTCCTGTGCTATGCAATAGATCCTTATTAGTTATCTATCCTATATGTAGTAGTGTGTATATGTCAATCCCAATTTTCCAATTTATCCCTCCTCCCTTTTGTTGCTGTTATTCAGTTACTAAGTCATGTCCAACTCTCTGCTACCCCATGAATTGCAGCATGCCAGGCTTCCTTATCCTTCCTTATCTCCTGGAGTTTGTGCAAACTCATGTCCCTTGAGGTGGTGATGCCATTCAACCATCTAATCCTCTGTCGCCCCCTTCTCCTCTTGCCCTCAGTGTTTCCCAGCATCAAGGTCTTTTCCAATGAGTCGGCTCCTCTTCACATCAGGTGGCCACAGTATTGGAGCTTCAGCTTCAGCATTGATCCTTCCAATGAATATTCAGGGTTGATTTCCTTTAGGATTGACTGGTTTGATCTCCTCCTCTTTAACCCCTCATAACTATAAGTTTATTTTCTACATCTGTCACTCTGTTTCTGTTTTGTAGATAAGTTCATTTGTACTCCTTTTCTTTAGATTCCACATGTAAGCAATATCATATGATTTTTGTCTTTCTGTCTGACTTGCTTCACTAGGTCCATCCATGTTGCCAAATGGCATTATTTTGTTCTTTTTATGGCTGAGTAATATTCCATCGTATATACATACTACATCTTCTTTATGCATTCCTCTGTTGATGGTTCCATGTTCAGTTTGTTAGTTCCATGTTCGATGAAAGATAGAATATAAAAATGATGTAATCTGAATGGCAGAAAGGAAATAGACTAGACAGACCTAGCAGCCAACAGGCAAATCCTAGATATCTGTTTGACTCTAACAAATGTTTGACTATAACAAAAGTTATAACATTTATAGCTTTAGTATCCCCAAGGGAAAGTAGAAAGAGGGTGGAGTTGAAAGAATACTCAAAGAAATAATAGCTAAAACTTTCCAAATTTGGCAAGAGACGTAAACCTATGGACTCCAAAAGCTGAGTGAATCTTCAAAAGGATAAAAAAAAAAAAAAAAGTAGAAGACCCATTATAAACTTCTGAAATCAAGGCAATGAGAAATCTTCAAAGGATCCAAAGATAGCTATCTATAGGAGAAAAAGCAAGTCAGCAAAAATGATAGTACATTTTTTCATCACAAACCATGGAGGCCAAATGGGCAAGGGATACTATTTTTCAGGCTGTGAAAACAAAGAAATTTCAACCCAGAATTTTATACCCAGCAAAAAAATCCCCCTGAATGAAGAGGAAATCAATATATTTTCAAATGAAGGGAAAGAGAATGTGTTGCCTGCAGACTTACCTTAATAGAATGGTTAAAGAAGTTCTCTAAAGAGAAAAGGAACAATAAAAGAAGGAGATATGGAAGATTATAAAGGAATAAAGAACATGATAAGTGAGAACATCGCTAAGTAAAATAAGCTTTCCTTTTCCTTTTTGGTTTGCTAAATTTTATGATTGAAGCAAAAACTATAATACATCTAATGTTATTTTAAATGTATATAAGAGGAAATATTTAAAATAATTATAGTATAAAAATTGAAAAGAAAGGAATGTAAAGGTAGAAAATGTCTCTATACTTGAAATGATAAAATGACACCATCAGTATCAATAGACTGTGAAAAGTTGTGCATAATAACAATATCTAGAGCAAGCAGTATAAAAGCCATATTAAAAGATACATTTAAATTCACTATGAATAAATCAGAATAGAATTCTAAAAAAATGTTGAATAATGTTTCTGTTCAACAGAAATATATGAAAAAAACATGAAAAATATGAAGAACTGTCCACAAAAAATAAAATGTAGAGCTAATCCCTAAGATATCATTAATTATATTGAATGTTAATAGGCTAAATGCTATGGCTTTTCAGTAGTCATTTATGAATGTAAATGTTGAACTATAAAGAAGACTGAACATTGAAGAATTGATGCTTTCAAATTGTGGTGCTGGAGAAGACTCTGAGAGCCCCTTGGTTGCAAGGAGATCAAACTGGTCAATCCTGAAGAAAATCAACCCTGAATATTCATTGGAAGGATTGATGTTGAAGCTTCAATACTTTAACCGCCTGATGCAAAGAGCCAACTTTGGAAAAGCCCCTGATGCAGGGAAAGATTGAAAGCAAAAGGAGAAGGGAGCAGCAGAGGGTGAGATGGTTAGATAACATCACCAACTCAGTGGACATGAATTAGCACAAACTCCAGGAGATAGTGAAAGACAGGGGAGCCTGGCATGCTGCAGTCCATGGGGTTGCAAAGAGTTGGACATGACTTACTGACAGAAACACAATAACAGCATGCTAAATAAACCAATGAAAAGAGGTTGATAGAATGGGTTAAAAAATGACAAAACTATATGCTGTCAATAAGGAACTCACTCCAAATGTATGGTATGAAAGTGAAAGTGTTAGTCACTCAGTTGTGTCTGACTCCTTGTGACTCTAAGAACTGGGGCCCGCCGGGCTCCTCTGTTCTTGGAATTCTCCAGGCAAGAATACTGGAGTGGGTAGGCATTCCCTTCCCCAGGGGGTCTTCCCATATAATACAGGAAGGTTGAAAGTAAAAGGCTGGGAGATTCTCTAGTGACCCAGTGGTAAAGACTCTGCCTGCCAGTGCAGGAGGCACAGGTTCGATCCCTGATCTAGGAAGATCCCACATGCCTCGGAGCAGCAAAGGCTGTCGGCCACAACTGTAGAGCCTGTGCTCTACATCTGGAGAGCCACAACTACTGAGACCACATGCTGCATCTTCTGAAGCCCGATCACACAGAGCCCATGCTCTCCAACCAGCGAAGCAACCACAAGGAGAAGTCTATGCTCCACAACTAGAGAGTAGCCCCCGCCTGCCACAGCTACAGAAGGCCCACACAGCAACAAAGACCCAGCACAGCCAGAAATAAATAAACAAATAAAATTATTTTTTAAAAAAAGGATGCAAAAAGATGCATCATGGAAACATCAAAGTAAAGTAGGAGTGAGTGAATTAATATAAGCTAAAATAGACTTGAGAGAAGGCAGATTATTAGAACCAGAAGGTTAATCCATGAAAAGACCCAACAGTGCTAACTGTGCATGTACCAAACAGTAGAGCTGCATATTAGATGCAGAAAAAGCTGATAGAACTGAAAGGAGAAATAGATAACCTCACTATTGTAGCATGACTTAGTTGGTAAAGAATCTGTCTGCAATGCAACAGGTCTCCTGCAGTACAGGAGACCTGGGTTCTATCCTTGGGTTGGGAAGATCCCCTGGAGAAGGAAATGGCAACCCACTACAGTATTCTTGCTTGGAGAATCCCATGGACAGAGGAGCCTGGCAGGCTACAGTCCATAGGGTTGTAAGAGTCAAACATGACTTAGCAACTAAACCACCACTACCACTATTGTAGCTGGTGATTTTAAGACACCTCTTTTAATAATTGACAGATAAGACAGGAAGTCAGCAAGGCATAGAAGAGCTCAATAACACCATTGCCTAACAAGATCTAACTAACCTTTATAGAATATTTCATTCAACAACAGCAGAATACACATTCTTTTCAACTGCTTATGGAATATAAAATAGACCATACCTTAGGCCATAAAATAAAGTTCAGTGAACTTAAAACACCTGAAATCATGCAGAATTTGCTTTCTAACTACAATGAAGCCAAACTAGAAATCAGTAACAGAAAGATAACAGGAAAATCTACAAACACTTGGAAACTAAATAATACACTTCTAAATAATGCATAGGTCACAGAAGAAGTCTCAAGGGAGATTCCTTATCAAAAATTGTGGGACACAAAAATTGTGCTTTAGCTAAAGTAGTGCTAACAAGAGAAATTTATAGTAGTAAATGCATATGTTCAGTTCAGTTCAGTCACTCATTCATGTCTGACTCTTTGCAGCCCCATGGACTGCAGCATGCCAGGCTTCCCTGTCCATCACCAACTCCCAGAGCTTGCTCAAACTCATGTCTGTTGAGTCAGTGATGCCATCCAGTCATCTCATCCTCTGTCATCCCCTTCTCCCACCTTCAATCTTTCCCAGCATCAGGGTCTTTTCCAATGAGTCAGTTCTTCACATCAAGTGGCTAAAGTGTTGGAGTTTCAGCTTCAGCATCAGTCCTTCCAATGAATATTCCGGATTGATTTTCTTTGGATTGACTGGTTGGATCTCCTTGCAGTCCAAGGGACTCTCAAGACTCTTCTCCAACACCACAGTTCAAAAGCATCAATTCTTCGGTGCTCAGGTTTCTTTATAGTCCAACTCTCACATCCATACATGACTATTGGAAAAACCATAGCTTTGACTAGATGGACCTTTGTTGGCAAAGTAATGTCTCTGCTTTTTAATATGCTGTCTAGGTTGGTCATAGCTTTTCTTCCAAGGAGCAAGTGGCTTTTAATTTCATGGCTGCAGTCACCATGCATATGTTAAGTAAGGCAAAAATTCTTAAATTGGTGATTTAAGATCTCTTTTCTAGAACCTAGGAAAAGAGCACAAAATAAACCAAAAACAAGCAGAAAAAAAAGAGCAGAAATCATTGAGGGAACAAGGAATTGTTTGGTTATAGATACCTAAATGCAGTATTAAAATGCAGTATTATGAAAATGGCAATGTGTTCTCCATGGAATTTCTTTCGTATCTTTGTGAGAAATCAGTTGGGTATATTTATGTGTCTATTTCAGATCTCTGCTCTTTGACTCTTAGTCCTCTTCAGGTTGTTTGTTAATGCTCGTTACCCTGGAATTAAATTAACCTCTTGTAGACACTAATGGTTATAAAGATAAATAGAAAAGACTGTAAAGGAAAATATACACCTTTGGAAAAAATAGGTGATGCACTTTCTAGATACTGTTTTCTGTCCGCCTTCTATGTCTTATGCCTGTAGATACAGGGAACCTTTTTCTCCTTGTTTAGTACAGAATGGTAGTTCTATAGTAAGCTTTAAAGGTTGGTCATATGGCTGTTAGACATCAAACAGCCCATCAGTCTTTCTAGAGAGGACTCTGATGGGTGAGAATAGTTAATCGTCATGACCCATAAATCAAGTGCCCTCTAGAGAGATGGAGAAGCACTTCAGATATTTCACCCTCCATCTGAAGTCAGGAGGCCTGAAGTTTCCCTGGCACACTCAACTCTCATCATCTTTTGTGGGATTACCATCTGAACTGTGCTCAGTGAATGTACAAGAGTAGAATCCTATGCATGAAAGCATTCTGAAGCTCTTCCTTCAATTCAGGTCTTCTTCATTTCTTTATCTATTTTTTAAAAAATAGTTTTATTTATTTATTTGTTTTTGACTGTGCTGGGTCTTCCTGGCTGCATGGGCTTTTCTCTAGTTGCAGAGAGCAGATGCTACTCTCTAGTTGCAGTGTACAGGCTTCTCATTGCGGTGGGTTCTCCTGTTACAACTCACAGGGCCCTAGAGCACAGGCTCAATAGTTTTGGTGCATGGGCTTGGTTGCTCCATGGCATGTGGAATATTCCCAGGTCAGCGATCAAACCCATGCATTGGCAGGCAAATCCTTTACCGCTGAGCTACCAGAGAAGCCCAGATCTTCTTCATCTCTTTCACAAAGAATGATTCTTTTCTCTTCCAGGGACTTCAAAAGGTCAATAGTTTTTGAAACCAGATTTTTTTGGAAAAATTGTTTTCTAATATATATATTTTAAAGGTTGCCAGTTTGTAAACAGGTAAGATGGAAAACATGTTTGGACTGGATTGATAGATGACATAAAAGTCTCCTGTGATTCATTTTTATCTTTGGTATTGACCAATTAAATTACCTTTAAGCCAAAGAATTTCACTGCTTGCCTTTTAATGTTTGCTAGTGCCTTATAGATCATGTTTGTTAGCGATGCCTTTGCTGTTTTCGCCTTGGGGCAAATGCCCATACAAGAAACAGGAGTCTTGTGGATTTTCTCTCTCTTATTCTTTCTAGATAGACTGACAGACAGATAGAGGGCACTGTCATTTGTTCCTAGGTTCCTTTTACTCGTCTTCCTGACACGGGGATAGTTATGGCAGTTATTGTGTTTAAAGAGAAACAAATCTAATAATACAATCTGTTTTATGTTCTTTAATAAAAAGGAATTCATTTGGGATAAAGACAAAGTCTTTAAAAGTAGCAGAACATCCCCTTTCATAATTTATCATTAATTCATCCTCTCAATCTTTCTTTGTAAGCTTAGAAGCCTTTACTTCTTAGTCTTATCCATCTCTGATAAGACTTGGATAAATCTTACCCAAGACTGGGATTATTTGTTTCAACCATTGCAGTTAGAAAAGACCACACAAATAGCCACAGCTTCTGAGTGCTGACAGACTAGTGAAGAAATCAAATGGTATTGATTTTATGTCCCCAGGTGCATAACCACAGACAGCTTCTCTTATTTGAAATTACTTGGCCAGTGTTGTAAATATAAATTATTGGCTAAAGGAGAGTCCAACTGAAAGTGTGCAGGTAAATGTACACAAATTTGCTACCACTATCAGAAAAAGAACTGAAAATGCATATATAACAGTTATATGGGAATGTAGTGTCACATCTCATAGAACACATAATTATCTTCTATGTTCCCAAAATCAATACTTAGCTTTATTTCCCCCAGAGTCGCATTGTAGGGAGAGAGAAATGTGTCTTTGGATAGTGTGTATTTATTCTACTAAATTAACAATAGTATAAGGTCATTTATAGTCCTTTTAGACCTTATCATATAAGGTCATTTTTTAATAACACAAGTGGAAAAACAGAATACTTAAAGATGAAGTTAATATTACTCAGTCATAAGAAAGAATGAAATAATGCATTTGCAGCCAGATGGATGGATCTAGAGATTACCACACCAAGTGAAGTTAGAGAAAGACAAATATATGATATCACTTATATCTAAAAGTAAAATCTAAAAAAATGATACAAGTGAACTTATTTACAAAATAGAAACAGATTCACAGACATAGAAAACAAACTTATGGTTACCAGTGGGGAAGTGAGCAAGGGATAAATTGGGAATATAGGATTAACAGATGCACACTACCATAAATAAAATAGATGATCAACAAGGATTTACTGTATAGCACAGGGACCTATATTCAGTGTCTTGTAATATACAGTAATGGAAAAGAATAAAAGGAATATAGATATATGCATATATATGTATAATGGAATCACTTCACTGTATGCTTGATACTAACACAACATTGTAAATCAACTATACTTCAATTTAAAAATAAGATGAAGTCAGTTTGGTTTTTTTTTTTTTTTTTTATTAGTTGGAGGCCAATCACTTCACAACATTTCAGTGGGTTTTGTCATACATTGATATGAATCAGCCATGGATTTATACGTATTCCCCATCCCGATCCCCCCTCCCACCTCCCTCTCCACCCGATTCCTCTGGGTCTTCCCAGTGCACCAGGCCGGAGCACTTATCTCATGCATCCCACCTGGGCTGGTGATCTGTTTCACCATAGATAGTATACATGCTGTTCTTTTGAAATATCCCACCCTCACATTCTCCCACAGAGTTCAAAAGTCTGTTCTGTATTTCTGTGTCTCTTTTTCTGTTTTGCATATAGGGTTATCGTTACCATCTTTCTAAATTCCATATATATGTGTTAGTATGCTGTAATGTTCTTTATCTTTCTGGCTTACTTCACTCTGTATAATGGGCTCCAGCTTCATCCATCTCATTAGGACTGGTTCAAATGAATTCTTTTTAATGGCTGAGTAATATTCCATGGTGTATATGTACCACAGCTTCCTTATCCATTCGTCTGCTGATGGGCATCTAGGTTGCTTGCATGTCCTGGCTATTATAAACAGTGCTGCGATGAACATTGGGGTGCATGTGTCTCTTTCAGATCTGGTTTCCTCAGTGTGTATGCCCAGAAGTGGGATTGCTGGGTCATATGGCAGTTCTATTTCCAGTTTTTTAAGAAATCTCCACACTGTTCTCCATAGCGGCTGTACTAGTTTGCATTCCCACCAACAGTGTAAGAGGGTTCCCTTTTCTCCACACCCTCTCCAGCATTTATTGCTTGTAGACTTTTGGATAGCAGCCATCCTGACTGGCATGTAATGGTACCTCATTGTGGTTTTGATTTGCATTTCTCTAATAATGAGTGATGTTGAGCATCTTTTCATGTGTTTGTTAGCCATCTGTATGTCTTCTTTGGAGAAATGTCTGTTTAGTTCTTTGGCCCATTTTTTGATTGGGTCATTTATTTTTCTGGAATTGAGCTGCAGGAGTTGCATCTATATTTTTGAGATTAATCCTTTGTCTGTTTCTTCATTTGCTATTATTTTCTCCCAATCTGAGGGCTGTCTTTTCACCTTACTTATAGTTTCCTTTGTAGTGCAAAAGCTTTTAAGTTTCATTATGTCCCATTTGTTTAGTTTTGCTTTTATTTCCAATATTCTGGGAGGTGGGTCATAGAGGATCTTGCTGTGATTTATGTCGGAGAGTGTTTTGCCTATGTTTTCCTCTAGGAGTTTTATAGTTTCTGGTCTTAGAGTTAGATCTTTAATCCATTTTGAGTTTATTTTTGTGTATGCTGTTAGAAAGTGTTCTAGTTTCATTCTTTTACAAGTGGTTGACCAGTTATCCCAGCACCACTTGTTAAAGAGGTTGTCTTTTTTCCATTATATATCCTTGCTTCCTTTGTCAAAGATAAGGTGTCCATAGGTTCGTGGATTTATCTCTGGGCTTTCTATTCTGTTCCATTGATCTATATTTCTGTCTTTGTGCCAGTACCATACTGTCTTGATGACTGTGGCTTTGTAGTAGAGTCTGAAGTCAGGCAGGTTGATTCCTCCAGTTCCATTCTTCTTTCTCAAGATTACTTTGGCTATTCGAGGTTTTTTGAATTTCCATACAAATTGTGAAATTCTTTGGTCTAGTTCTGTGAAAAATACCATTGGTAGCTTGATAGGGATTGCATTGTATCTATAGACTGCTTTGGGTAGAACAGCCATTTTGACAATATTGATTCTTCCAATCCATGAACACGGTATGTTTCTCCATCTGTTTGTGTCCTCTTTGATTTCTTTCATCAGTGTTTTATAGTTTTCTATGTATAGGTCTTTTGTTTCTTTAGGTAGATATACTCCTAAGTATTTTATTCTTTTTGTTGCAATGGTGAATGGTATTGTTTCCTTAATTTCTCTGTTTTTTCATTGTTAGTATATAGGAATGCAAGGGATTTCTGTGTGTTAATTTTATATCCTGCAACTTTACTATATTCATTGATTAGCTCTAGTAATTTTCTGGTAGAGTCTTTAGGGTTTTCTATGTAGAGGATCATGTCATCTGCAAACAGTGAGAGTTTCACTTCTTCTTTTCCTATCTGGATTCCTTTTACTTCTTTTTCTGCTCTGATTGCTGTGGCCAGAACTTCCAACACTATGTTGAATAGTAGTGGTGAGAGTGGGCACCCTTGTCTTGTTCCTGATTTCAGGGGAAATGCTTTCAATTTTTCACCATTGAGGGTGATGCTTGCTGTGGGTTTGTCATATATAGCTTTTATTATGTTGAGGTATGTTCCTTCTATTCCTGCTTTTTGGAGAGTTTTAATCATAAATGAGTGTTGAATTTTGTCAAAGGCTTTCTCTGCATCTATTGAGATAATCATATGGTTTTTATCTTTCAATTTGTTAATGTGGTGTATTACATTGATTGATTTGCGGATATTAAAGAATCCTTGCATTCCTGGGATAAAGCCCACTTGGTCATGGTGTATGATTTTTTTAAATATGTTGTTGGATTCTGTTTGCTAGAATTTTGTTAAGGATTTTTGCATCTATGTTCATCAGTGATATTGGCCTGTAGTTTTCTTTTTTTGTGGCATCTTTGTCTGATTTTGGAATTAGGGTGATGGTGGCCTCACAGAATGAGTTTGGAAGCTTACCTTCATCTGCAATTTTCTGGAAGAGTTTGAGTAAGATAGGTGTTAGCTCTTCTCTAAATTTTTGGTAGAATTCAGCTGTGAAGCCATCTGGTCCTGGGCTTTTGTTTGCTGGAAGATTTTTGATGACAGTTTCGATTTCCTTGCTTGTGATGGGTCTGGTAAGATCTTCTATTTCTTCCTGGTTCAGTTTTGGAAAGTTATACTTTTCTAAGAATTTGTCCATTTCTTCTAAGTTGTCCATTTTATTGGCATAGAGCTGCTGGTAGTAGTCTCTTATGATCCTTTGTATTTCAGTGTTGTCTGTTGTGATCTCTCCATTTTCATTTCTAATTTTGTTAATTTGGTTCTTCTCTCTTTATTTCTTAATGAGTCTTGCTAATGGTTTGTCAATTTTGTTTATTTTTTCAAAAAACCAGCTTTTAGCTTTGTTGATTTTTGCTATGGTCTCTTTAGTTTCTTTTGCATTTATTTCTGCCCTGATTTTTAAGATTTCTTTCCTTCTGCTAACCCTGGGGTTCTTCATTTCTTCCATCTCTAATGTCAGTTTGGTTTTAAATGTCTTATATTAACATGTCTATTTTTCTGCTCAGGTTTTGGAGTTGACTGAAGGATGCTTGGGTTTTTAAAAATGCCATATGAGTGAATCAACATAATGATTCATTTTGTACTTTACATATAAAGCCTTTAATAGAAACACGCATACATTTTTATTGCATGCTTACCTTGAGTTAAAAACAGTGCTTATTGGTGGTGGAAGAGGGAGCTGTGTGTTAGAGCTGTCCCCACTTGAGAGCTATGTGTGGGAGAGCAGAAACTGTCATTTTTAAAGCTTTCTTCTTGGTTCTGTCTTAATGTGTTATTTCTTGGTCACCTGGATGTTTGGTTTCCTGGTGTGCCCAAGCTCTGGGTGGTTTCAGTTCTTGCACCCACACTCTCATCACCAAAAGCTACCTTTCCCCTGCCCTGTTTTAACTGATTGCTTTCCTCAGTATCCAAAGTAGTGGCTCACGATGGTGATCAAAGTGGGTGTGTGCACAAGCCTTCCTATGCTTCCTTTGTATTTTACATATTGTACAAGTCACCTTGGAGAAGCAAAACTTAAACCGCAGGAGTAATGGCAACATAGGAATTTCAGGCATTGTGGAAGATATGCAGGTTGGTGATTCCATGTGGCTTTCTTGACATCATGCTCTGTGAATAGCTGCCTATATTTTCATAGGGTTCAATCTATACCTTATAGATGAACATGTTATGTAATATTTGGTTTTTACTGTGACAATTAAGGTCATAATTCTGAAATTAAAAGATAATGAAAAGTGTTAAATTGATGACATTTTCACTTAATTCTTTTTTTTTTTAAGTTCTAATGTAAGTGTGGTAAATATATTACAAGTAGAAATACATGTAAGATAGATTATACTTTATAATTAGACCCTCAGTTTTGTGGAATATTCATTAGTACACTGAAAATTTTTAAATAATTGAAATCATTTAAATATTTGTAATAGGTCAGTTAATATTTGTACATGTTTTTCAACATTCATTTATTTATAAATTCAGGAACATTCCTTGAATTCCTATTGTGTTGCAAATTCAGTTAGTCTAGGGAACATGGACATTTTCATGAAGAGAAAAAAACAGATCACTTGGGATTGATGAGTGATAACTAGATATTATAAAATCTTATGCAACTTACTTGTTATTGAAATGAAAAAGTGGGAAAAAACAGACACCACACACAAACAACAAAAACAAAAGAAGCATCAGCAAAAATTTAATTCAGCGTGTATAGTCATCAGCTTTCCAAACTCCAAATCCCAAGCCAGTCCTCTTTCAGATAACCTACCTCTGCCACATTGTTTTCTCATTTACAGTGTCACTTTATGTACCTTTTTGAACAAGGTTTTCTCAATGTGTTTAACCTATTTCTCACCAACTCTGCAAGGCAGATGTAGAATTTGCATTTAGCCACATTCTGGAAAGCAATTTTTTTTTTGGTTTGGTCTCAAGACAATGGTTTCATTTTAGTAGTGAAGTAGAATGAAGAACCTCTTAATTACAATGAAGTGATCATGCATGCTCAGTTGTTAAAGTCATGTTCATCTCTTTTGTGACCCCATGGTCTGTAGCCCACCAGTCTCCTCTGTTCGTGGAATTTCCTAGGCAAAAATACTTGAGTGGGTTGCCATTTCCTACTCCAACAATGATGTGATAACCCTGTTTTAGTTTTAATTATTTCCCCTTTTGAAGTAGATTTCATAATTTTACCATGCAGCATTGTGAAGGATTTCAACTTACTGGGTGCCTGCAACTGCAACATATACATTTCCTACTTTCCATACAATGTTGTACAAAACATAAATCTCCAAGGAATGCCAGGCTTTAGATGAGCCAAATTTGTTTTCTTCTCTGTCTAATTAAAAATCAAAGTCCATGAAAATACAGATATCCAGACAAATATGTTATCTAATTTAGAATAAAATTAGGCTAAGAAATAGAAAAATATTGCTGAGTCCACAAAATTTTTACCACCTTCCTGCATTTACTAACAATATATTTTTAAAATTTGTTTCCTTATGGTATTAATGCTGATCCTTTACTTATAGTGAGTTTTGAACTTTCATAGGTATGAACAGAGCTGTGTTCCAGGGCAAATTGTTTTAGTTCTGCTTTCTATCAACACATAGTATTAATAGTGGTCTATAGTCATTTTTGAAGTGAAAGCGTTAGTCACTCAGTTGTGTCCAACTCTTCGTGACCTCATGTTCTATGTGTTGTTGGTTACTGTAAGGCTTTAGTCATAAATTGGTGTTCCTTGGACAGCAGATCATTTTATTTTGACAACCCAGTGTTTTCATGTTTTATTTTGTTCAGTTTGTATGGGCTTCCCTGGTGGCTCAGATGGTAATGCTTTTAGGTGAATAAGCACTTTTCAGTTTTGCTGTAAACCCCAGAAAACCCTTTTATATGTAGCCTATTCATTTTAAATGCCTATACTTAGCTGGCATTTAATGGCATTTAAATTTGTCACATTGACTGTGTATGTGCTCTCAAGAAGAGAGACGAGGGGTAAAAATTGAAAGTGGCAAAAATAAAAGGTAAATATTGCATGTAAATATAGCATATAGAATGAATTATTTCACAGCAGAAGTAGTTAGAACAAGAAGTGTTCATCTATTTTTGAGAAAAGTGCTGAGTGGGCCCGTGCAATTGATAATAGGAATACTGATGGACAAAATAAAAAATCTTTGAGAAGTTAGAGGATCAAAGTTGAATGTTTACTAGCTTAATGTACATTCAGAAGATGTCTAGGAGTTTGCTGGAAGAACTAAAATTCAAGCATGGTGAAAGTGAGGTTGATGAGATTATTGCTGCAAGCTATGGCTGGTTCCAGAGGTTCCAGTCCTATTTGAATCTGTACAACATCAAAGTGAAGAGAGAGGCTGCAACTGCTGATAATGTGATTTTTTTTAGAAGAAGGAAGAATCCTTCATCCAATGAAGATGAAATTGTTCTATTTTGGGGAAAAGATGCAAATAGAATATATAGTGAGGTGGCTAGTAGTATGCAGGATTTTAAAACTGAAGGACCAGTACAAACTGTCATTAGGAGAATTCATCCTGGGATTACAAACTTAAGCCTCCTTTTCTTCAAACAACTTTTCCGATTAAGAATATTTCATAGTTCACAGTCTTATCTGGCGGCTCAGGTGGTAAATAACCCACCTGCAATGCAGGAGACATGGATTCGATCCCTGGTTCAGGAAGATCCTGTGGAGAAGGAAATGGGTATTGGAAGGAAATGAGATTTCCTTCTCCAGGAATTCTTGAGAAGGAAAAAAAAAATAAACAAAAACCCACTCCAGTATTCTTGCCTGGAGAATTTCATGGACAGAGAAGCTTGGTGGGCCACAGTTGATGGGATCGCAGAGTCAGACAGGACTGAGGGACTGACACTTTCACTTTCATAGTTCACAGAGTTCAAGTGCAGAGGGATGGAGGAATAGAAGATTTGTTAGCTTTGACTATATGAACCTCTGTCGGCAAAGTAATGTCTGTGCTTTTTAATATGCTGTCTGTATTTGTTGTTGGTATAGTTTGAGTGACATCACATATGAAAGCCAAAATGAACATCTATGACTTACATCTTAAGAATGATTCAGTTGTGTTTTTGGTATAGGTTAAAATTTATTTTTTACTTTTAAAATTGTGATTCAATATAAGTAACATGAAGTTTACCATTTTAACCATGTCTAAGAAGAAGCACAAGCTGGAATCAAGATTGCCGGGAGAAATATCAATAACCTCAGATATGCAGATGACACCACCCTTATGGCAGCGAGTGAAGAGAAACTGAAAAGCCTCTTGATGAAAGTGAAAGAGGAGAGTGAAAAAGTTGGCTTAAAGCTCAACATTCAGGAAACTAAGATCATGGCATCTGGTCCCATTACTTCATGGGAAATAGATGGGGAGATAGTAGAAACAGTGTCAGACTTTATTTTTCTAGTAAGAAATTTGAGGTCAAATCTAGTCAGATTTACTACTGTTGTTTTGATTTCCTGTGGAAGATGAAATTTCTAGACAATCATTCCTTAAAATTTTTTATTTGTGAGGTTTTTTATCAGTAAGTACAACTCAACATTCAGAAAACTAAGATCATGGCATCCGGTCCCATCACTTCATGGCAAATAGATGGGGAAACAGTGGAAACAGTGGCTGACTTCATTTTTCTGGGCCCCAAAATCACTGCAGATGGTGACTGCAGCCATGAAATTAAAGATGCTTACTCCTTGGAAGGAAAGTTATGACCAACCTAGACAGCATATTAAAAAGCAGAGACATTACTTTGCCAACAAAGCTCTGTCTAGTCAAGGCTATGGTTTTTCCAGTAGTCATGTATGGATGTGAGAATTGGACTATAAAGAAAGCTGAGTGCATAAGAATTGATGCTTTTTAACTGTGACGTGGAGAAGACTCTTGAGAGTCCCTTGGACTGCAAGGAGATCCAACCAGTCTATCCTAAAGGAGATCAGTCCTGGGTGTTCATTGGAAGGTCTGATGTTGAAGATGAAACTCCAATACTTTGGCTACCTGATGCGAAGAGCTGACTCATTTGAAAAGACCCTGATGCTGAAAGGGATTGGGGTCAGGAGGAGAAGGGGACGACAGAGGATGAGATGGTTGGATGGCATCACCGACTCAATGGACACGGGTTTGGGTAAACTCCGGGAGTTGGTGATGGACAGGGAGGCCTGGCGTGCTGCGGTTCATGGGGTCGCGAAGAGTCGGACACGACTGAGCAACTGAATTGTACTGATACTTAAAACATTTAAATAATGTAGTAGAAAAATACAAGAGTCATATAATAGGAGATTTCCTCTTTTGACTTTACAGAATTATAAGTAATTTATTTCTCTTTCAAGAGAGATGGACTATGAATTTTGAATGTGAATGGCTGAAAAAGTTATAAATGAAGAAAGTGATACTTATTAACTTCTATTTGGAGTCAAATTTTGGCAAAAGTAGAACAAGCCTATACAATTTCACAGGCTGGGTTTCAGATTTTGTGTCATATCCTTCCCACTTACATGACATATATAATGAGTTGTGAATAATAAAATATTAGGAAGAGTATCAGTCAATCAGGAGAATCAAACCATTCAAATATAATATTTACCTTGAATTAAACCATTCAAATAAAATATTTAACATTTGGATTGGAAATTCAAACCAAATTATGAGTTCAGGAAAATAAGCGAATGAAAATATTTTGAAGATTTTTCACTGGTATATGCCTGGAGCCATTAGATTCCCTTTATTTTCAGATAATTACTGTGATCCTTCATTTAAATATTAAATTGTTGACTATTTCTAGAAGAATGAAATATTCATTTGCTTTTAACAGGAATAGCACTTCATATTTGTCAAGTTTCAGCCACATTCCTTTATTATTTCTCAATACATTAAACATATCTACTTAATGTATGGTTATTTTGGTTGTTCCTACAAAGGCTTCTTGGATTATAACAGTTTGTAATAAAAATTTTAAGCTCATAAATAAATGCAAAAATGAAACTCCTCACTCAGTTATAAGCTGGACTTCCCTGATGGCTCAGTAGGTAAAGAATCCACCTACAAGCCAGGAGACACAGGAGAAATGGGTTTGATCCCTGAGTTGGGAAGATCCCCTGGAGGAGGAA
Organism: Dama dama; assembly: GCF_033118175.1. Taxonomy (NCBI): domain Eukaryota; kingdom Metazoa; phylum Chordata; class Mammalia; order Artiodactyla; family Cervidae; genus Dama; species Dama dama. The sequence goes on along the minus strand of NC_083686.1, from coordinate 16,831,883 downwards.
AGGGCAAACCACTCCTGTATTCTTGCCTGAAAAATCCCATGGACAGAGGAGCCTGGCGGGCTACAGTCCAAAGAGTTACAAAAAGAGTCAGACGTGGCTTAGTGACTAAGCACAGTACCCCACAGAACAGACTGTGTCTAGCACAAGCAATTGATTTGTTAAGTGTCTATATGCCAGACACTCTAAGTCTTTGGTATATAATGGTGAGAAACTTGGAACTTGAGAGATGAAGACAAGAAAGCAGGCATTAAAATATAAATAATATAAATCACATCCATGCCAATATGTGTATTGGATAGCAAAGAAAAATTTTTGCTGTAAGAAATTAAGGTCAGAGTTGGTAAGCAAAATTTATAGGATTACATGTCTGTCTTTGATTAAATGAACTCTGCTCAATAGCTGTATTTGGCTACTTGTAAAGTGATCAGAGCAAGGGCATTTATTTTATAATGTGGTAGAAGATTTTTGTATTTTTTTAGGATACTGGTTTTACTTAGTTTATTTAATAGATTTCCTTTTGTGCCTTTCAGGAATATAAAGAAAATTAAAATGGGGTGTTGAAAACTTCATATACTTTCTAGTAATTATGTAGCCAATCTAGGTTCACAATTTAAAGGAAGAAAAGAACAGAAGAATAAGTCAAGGATCAGTTTATTTTGTTTTATGTAAAATAGGTAAAGTTTATTATAGGTTAACTCCAAGATTCCATGTGCAAAGGTAAGCTGGATAACATAACACCAAAAACAAGCATATAACAAAAAATTTTATAATCCTAGAAAATAATTACTTGAAATAGAAGAAATATTTTAATTTTTAAAATTCGAAACAATGAAAGAATAAACCAGTGTTTTAGGATTTTAGGATCTCATAACTGAGGTAATGAGACAGAAATCTGAATTATAAATTTAAAGATTATCAAATCTGACTTAGAGGTTATGAAATTTCTAGTTGTGCTATAGAAAAACAGTGTGATCTTGCTTTCTCTCAGTTGAGTAATTTATAAAATAAAAATCATACCTGCTATGACTGCTAAGAAATGAAAATAAGTAGTCCAGTCAATTCTTGATCTAAGTAAAGTGAAAAGTGAAGGTGTTAGTCATTCAGTTGTGTCTGACTCTTTGAGATCCATGGACTATAGCCCACCAGTCTCCTCTGTCCATAGGATTCTTCAGGCAAGAGTACTGGAGTGGGTTGCCATTCCCTTCTCCAGGGGATGTTCCACATCCAGGGATTGAATCTTCACGTCTCATGCTCCTGCATTGGCAGGCAGATTCTTTACCACTAGCGCCACCTTGAAAGCCCTCATTTTCACTTAATCTATACTAAGTATCTTCTATTTTTCCATTTGTTATTGATTATATTAAAGTGAAAACGAAAGTGTTAGTTGCTCAGTCATGTCAGACTCTTTGAGACCCTATTGTCTGTAGCCCACCAGGCTCCTCTGTCCGTAGGATTCTCCAGGCAAGAATACTGGAGTGGGTAGCCATTCCCTTCTCCAGGAGATCATCCCGACCCAGGGATCAAACCTGGTTTCCCACACAGAAGGCAGATTTTTTACTATCTGAGCCACCAGGGATTAAGATGGTCATTAATAAAGGGAAATAATACCTAAAATATTTTTTCTCATTTTATCTTTATCTGTTTTTGTGTAGGTTATCAAAAAGCATAAGATTTGAGGCTGTTGGCTGAATCAGCAGGTTAGGGCTGTTACCTGGGGCTGTACAGTGGTCAATGTCAGAGGGAACTAGCCCAGGTTAGTTGCAGAACCCAGGTTAGATGTTACCTACATCTTCTACAGATGAAATCTTCTTCCTGACTTACTGGTTTGGAAATTTATGCATTCAGCTTATTGTATTTCTGTGATTATTATTACTTTATAACATTTACATGAAACAAATTAAAACTGTGTCAAGAGCTTTACCCTCTTCCAAGCAATATAAAGAAATTGCTTTTTAACTCTAAACTTCCATCTTTCAACTTCAGTGCTATTGCCGTTGTGAATTTTAGTTCCATCTTGTTCTCTGACTTCCCATAGTCACTGATAATTATTATTATTTTAATAACTGGTATTTATTTAAGTTTCCATCAGATTAAGCAATTTCTTTGTTTATTTAGTTTTGATTCTTGCATCTGAAACTCTCCTTCTTGGTTCAGTATATATTGTGAGTGAGTGAAGTCGCTCAGTTGTGTCCGACTCATTGCGACCCCATGGACTGTAGCCTACTAGGCTCCTCCATCCATGGGATTTTCCAGGCAAGAATAGTGGAGTGGATTGCCATTTCCTTCTCCAGGAGATCTTCCCGACCCAGGGATTGAACCCGGGTCTCTCACATTGTTGGCAGACGCTTTACCCTTTGAGCTACTGGGGAAGTCCCAGTATATATTAATCCTATTTAAAAATTCAACTCTACCATCCTTTCATGCTTTATTTTATATAGCAGTATCCCTATCTAATTTTATCTCTGTAATTTACTTATTTATTGTCTTTATTCTCCCTGTTTCCACAAGTGTAGAGCCTGTATTGTAAACTAAGCATACATCATGTGTGTGTGCTTAGTCATGTCTGACTCTTTTGCAACCCCATGGACTGTACCCTGCCAGGCTTCTCTGTCTGTGGGATTTTCCAGGCAAGAATAATGGAGTGGGTTGCCATTTCTTCCTCCAGGGGCTCTTCCTGACCCAGGGATCAAACCTGTGTCTCTTTCACCTCTTACGTTGACATGCGGGTTCTTTAATATGAGAACTGTATGTTTTTATATTCTGATGATTGAAGAAATTTCATACAAATTAACTTCTGGCTTCATACATTTCAAACCTTGATTTATTCCATAACACATGTTCACATCATTGGGTCACTTCTGGCTCTCCACCTTTGTGTCATGATGCTAGGTGAGTTGGCACAGTGAATGATGGGGGAAGCCTGGAAGCCATCCTTGCACTGGGTAGCTGGCAATCACTCATACACAGATCAAAATGCCTTTGACCATTCAAATGCCTCACAGTATCAGGGGACATTAGACTGGAAAGAGACAGTTGTCTTAACTAATTATGTTTGCTTGTTTTTTGCTCTTGAAAATTTTACAGAACATATAACCATGTGAACACATCAGTAGGGGTCTTGGAAAGATCTGTGCAAGTGAGGGTCCTTGAAACTTAGCTTCATTCTGTTCAAGATAAGCATGCTGCTGAAGGCAAAGCTGCCCTAGTTGAAGTGGGGACATGGGTGGGATTGGGGGCTGGAACCAGACCCAGTGCCATCCACTAATTCTACCTTTACCATTGCCACGTAGACCCTGCTGCTACTGCTAAGTCGCTTCAGTCGTGGCCGACTCTGTGCGACCCCATAGACGGCAGCCCACCAGGCTCTGCCGTCCCTGGGATTCTCCAGGCAAGAACACTGGAGTGGGTTGCCATTTCCTTTTCCAATGCATGATAGTGAAAGTGAAAGTGAAGCCGCTCAGTTGTGTCTGACTCTTAGCGACCCCATGGACTGCAGCCCAGCAGGCTCCTCTGTCTATGGGATTTTCCAGGCAAGAGTACTGGAGTGGGTTGCCATTGCCTTCTCCGACACAGACCCTAGGAGCCCCCAAAGGTATTTAATTTGACCACATATAAATACTGCCTATACCATCTTACTTTCTAATGTCAATTCCTTGAATATATGGCTTAAGAACCAGACTTGCAGTAAGAAACATGAATTTTTCAAACACAGGGAGAAAGCACGATTCCTTTCAGCAGAAAAGTTCTTTCTTGTCGTTAAGACTGGTCCTGTCATTTACTATCAAAAGGATAATTCAAATCTCTACTCCTGATCTCGTAGAAAATAGTCAGACTTTCAAGATTGTATCAAAACAAAGCAGCAAAGACCCTCTTTTGAGAAGGAAATGATGAATCGGAGCAGAGTGCTGCTGTGAAGGCAGCGAGTGGTGGTGTAATCAGGCTGTGATTATAGGTGTGTTACCTCTGTCAGCCGAGCCGTCAAACGAGCAGTAGTGATTAGGTTGCACAATATAAATGCCTACCCATATGAACACAATTTGGTAAGTAGTACATGAAAGTTTCCAGCCGTAACCAAGTCATATTATTCAAGAAGAGATGATTTCAAGGCTTTCCATGCATGCTATAGGCCCCTTAACATGGAAAATGTTTTCAGATTCAGTGATATTCAACTTCCTGCTGAGCCCTCTCAGGCACACAGACAGAGAAATCAGAATGCAGTTATCATCCAAGAATGAAGATTCTTTTATAACCAAACTGTGGCAGGTGGTATGTAGTTTAATCCTTGAAAAGACAAACCGTACCTTTTTTTTAGAATAAAATGGAAACTTCAGTCTATTATTTGTGAAGGTTGATAGAGATGGTGACAGAATAAAGTGCAAATATACAGTTAATTTATAGAGTGCCAAGTAGTGAACTTTATTTCTGGTGCCAGGATGTGGGAATCCAATGAAGTATCTTCCAGGAACTTGAAGATGTAGATTGTCTTCTGAGAGTTAGACTAATCAATCCAAATGTAAGAGATGTCATTATCTGTAAGAGCAAATATGTGGCCAAATTTGTGCAATTATGTGTTTTAGTTGGCCAACAACTAAAATACCAAAAAAAGTGAACTGGACAGAGTCATTTATGGGAGAAAGTAGGGGAATGAGATTGCAGTTGGGGACAAGAAACCTCATCTATGATTTCATGCTCAGTTTGGAGAACATGTGACAGTGATAGGCCTTGGAGACTCTATCGTAGGACAGCCAGAGGAGCCAGTGTTGACAATGCCCATCTAAACACTATTCAGTGGTGAGAATGGCTTGACCAAGTAGATATGTGTCACTCAAGATAAACTCCAGAGAGCAGGAACTCTGCACTAACATATTGAATGAAGTTGTGAAGAAATAATGGTGGCAAGTCTGCCCTTTCATTGAGTGCTATATCTTGTCAACTTGTTCCAATTGTTCTGAATCTATGCAAATTTATGGTAATTTGCATTCTTCTGTAGCTTGTTTATAGGGAAAAAGCTTCTGACATGGTCAAATTGTCATTCTAGTCTCTGAGAGCTTAGTTAATGTGGTCTGCCCCTGAGAACCTTTCTTATTCTCATTTGCATTCACAAATTCAGGTATCTGACCCACATAGTTTGTGCCAGCAATGAACTTATGATGGATAAGCAACCACTTCGGGTTACTGGTCTTCCTAGTTGACAGTCCATTTCACTGACACTGTCTGAAAATGTACAATACTTTCTATTAATATTAGCTTTTTGAAGACCTTTGTGATTTTTAAAGATGTAGGGTTTATGATTACAAGAAGTATTTTCATTTTGTGTTCATCAGACATAAAGCATTTCCTGTTGTTGTTTAGTCACTAAATCATATCTGACTCTTCATGACCCCATGAGACTATAGCCCACAGGCTCCTCTGTCCAGGAGATTTTCCATGTGAGACTACTGGTGTGAGTTGCCATTTCCTTCTCCAGGGAATCTTCCCGACCCAGGAATTGAATGCATGGCTCCTGCCATGTCTTCTGCACTGCAGGCAGATTCTTTACCACTGAGCCACCCGGGAAGCCCAAGCATTTCCTGCTGCTGCTAGGTCACGTCAGTCGTGTTGACTCTGTGCGACCCCATAGACGGCAGCCCACCAGGCTCCCCCGTCCCTGGGATTCTCCAGGTAAGAACAGTGGAGTGGGTTGCCATTTCCTTCTCCAGCACATGAAAGTGAAAAGTGAAAGTGAAGTCGCTCAGTCTTGTCTGACTCTTAGCGACCTCATGGACTACAGCCTACCAGGCTCCTCTGTCCATGGGATTTTCCAGACAAGAGTACTGGAGTGGGGTGCCATTGCCTGCTCTGAAGCATTTCCTAAGTAGAATCAATTTTGCTATTGCAGCAGAACCATGCTGAGGTGGTTCGAGGCTAGTTTCTACAACATAAATAACTTAAGGATTAAAAAAGTTGTAGATCATATTTGTTATTCCTCTGTTTATTAAAAAAGACATGTTTCATCATGACTTTATGTTTAGAATGTGGTACAAATATCATCAAGCCAGAAAAAGTAAATGGACTAGCAAGATATCCAAGTCTGGAAAGTATCACTGTTAGAAGAAAACCCTGGCTTCTGATCATGATTGCACCATCAAAGTATAAAGATTTTATTTATTTATTAGTTTGGCTGTGCTGGGTCCTCATTGCGCCATGTGGGCTTTCTCTAGTTGTTGAGATTGGGCTTCTCATGTTGTGGAGCAAGGACTTTAGAGCTCAAGGACTCAGGAGTTGCAGCCTGTGGGCTTAGTTTTGTAATGAGAGAATATGCAAGGTAACACATTATCTTGGTGAACATCAGAGGTTATTATTGTGTCATTGCTCAAGCGTAAAAACATTGTTAAGATTGCTGTCATGATTTTACTTTTTTGCATGGCAAATTAAATAAACAATGGCTGAGACACTTAATTGGCTCATAGGAATTCAGGATTGAGTATTATTTTTACTTTTAGTGGATTGTGAAGGCTACTTTTCTAGTTTACTCTTCAGTTCATGTTCAGTTACATAGATTCTCATGCTGTAGTTTTTAATGTAGTTACAAATTGACTTGAGTTTTGACCACGTTTGAATTCATTCAAATAATTCAGAACAAAGATACCACTGAGCAGTTTGGACTGGAAAAAGTGAATATTGTTAACTCTGGGATACATGAAGAATCTCCAAATTAAAAAAATAATGGAATTATAGGTATTTAATAAAAAGACCCTGATGCTGGGAGGGATTGGGGCCAGGAGGAGAAGGGGACAACAGAGGATGAGATGGCTGGATGGCATCACTGACTGGATGGACATGAGTTTGAGTAAACTCCGGGAGTTTGTGATGTACAGGGAGGCCTGGCGTGCTGCGATTCATGGGGTCGCAAAGAGTTGGACACGACTGAGTGACTGGACTGAACTGAACTGAATAAATATTTTTCATTTTGGAGTTCAGCATGACTCACTTACTTTGAAGTAGGAAGAATAAATGTACTAAATTTTTAAAGTTATTATTCTTTTAATCAGGTAATATTTTTAGTTTTTAAAAGAAAATGTGAGTTTATTTTCATTGAAATGCATATTGTAAGTTCAATGAATTTGATAAATGCGCACTCCACTGTAGTCACACTTTTATCAAGAAAGTGAAAGTAAATGTCACTCAGGCATGTCTTGACTCTTTGTGACCCCATGGGAGTAGTCCATGGAATTCTCTAGGGCAGAATACTGGAGTGGGTAGCCTTTCCCTTCTCCAGGGGATCTTCCCAACCTAGGGATCAAACCCAGGTCTCCTGCATTGCAGGCAGATTCTTCACCAGCTGAGCCACCAGGGAAGCCCAAGAATACCCGAGTGGGTAGCCTATCCCTTCTCCAGCGGATCTTCCCCACCCAGGAATTGAACCGGGGTTTCCTACATTGCAAGCAGATTCTTTACTAACTGAGCTATCAGGGAAGCCCCTTTTGTGAAGTACCCAGAACTTCCATATATTGCCTGTGGATATATAAGTATAAAATGGGCAATAATCTAACCTAGAGTGGTAATATATTTAACTTTGCTAGAAATTGCTAAATAGTTTTCCAAGATTATTGTCCATTTTATACTTATATGTCCATAGGCAATGTATGAAATTTCTGGGTGCTTCACATCTGGGCAATACTTGGCACTATTAGTCCGTAATTTTTCCCCCATTATGTGAGTGTGTGGAGGTGTCTTACTGTGCTTTTAATTTTCATTTCCCTATAATTAACACTACTGCACATACTCATGTGTCTATTGTCAATATAACTTCTTTTTAAAATTTTTATTTAAATTTAAAATTTTTTATTGGAATATAATCACTTTACAATTGTGTTAGTTTCTGCTGTACAATGACATGAATCAGCTATATGTGTGCATATATCTCCTACCCTTTGAGCCTCTCTCCCACCCCCCACAATACACCCCTCTAGGTCATCACACAGCTCTGAGCTGAGCTCCCTATGCTATATACATCAGCTTCCCACTAGCTACCTACTCTACACATGATAGTGTTTGTATGTGAATGCTGCTCTCTCAGTTCATCCCATCCTCTTCCCCTCCCCCCACATCCACATGTCCATTCTCTCTGTCTGCGTCTCTAATCCTGCCCTGCAAATAGATTAGTCTGTATCATTTGTCTAGATTCCATATATGTGTTAATGTATGATATTTGCTTTTCTCTTTCTGACTTGCTTCATTCTATATGACACTCTCTAGGTCCAGCCATGTCTCTGCAAATGGCACAATTTAGTTACTTTTTGTGACTAATATTCCACTGAGTATATGTATGTGCCACATTTTCTTTATTCCTCTGTTGATGTACATTAGGTTGCTTCCATGTCCTGGATATTGTAAATGGTACTGCAATGAGCATAGGGATGCATGTATCTTTTGGAATTATGATTTTCTCTAGGTATTTGTCCAGGAATGGGATTGCTGGGTCATACAGTAACTGTTTTAAGGAACCTCCATACTCTTCTCCAAAGAGGCTGGATCAATTTACATTCCCACCATCAGTGTAAGACAGTTCCTTTTCCTCCACATCTCTCCAGCATTTATTATTTGTAGATTTTTTGTTGATGGCCATTCTGACTAGTGTGAGGTAATAGTTCCCTGTAGTTTTGACTTGCATTTCTCTAATAAGTAGTGGTGGTGAGCATTTTTTCATGTGCCTCTTGGCCATCTGTACATCTTCTTTAGAGAAATGTCTGTTTAGGTCTTCTGCCCATTTTTTTGATAGAGTGTTTTTTTTTTTTTAATATTAAGCTGTATGTGCTGTTTGTATATTTTGGAGATTAATTCCTTGTGGTTGTTCTCCCACTATGAGGGTTGTCTTTTCAACTTATTTATGGCTTCCTTTGCTGTACAAAAGGGTTGAAGTTTAATTAGGTCTCATTTGCTTATTTTTGTTTTTATTTTCATTACTTTAGGAGGTGGGTCAAAAAAGATCTTGCTGCAATTTATGTCAAAGAGTGTTTTGCCTCTGTTTTCCTCTGAGAGTTTTTATAGTATCTAGCCTTACATTTAGATCTGTAATACATTTTGAGTTTACTCACACAATCTTTCTTTCATGAGAATTTCCTCTTTAGCAGTTATTCCATGTGTTTTAGTGTCTATTCCCAAGTTCTAGCTGATGTAATTTCTCCTATAGTACGTATCTCAACAAATGATTCCTCCAAAATGTTATGAGTACTATACACCAATCATTAATTCTGGGGCAAGATTCCATCTCCTGAACAGAGTTATCACTTATGGCCATGCCAGTTTTGCTTCTTTTTTCTTATTTTGTCCATCTGGCAGCATACTCCCAAGCTTTTACAATTCATGAATCACTGAAAATATTCACACCCATTTGTCTATGAGTCACTAGGAATCTTTGCCAGATTTCTCAACATTTAAAGGATATTTTCTTATTTTATGCTCTCTTGTTTTAACAGGGACAGTTGGCACAGATGCTTCTTTATACTGTAATTTCAAAAATGGATGCCAGGTTGAAAATGGTTTCCATGTTTAAATCATTTACACATGTAGCCTCTTGTTCTAAAAACTCACAAATTAAGACCTCTTTGGGGGCTGCTTTAAACAATATGGATGTCAAATTTGAACAACATGAACTTCTCTAGGGGAGACGTTAGACTGAATAGAAAATTATTCCAGTTCTGTAGTAAGATTGGAAACATTCATTCTCTTTGATAAATTATAATTTCCAAGGATTTCTCCCTTGTTTCAAGTAATGATAAAAGCATAGACTCTATTACTCACTAGCTATGTGATTTCAACAAGATATTTTCAACAACATGCTTTATGCATGTTTCCTCATTTATAAATATTTGTATCTATTAGATAATCTCTTCACCACTTTAAGGAAGTCTTCACATGGGATTTGTTCCTTGAAAATATTTTTGTTGATTAGAAGTAGTATAGAAATATTTACATAAAAGATGAATATGTGGAAAGAAGAATTTAATATATAATTTTTTGGACATGGATATACCCAGCCATAATCATCTCACCTTGTTTTTTGTGGGGGAGGCGAACAAATCATTATTATCTTAAGTATAAGAAGATAGTGTATAACTTAACAGAATAATACCATATTACTATAAAATGCTAAAAATGAGTGAATAATTCATGTATGGACAAATACAAAAGTTACAGTTTGATTAAAAAACAGGTAAAACATTCAATTTCCTTAGTGATCAAAGAAATGCCAAGTATCATTTTAGAAAATGGACATTCTTTTTTTAAAATTTAATTGAAGAAAGAATAGCTCAAAACTTGTGATTTATTTCAGTAGTTCTGATATAAGAAAATGGACATTTTTATACATGGGTGTAACTGTAATCATATTATTTTTAGAAGTGAATTTGGCATCATGTCTCAAAGCCTTAATATATTTCTAATGCACTGGTGAACCTACAGTTTCTTTCTAGAAGTTTATTCTATACAACCAGAAAAACCCCTACACATATGTATAATACATGCACTTACTAATTGAATGTTGTCATTAACAGAGGGAAATCAAAATAATATAAATTCCCATCATTATATTTCTTCTGTCACCTACAAAACTTCCTTCCTTGGTTTTCCCATTTTAGTCAGGGAAATTACTCAGATTAAAAAAAAAAACTGTTTTTGTTTCTTCTCCTTCTCTCACTTTGCATACAGGGTCAGTCTCAAGTCCACTTCTTGATATCCCATAAAATAGCAAAGGGACATAATTTATAAGCTCATTTAAAATAATATATGACTTTACATTAACAGAATCAGAAGAATAATAAGGAATGTATATATCTGTACAGGTACATTGGCTCAGAGAGAAGAAATACAGACCGGAGAGGCTGGATATAATTTCTTTTTAGATGCTTAAATGGTGTAAATAATTCTGTTTTCAGGGCTTCACCTTTTTCTAATACTAAGCTTTTGAACTATGGTGCTGGAGAAGACTCTTGAGAGTCCCTTGGACTGCAAGGAGATCCAACCAGTCCATCCTAAAGGAGATCAGTCCTGGGTGTTCATTGGAAGGACTGATGATGAAGCTGAAACTCCAATACTTTGGCCACCTCATGCGAAGAGTTGACTCATTGGAAAAGACCCTGATGCTGGGAGGGATTGGGGGCAGGAGGAGAAGGGGACGACAGAGGATGAGATGGCTGGATGGTATCACTGACTCTATGGACATGGGTTTGAGTAAACTCTGGGAGTTGGTGATGGACAGGGAGGCCTGGCGAGCTGCGATTCATGGGGTCGCGGAGTCGGACATGACTGAGTGACTGAACTGAACTGAAGTATGGATTTTGGGTGATAGCCTTATTCCTTGAGAGTAGCTTAGGAGAGATTTTTTTATAAGGCACAAAAACAAGGAAGATGAAGCTCTTTCTAATACACTTATTTACTGTCTGAAATAGAATAAGTGAACGTGAAAGTCCCTCAATCGTGTATGACTCTTTGCGACCCCATGGACTATATAGTCCATGGTATTCTCCAGGCCAGAATGCTGGATTCAGTAGCCTTTCCCTTCTCCAGGATATCTTCCCAACCCAGGGATCGAACCCAGGTCTCCCGCTTTGCAGGCAGATTCTTTACCAGCTAATCACCTCTCAAAAACAACTTTGTTGTTGTTTTTAAATTATCCTTGGATTTGAATACATTTTGACCTAAATCAAATCCCTTATGATTATACAATGGAAGTAAGAAATAGATTTAAGGGGCTAGATCTGATAGAGTGCCTGATGAACTATGGAGGGAGGTTCTTGACATTGTACAGGAGACAGGGATCAAGACCATCCCCAAGAAAAAGAAATGCAAAAAAGCAAATGGCTGCCTGAGGAGGCCTTACAAATAGCTGTGAAAAGAAAGGAAGTGAAAAGCAAAGGAGAAAAGGAAAGATATTCCCATCTGAATGCAGAGTTCCAGAGAACAGCAAGGAGAGATAAGAAAGCCTTCCTCAGTGATCATCGCAAAGAAATAGAGGAAAATAATAGAATGGGAAAGACTAGAGAGCTCTTCAAGAAAATTAGAGATACCAAGGGAACATTTCATGCCAAAATGGACTCAATAAAGGGCAGAAATGGTATGGACTTAACAAAAGCAGAAGATATTATGAAGAGGTGGCAAGAATACACAGAAAAACTGTACAAAAAAGATCTTCATGACCCAGATCATCACGATGGTGTGATCACTCACCTAGAGCCAACATCCTGGAATGTGAAGTCAAGTGGGCCTTAAAGCATCACTATGAACAAAGCTAGTGGAGGTGATGGAATTCCAGTTGAGCTATTTCAAATCCTAAAAGATGATGCTGTGAAAGTGCTGTGCTCAATATGCCAGCAAATTTGGAAAACCCAGCAGTGGCCACAGGACTGGAAAAGGTCAGTTTTCATTCCAGTCCCAAAGAATGCTCAAACTACTGCACAATTGCACTCATCTTGTGAGAAATATGAAGTATAAGGTAATGCTCAAAATTCTCCAAGCCAGGCTTCAGCAATACATGAACCGTGAACTTCCAGATGTTCAAGATGGCTATAGAAAAGGCAGAGGAACAAGAGATCAAATTGCCACCATCTGCTGGATCATCAAAAAAGCAAGAGAATTCCAGAAAAACATCTATTTCTGCTTTATTGATTATGCCAAAGCCTTTGACTGTGTGGACCACAATAAACTGTGGAAAATTCTTAAAGAGATGGGAATACCAGACCACATGACCTGCCTCTTGAGAAATCTGTATGCAGGTGAGGAAGCACCAGTTAGACCTGGACATGGAACAACAGACTGGTTCCAAATAGGAAAAGGAGTACATCAAGGCTGTATATTGTCACCCTGCTTATTTAACTTATATGCAGAGTACATCATGCAGATTGCTGGGCTGGATGAATCACAAGCTGGAATCAAGATTGTGGGAGGAATATCAATAACCTCAGATATGCAGATGACACCACCCTTCTGACAGAAAGTGAAGAACTAAAGAGCCTCTTGATGAAAGTGAAAGAGGAGAGTGAAAAAGTTGGCTTAAAGCTCAACATTCAGAAAACTAAGATCATGGCATCTGGTCCCATCACTTCATGGCAAATAGATGGGGAAACAGTGAGAGACTTTATTTTTTGGGGCTCCAAAATGACTGCAGATGGTGACTGTAGCCATGAAATTAAAAGACGCATACTCATTGGAAGGAAAGTTATGACCAACCTAGACAGCATATAAAGCAGAGACATTACTTTGCCAACAAAGGTCCATCTAGTCAAGGCTATTGTTTTTCCAGTAGTCATGTATGTATGTGAGAGTTGGACTATAAAGAAAGCTGAGGGCTGAAGAATTGATGCTTTTGAACTGTGGTGTTGGAGAAGACTCTTGAGAGTCCCTTGGACTGCAAGGAGATTCAACCAGTCCATCCTAAAGGAGATCGGTCCTGGATGTTCATTGGAAGGACTGATGTTGAAGCTGAAACTCCAATACTTTGGCTACCTGATGCGAAGAGCTGACTCATTTGAAAAGACCCTGATGCTGGGAAAGATTGAGGACAGGAGGAGAAGGGAATGACAGGATGAAATGGTTGGATGGCATCACCAACTCAATGGACATAAGTTTGAGTAAACTCCGGGAGTTGGTGATGGACAGGGAGGCCTGGCATGCTGTGTTCCATGGAGTTGCCAAGAGTTGGATATGACTGAGGAACTGAACTGAACTGAGCTATCATATAAAACCTGTTCTTTAACAGCAACTGTCTTTAATAACAATTGGAAGACATGTGTCTTTTTACCTTTTATTGATAAATGCTGTATTGATAAAAGCTCCTTCTAGATGTTTTGGGATTTTTTTCTTTAAACAAAATTTTTAATTCTTGTAAAATATCACATACTAGCAGCAATTATCTACATTTTTAAAATTGGAAAGATATCATCCAACGTGGTTAAGTGAGTGGCCTGGCTAAATTTACTTAGCAAGAATATCAACATATAAAAAATGAGAGCAGATATACTGAGTGTTTTTCAATAATAAACAAATGTTACTTGTCTAACTGATTTTCTTATAACTTTATATTTTAATTCAGGTTACACAAAAAGGAGGCTGCAAGCAAAACACTGTGCTGTCTAAATGTAGTTGTCGTTGTGGCCTAACAAGTTTGAGTATCTCCATTAGTAGGAATGCCCTCCAGGGAAGTTTAGGTAAAAAACATTAAAAACTTGGATTGTCAACAAACGCTTAATCTAGCTGAGTCTGGCAGCCAGTTTAGAAATTGATTATCTCAAGGAATTAGATTTGCATATCTGAACTCTGTTGCTTTCTTTTTATTTTTTTAAAATGTACTTTATTATTTTTTCTTTCTTTTTAGATACATGTAATAGACCTTCCACTCTCTTTCTCATTATTCCATTTCCATGAGATAATCTGGGTTCCCATTGAAAGTGTAGTTTGGCAATGTGAAAAACCATTCCTTATAAAGTGCAGGATATAGCCAAAAGGAGTCCTTTGAATTTTTATTGTTAGTTAAATTCACAAAAACTTCTCAAGGAAAGGGCTTCCCTGGTGGTTCAGAGGGTAAAGCATCTGCCTGCAATGCAGGAGACCTGCGATGCGGGTTCGATCCCTGGGTCGGGAAGATCCCCTGGAGAAGGAAATGGCAACCCACTCCAGTACTCTTGCCTGGAAAATCCCATGGATGAAGAAGCCTGTAGGCTACGGTCTGTAGTAGGCTATAGTCTATGGGGTCGCAAAGAGTCAGGCACGACTGAGCAACTTCACTTTCACTTTCTCAAGGAAAAGGGAATAAAATATTTCTGCTCATGGTCAGTATCATATTCTGATTCTTATATTATTTTCTTTTTTTTAAAGTTAATGCTTTATATTTTAATGTGCTTTATATAGAAGTCAAAAAGAATCAGATTGAATTTGGAGAAGTAACGTTGCTTTCTTTGTACCATTCTCTGGTAAAAGCATTCCAGAAATTTTTATAGGCCATAATTTCAGATGTACACATGATTTTTAAAAACTGCTTTCCCATAAAAGTTTTGTTTGATTCATAATGTGATTCTACCCGGATTCAATCAGAGGTTTTTTTCCTGGTCTTCAGCATTCAGATTTCTCATCACACTAGTGGCAGATAGTAACATTTCTTCTGTAGAGTTCTTGAATAGACTAAATTAAATGAATGTATGTTAATCATCTGGAACAGAATACATGCTCAATACTTTAAAGAAGAGAGAGAGAGGCCCATTTATTACCATGCCTTTCTGCCAACAATGAACCAATTCTCTATTTATCACAAAGTATCTTTTGCATCACAAATAGACATGGAATTAAACCCTCAAAGCAATTTTCATTAAGTAATGCGGTCAAAGACTTCTAAATAATCCAAATAAACTATAGATTATTTTCCTTTTCACATGCTTATTTATTCACTAGTTTGCTTATTTCTTCCTCCCTCCCTTCCTTATTTCCTTCTCTCTTTCCTACCAAGAATAATGGCAGATTAGCTGGGCATGAGTATTCTCTAAAACCTTGTAGCCTTCCCTAGTTAGTAGGTCACTGTTGCTTAAATGTGCACTTATGTCTTCTCTGTAGTAGACTTCATCAACTTTCCATGTAGGAAACAGAGACTTGTTTTGTTTTAAGGGGAGAGTAAGGCAAAATGTACTGAACTTACTGTATTGTATATATATTGATTTCATAACCCAGAGGAAAGCAGTTAGGTTCTTTATTGCTTTCCCTTAGAGTTTTGTGTATTTTGAGTATGTCTGCTCTGAAAAGCCTGCTCTGAGCTTATTTCCACTAGTTTGCTAAGTAGCAAGCACAGTCTCCCAATTTGTGTTGCAGCAGTTCTACAACACGTGAGTGTCTGGTTTCTGTGACAGCTCGTTTTGTTCCCATACTTTTAATATTTTCATCTGTCCTCTCAGCTGTTGACCTCTTTCCTGGTTTTAGAGGTCCCAGACAAATCTCTGTTCCTTCCAGGGACTTTTCTACCCATGCAAGTCCAGGGCAGTCTACCTTTGCTCTGAACTTCTATGGCACTGGGGACTGTGTCATTTCTTTGTCATATGTCATTTACTACCTCACATTGCTAATGTTCTTCTCATAGTTTGAATGTATCATGTTTCACACCAAATCTGTTCCTCTGCCAGGATTTCTATCATGGTGAGTGATAGAACTCTACCCAAACAGGTGTTGAAGCACAAACCGGCCATCATCTGTGACTCTCCCATCTCTCTCCTCAACAGTATATATGAAGTCCTGTGCCATCTCAATATCTCTGTCCCCTGTCACTTCTTGACAGCTTTCCTTAGCTCAGGGTTTGATCACCTCTTTCCTAGATTACTGCTACAACTTTCCATAACTGGTCAAACTTCAGCACCGTTCACACTGAATCCATTCTCCCTCATGCAGCCAGATGATGTTTGCTAAAATGCAAGTAGGACCTTTTTACTTTCCCGCTTAAAACTTTTCAGTTATTCTGAAATATTTTAAAAATAATGTCCAAATTTCCTAGCATAGCATATGAAACGTTTTATTAGGTTGGTGCAAAAGTCGTTGATGTTTTGCATTGTTGAACTTTGTGGTTTGATAATGGAATACATTCTTAAGTAAATGTTTCTATGTTATACATCATTTTAATGCTTATGTTTCTCATATGTTTTCTCACTTTATTTATTTATATATTTTTTGCTAATGTCTTATTACTTGCTGCTTGTATGAGTACTAAGTCGCTTCAGTTGTGTTCGACTGTTTGTGACCCTATGGATTTCAGCCTTCTAACCTCTTCTGTCCATGGGATTCTCTAGGCAAGAATACTGGAGTGGGTTGCCATGCCCTCCTCCAGGGGATCTTCCCAACCCAGGGATCGAACCCATGTCTATTATATCTCTTGCTTTGATTTGCAGGTGGGTTATTTGCTACTAGTGCCACCTGGGAAGCCTTTACTTGCTGTTCATTTTATATTTATTTTAAACTAGGGAAATGATGTTAGACAAAAAGCAAATTTGAGCAATTTTCTTATCTACAAGTTCAAGATGGGTTGTAAAGCAATGGAGGGAGATAACTTGTAACATCAACAATGAATTTGGCCCAGGAACTGCTAACGAATGTACAGTACAGTGGTGGTTCAAGAAGTTTTGCAAAGGAGACAAGAACCTTGAAGATGAGGAGCACAGTGGCCGGCCATCAGAAGGTGACAGCAATCAACTGCGCGGATCATTGAATTTGATCTTATTACAACTACATGAAAAGTTGCCGAAGAACTCAGGGTCAGTCATTCTGTGTTTATTCAGCATTTGAAGCAAATTGGAATCATGAAAAAGCTCACTTAGTGGGTGCCTCCTGAGCTGACCAAATATTTTAAAAAAAATTGTCATTTAAAAATATGGTCTTCTCTTATTCTATGCAACGAAAAGCAAACCATTTCTTGATCGGATTGTGATATGTGATGAAAAGTGGATTTGGTATAACAGCTGACAATGACCAGCTCAGTGGTTGGACTGAGAAGAAGATCCAAAACACTGCCTAAAGCCCAACTTGCACCAAAATAAAAGGTCATGATCACCGTTTGGTGGTCTGTTGCCCGTCCAAGCCACGCCAGGTTTTTGAATCCCATTGAAACCATTACATCTGAGAAGTATGGTCAGCAAACCAATGAGATGCCCTGAAAACTGCAACACCTGCAGCTGGCACTGATCAACAGAGAGGGCCCAGTTCTTCTCCATGACAGTGCCCAACCACATGTTACATAACCGATGCTTCGAAGTTGAGTGAATTGTGCTACGAAGTTTTGCCTCATCAGCTATATTCACCTGACCTCTCTCCAGTGATTACCATTTCTTTATCATCTTGACAACTTTTTGCAATGAAAATGCTTCCACAACTGGCAGGAGGCAGAAAATGGTTTCCAAGAGTTCATTGAATCCTGAATCATAGATTTTTATGCTATAGGAATAAACTTATTGGCAAAAATATGTTCATTGTAATTGTTCCTATTTTGATTAGTAAAGATGTGTTTAAGCCTAGTTATGATTTAAAATTCATGGTTCAAACCTGCAATTATGTTTGCAACAACCTAATATGATCTAACACCTACATAGCTATCCTGCTTTGTGTCTGGAACTCTTTCCACTGTCCACGCAAAGCTCCTCCCATATGAGGTGAACACAGATATTGCCTATGTTGATGAATGTAGAATGGAACTTTTCCTTTTGTCTTAGGATTTCTGCTAAAGCCTTAAAGTGAAGGGCAGTAGGCAGTTCATATGTACAACGTCTAAAGAGAACTGTTAAATATTTCTGTAGAACTGCCTAAAACATAATAATCATTTTCCGTTACCTACATCTAACCTATACAAAAGAAAATTGGAAATTCAAAAGACAGCTTGTTGGAAAGTAGGAGAATTACTACTGGTAGATGGCATCATGAAAATCAGAGAGATTACATCTTCTTCCCCAAAACACATGGGATGTCATTGGAAATATCATTTACATGAATTGGAGTTGTTTGAAAGAGGGGATTCTCTCAGTGAATGTTTACTGTACTGTGTATTGTTTGCTTGGGCTCTGGTAGGTATTGGATCAGAGAGTTGAGAGATCATAACACATTTAGGAATAAGTTTGTCAGTATCAGTGTTGCATAAGGAAGATCTGCTTTTCTTGTAATGGGAACCAGACACTTGATATATTAGACAGGCAGAGTTCCAGTTCCTATAAATACTGGAGAGTTTCTCTACCTCTGTCTCTCTGATCTCTGCATACCGCACCACCAAGGGGGTGGATGGGGGTGGTGGTGTAGTCACTAAGTTGTGTCTGACTCTTGTGATCCCATGATCTGTAGCCCACCAGGCTCCTTTGTGCATGGAATTTTCCAGACAAGAATACTGGAGTGGGTTGCCATTTACTTCTCCAGGGGATCTTCTGACCCAGGGCTTGAACTCAGATCTTCTGCATTACAGGTGGTTTCCTGCATTTCAGGCAGATTCTTTACTGATTGAGCCAAGCTTTATGAAGATGACAAGATTTGTTGAGAATGACTGAACCAGTGTTCTTAAATTCTTAGCTGTATACATTTATGTTATGTATAAATTATGATGCTACTGAATTCTACACTAAGTATTTCTCACTGACAACAATATACATCCAAGTTAGCATCTTTTTTTCTGATCTGTGTTCTTCTTTTCCTCAAGTATTTCCAATGATGTTCACTTCTGGCATTACTGTCATACAGGTTCTGTGCTGGGATTGTTATGATATGGTTCAGAATTAGGTGTAGCTCAATAGTGCATGCGTGCAAACTAAGTTGCTTCTTCACGTCCAATTCTTTGCTATGAACCATAGCCCACCAGGCTCCTAGGCCTACAGGATTTTTCAGGCATGAATACTGGAGTGGGTTGCCACTTACTTTCCCAGGGGATCTTCTGGGCCCAGGGATCAAACTCACATCTCTGATGTCTCCTACATTGGCAGCCAGATTCTTTACTACTAGCGCCACCTGGGAAGACCATAGCTCAATAATATGGAACACCTAAAATAACAGTTAACTTAAATGACATAGTTGTTCATATTTTAACATCAAATGAATCCAGAGGTATATAGCGTAGAGTGGAACTGGTGTCCCCATAGTCTCTAGGGACTCAGGCTTTTTTTTCGCCCCCTCAGTTTCTGCTTCTGTGTGTGTCTAGCATGTGCTTCCAACTTTAAGGTCAACTCATATTCTAAGAAGGTTTTTGATGCACCAGTCATGGTGTCCAGTGGAAAGAAGAATATAGGAAAAAAGAGATAATGGCAGGAAATTTCCTTTCAGAGGAGGCAGCTGCCTCTACTCAGCCTTTGCAGGAGTCCCACTCAACATTTTCATTTACATCTATTTCCCTGGAATAGTCACAAGACCACTTTGCTCTAACACAGGCAAGGAAATGCTGTCTTTTAGCTAAAACCGGGCTTCTGTTCTTTACAAAATGGAACTTGGTGGCAGCCGGAGAATTCAGTCTCTGCCATGGCCATGCTCTTGTATCCGGTTTACTGTTTTACTTCTTTGTGCCTTATTTTACCCCAAGTCCTCTTAAATAAAAAATCTTTACTTATCAATTTCCACAAAATGCCACATTTCTCTCCAGTCTGCTCTGAGAGATCTTGGCTGACCATTTGGTTTGTTCGCTGGGGAGTAGCTTTGTTTGGCCTGCCTGGCCCCGCTGCTGTCTGTCAGTGCTCCGTCCTGCATCTGTGTTCTCAGAGCCAGCTGTGTTCTTCTTGGAGAGCAAGGACAAACAGCAGGACTTTATTTTGCTCCCTTTCCATTCCAATCATCTCTTTCTCATCAGAATCTAAGCTGAAAATCTCACTTTGGCTTTGCAGTATTTTAATACTTCCTGTGGCCAAAGGGAACTTCCTGGTGGCTCAGATGGTAAAGAATCTGCCTATAATGCAGGAGGCCTAGGTTCGATCCCTGGGTCAGAAAGATCCCCTGGAGAAGGGAATGGCTACCCACTCTAGCATTCTTGCCTGGATAATCCCATGGATAGAGGAGCCTGGTAAGCTACAGTCCACAGGGTGGCCAACAGTCAGATATAACTGAGGAGCTAACACTTTCACGTGGCCAAAGGATGAGTGAGTAGAGGGTCTCACTGTGACCTGAAATGGCAGCAAACTGTTGCTCAGTGGTGTCAGGTACCCTTCCTAGCTGCTTCCAATTCCTAGGTAGGCACTAGATGTGTCAGAAGGGTACCAGCAGGGGAGGAAGAGGTGGCCCACCCTGGAGTGGAGAAAGAAACCTGGCTTAACCTGTCACAGACATTTTTCATGAGTGTTTTCCTTGAGTGGAGAGTGCCTTGCAAAGTCTAAGAATTTTGCCAGGTGTGACACATGCATTATATTCTTTCTTTCAACAATTCATTCACCAGCTCTGTATGGAAGAATGAGGTTTCCAAGTACTGTTTTAGGCACTGGAAAGATAAATGAGGCAGGTATGATTGAGGCCTGAAGGAGCTTACAGTCTAATGGGGGAGATAGATTTGTGAGTCAGCTGCAGGCATATGTTGAAGATATTGCAAGTTTGGTTCCAGACCTCCTCAGTGAACAGCAAGGAGATCAAACCAGTCAATCCTAAAGGAAATCAACTCTGAATATTCATTGGAAGGACTGATGCTGAAGCTGAAACTCCCAAACTTTGGCCACCTGATGTGAAGAGCTGACTCATTGGAAAAGGCCCTGATGCTAGGAAGACTGAGGCTGAGGGCAGAAGGAGAAGGGGGTGACAGAGGATGAAATGGTTGGATGGTATCACTGACTCCATGGATGTGAATTTGAGCAAACTCTGGGAGACAGTAGAGGACAGGGGAACCTGTTGTGCTGTAGTCCATGAGGTCACGAAGAGTTGGATATGACTTAGTGACTGAGCAACAATTGCTGTGAGGTAAGCCACACAAATATTTCAGTTTCCCAGTGCCTATAAAAGTTATGTTCACACTATATTATAGTTTATCAAATGTGAAATAGTAGTATGTCTAAAAAGCAATGGACATACCTTAATTTAAAAAATACTTTATTACTAAAACAGGCTAGCCATCCTCTGAGCATTCAACAAATCATAATCCTTTGCTGATGAAAGTTCTCACCTCAGAGCTGATGCTGCTGACTGATCAGGGTGGTGGTTGCTGATATGTAGGCTCTATGTGTGTGTGCTCAGTAGCTCAGTCGTGTCTGGCTCTCTGCTACCCCATGGACTGTAGCCCACCAGGCTCCTCTGTCCACAGGATTTCCTAGGCAAAGGAGTAGTTTGCCATTTCCTCCTTCAGGGGATCTTCCCGACCCAGGGATCAAACCCTCATCTCTTGCATCTCCTACGTTGGCAGGCTCTTTCCCACTGAGCTGCATAGGAAGCCCACAGGTTGGGATGGCTGTGGAAATTTCTTAAAATAAGACAGCAATAAAGTCGGCTGCATTGATTGACTCTTCTTTCATAAATGATTTCTCTGTAGCACACAGTGCTATTTGATAGCAATTTACCCACAGTAGATCTTCTTTCAGAATTGGAGTCTATCCTCTCAAACCCTAATGCTGCTTAACCGACTAAGTTTATGAAATAGTTTAATTCCTTTGTTGTAATTTTAACAATGTTCACAGCACCTTCACCAGAAGTAGATTTCATCTCAAGAAACCACTTTCTTTGCTCACCCATAAGAGGGAACTTCTCATCCATGAGTCTTATAATGATATTGCAGCAATTCAGTCCCATCTTCAGGCTCCACTTCTAATTCTAGTTCTCTTGCTATTTCTACCACATCTTCATTTACCTCCTTTCACTGAAATCTTGAATGCCTCAAAGTCATCCATGAGGGTTGGAATCAGCCTTTTCCATACTCCTGTTAATCTTGTATTTTGACCTCTCCCTATGAATTATGAATGTTCTTATTGGCACTAGAATGGTGGATCTTTTCCAAAAGGTTTTTAGTTTACTTTGCCCAGAACCATCAGAGGAATGACTATTTATGGCAGCTATAACCTAATGAAATGTGTTTCTCAGATTATAAAACTTGAAAGTGGAAATTATTCCTTGATTCATGGGGTGCAAAATGGATGTTGTTAGGAGACACGAAAACAACATTAATCTCATTGTACATCTCTATTGGAGCTCTTGGTTGACCAGGTGTATTGTCAGTAAGCAGTAGTATTTTGAAAAGAATCTTGTTTTCTGAATAGTACGTCTCAACAGTGGGTTTAAAATATTTAGTAAACCATGTTGTAAACAAATTCTCTGCCATCCAGGCTTTGTTGTTCCATTTATAAAGCACAGGTAGATTCAGCATAATTCTTAAGGGCCATAGGATTTTCAGAATTATAAATGAGCTTTGGCTTCAACTGAAAATCACCAGTTACTTTAGTCCCTACCAAGAGAGTCAGCCTGTCCTTTGAAACTTGAAACCAGGATTGACTTCTCTTCTATCACCAGGAAACTCTTAAATGGCATCTTTCTCCAATAGGAAGCTGTTATGTATGCATTGAAAGTCTGTTATTCAGTGTAACCAAACAACATTATCTTAGCTGTATCTTCTGGATAATTTGCTGCAGCTTCTACATCTGCACTTGCTGCTTCATCTTGCACTTTTATGTTATGGAGTTTCTTTTCTTAAACCTCATAAACCAATCTCTGCTACCTTCAAACTTTTCTTCTGCAGCTTCCCTCTCAGTCTTCCTAGAATTGGCGAGAGTTAGGGCTTTGTTCTGGAGTAGGCTTTGACTTAACAGGCATGTTGAGGTTGGTTTGATCTAACCAGTAAAACTTTCTTCCTATCAGCAATAAGGTGGTTTAACTTTCTTATTGTTAGTGTGTTTACTGGAGTAGCATTTTTCATTTCTTTCAAGATCATGTCCTTTGAAGTCACAGTTTGGCTAACTGTTTGGTGCAAGAAATTTACCTGTTGGTTGAACTTGGCTTTGGACATGTTTTTCTCACTAAGGTTAATAATTTTTAGCTTTTGATTTAAAGTGAGACACATGACTCTTCCTTCTAATTGATTACTTAGAAGCCATTATAGGGTTACTATTTGGTCTGATTTCAGTATTGTTGAAATAGAAAGGTTTGAGGAGAGGAAGAGAAATAAGGGAATAGCCAATCAGTTGAGCAGTCAGGACACATACAGTATTTATTGATTAAGCTATCCATCTTATTATATGGGCAGGATTCATGGTTCCCAAAACAGTTATAACAGTCACATCAAAGGTCACTGATCACAGATCATCATAATGAACATGATAATAATGAAAAAGCTTGAAATATTGTGAGAATTACCAAAATGTGACACAGAGACAGGAAGTGAACACATGCTCTTGGAAAAATGATGCTGATAGACTTGGTTGATGCAGGGTTGACAGAAACATTCAATTTGTGGGAAAAAATGTAATAGCTGCAAATCTCAATAAAGTGACAAGCATTAAAGGTGTGCTTGTATTATAGTCCTACAGGATAAAGACTGTATGAGAGGCATGCTCAATGAGAACACAAATCATATGGGATAAAGAAGAATTCTGGAAGGATTTCAGAAGTATGCTGCTTTTGAGTTGAGTTCTGAAAGGGGAAGTAGGAATTAGCTTGAAAACAGGAATAAAAAAGGCATTTGAATGGGGGAGAGTCTGAACAGTATATCCATTTAAATCATTTTATATCCATAGATGTGGATAAAGGGGAAAAATTATATGAAGGAGTGTTAGTAGGTAGGTGCCTGGTCATGAAGAGCTTTGTGTGTAAGCGAAGGAATTTTGACTCTAAGGTGAAAATTATGGGGACATACAAAAGGCACTTTAAGCAGAGGAGAGAAATGATATTTATATGTCAGCAACATCATTCTGGCAGCAGTCAGGGGGAGCAGTGGAAGTAGGCCAAACTGAGGGAAGCCCATGTAATTGTGACTGTACTGCAATAATCCAGAGGAAAAGAGATGAGGACTTTAAGGAGTAGAAAGGAAAGGACAGATTAAAGAGTCATTAAATTGATATCTCTAGTGTATCGTATATACCCCTGGATGAATGCGTGAGTTGGTGATGCTAGTCCACAAGAAAGGAAATGCAGAAAAAGGAACACGTTTTTGGGGAAGAAATGGTGTTTTATATTAAAACAAATTAAATATATGTCTTTGAAGCCAGTAGAGGGTTCTGAGCTAAAGATATGGATTTGGGAGTCATCAGTGTATATGTGGAAACTGAAGCTTTGGTGTCAGTGAGGAAACAAGACTTCTGGGAAATCTTGATGTTTATGAGGCTTGTGGGAGATGATTTCATGTAAAATATTGAAAACAAATAACTTAGCATGTTATTTTGTATATTCCCATTATCTTTGTGCTCTTATTTCATAAATGTTAAGTTTGCAGTAGAGTTTTTTTTTAATTCTTTTATTATTTTATTATTATTTTTTCATTTATTTTTATTAGTTGGAGGCTAATTACTTTACAATATTGTAGTGGTCTTGGCCTCATTTGAATCAGTTCTAATGAGATGCAGTAAAGTTTTGAGGGAAAGAGTTGGGGGAACAGGAGGCAGGGGGGAAGGAAGAAAGGTTGGGTGTAGACTGGCGTCTTTAGGATAGAACACTTTGTGAAGCTACAGCACCAAAGACAGGACAAGATATCACACTCAATCCTTTTCCTGTAAGCCTTGGGATCCAATCTGATTTACTCTAGGAAAATTCAATGGTATTTCATGTTATCTCTATTGTATGATTGGCAATGGATGGTGTGCGTGCTCAGTCATGTTCAGCTCTGCAACCCCATGGACTATAGCCTGCCAGGCTCCTCTGTCTATGGGATTTTCCAGGTAGGAATACTGGAGTGGGTTGCCATGCCCTCCTCCAGGGGATCTACCTGACCAGGGATTCAACCTGCATCTCAGGTGGGGAAACAATGGAAACTGTGACAGACTTTATTTTCTTGGGCTCCAAAATCACTGCAGATGGTGACTGCAGTCATGAAATTAAAAGACATTTGCTCCTTGGAAGAAAAGCTATGAAAAACCTAGAGAGCATAGTAAAAAGCAGAGACATTACTTTGCCAACAAAGGTCTGTCTAGTCAAAATTATGGTTTTTCTAATAGTCATGAATGGATGTGAGAGTTGGACCAAAAAGAAAGCTGAGTGTCGAAGAACTGATGCTTTTGAACTGTGGTGTTGGAGAAGACTCTTGAGAGTCCCTTGAACAGCAAGATCAAACCAGTCAATCGTAAAAGAAGTCAGTCAGTCAGTGAGTTCAGATACTCAGTCGTGTCTGACTGCAACCCAGTCTGTCTGAACTGCAGCAGGCCAGGCTTCCTTGTCCATCACCAACTCCTGGAGCTTGCTCAAACTTATGTCCATGGAGTCAGTGTTGCCATTCAACCATCTCATCCTCTGTCTTCCCCTTCTCCTCCCGCCTTCAATCTTTCCCAGCATCAGGGTCTTTCCCACTGAGTCAGTTCTTCATATCAGGTGGCCAAAGTATTGGAGTTTCAGCTTCAGCATCAGTCCTTCCAATGAATATTCAGGACTGAATCCAATCCCAAAGAAAGGCAATGCCTTTCTTACAGGGAGTTGGTAATGGGCAGGGAAGCCTGGGGTGCTGCAGTCCATGGGGTCATATAGAGTCAGACATGACTGAGTGACTGACCTGAACTGAGATCGCTTTTTAATGCTGAGCCACCGTGGAAGCCTGGGTGTAATCGAGAACCCTTAGAAATACTGTGTAGATGTAACTATTGCCTTTACTTGGCAGAATTTATTTTTGGTTGTTAACATTTATAAATAAACTTGTAAAACCTTCCAGCTCTTCCTCTTAACAAACTTGTGAGAAGGATGAGCCATGCTCTGCTAAGATGGGTAGTTTTAATAAGAAGAAATAGCAAAGGTTTAAAAAAAGGAGCTAATTAAAGTAATACTCATGTCTTTGGACAAGACAAGTGAGAGAAGACATGCAGGAGGTGGAAATGGTTCAGTGAAAACGAAGGCTTGAGGCTAGTAATTGGAAAGTGACATTTACTCTTACTTCTGAATTTAAGCCCATTAGACAGTCTCCTGGGCAAAACTGTCCAGTAAGCTGTCAGCAGCCAACTTCACACTTTCTCTTTTACTGGCTTAGGCTTGCTTTCTTGTTTATGAACAGCAGATGGAATGCTCAATTAACGATAAAGCTATTAATACAATCATGGGGGGGGCGTGCTAGGAAAGCTGTCCGAAGACTAAAGAAGTCCCTTGAGTTCTAATAAGAAAGCAATGATGGATGTCCAGGCGTCACACACATCTCACAATTTTTTGGGACAGGATTTATTGATTAAAATTCATGGAGATAGGAATATTAGCAGGAGTGGGTACCCCAGCTCCGCTTGCACTTTGGGGAAACCAATGGATCTGGCGCATCAGACGCCAGGACAGGGAGCCTGGTTGTGAATTTATAAACTGTCTGCTTGGGGAAAACTAGCCCTACCCTGGCATAATTAGAGGCACAGAAAGGACTACCTACTATAGATTTGGTGTCTGGCCCTGTTTTTTTAATATTGACTCCAGATTGGGAGAGCATCCACCTTTCCCTAGACCCCATCAAGCATTGAGGCTCCAACCTGGTGGTGGCAGCCCTATGCTTTGGTGGCCCACGGGCCCAATCCACTCACTCAGTATACGGTGGTGATTGCCTTTAGCACCTGTCTTGGATGTTTTTCAGTGCCCTGAAACTTCCTCTCTGAATGGCCAGCCTGTGCCAATGAATCTTGAACAAATTAACCCTTCCATCTTATATACCCTTCTGTAATCTCTGTAAGTATTCAAACACAACTGTACAAGAAGGGTCAAATGGAAAGAAATTTGGAGTGTCACCGTCCCTTCCATGTGGTACTAAGAGTCACAGGGGGACTGCCTTACAACACAAGAGAGACTTGATTTTCAAAGAAATTTCGTGCTGGCTTAAAAAATGCTTCTTTAATGAAGTGTTTGTATTTTTCACTTTGTAGCACTCAAGAGCCCTAGTTCTTGGCAATCCATTTGCTAAACAATTAAAGTGCATAAAACTAACATTTAATGGATGCTTCTTCCCTGCGAGACATATAATGGGGGCACTGTTATTATGGTTATGTTACAGATAAGAAAATGGAGCTTCTAATTAACTAACTAACCCAAGGTAACAGCCAATAAATGGTCAAGTTGGGATTCAAGACCAAGTAGTTGTATCTGGATTCAAAGCTTGCTAAAATCATGGGTTGTGAAATTACAAAGCCCCATGCTTCAACTTATGCAGATTTTCAGGGGTCTTCTATTGCAGTGGCTTTTTACTTCCTCTTGATTCCTAGAATGTGTTATCTCAAATTGACCCATATGTGAAATTTGCATCTCTTTGACTTTTACCCACAATCACTCACAGAAAACTGATTCGTAAATATAATTTATGGGGGATTTCATGGAAGAGTCAGAAAAGGATTTATATTACTGTGACGCAGATGACTTTAATTTTCAGCTTAGGTGTTGCCATTGGAAAACATTCACTCTTGACCTTGCCACCGTGAAGAAGCTCTGCTAATCCCAGCCTCTCTTGTGCTATATTACACTCTTATTTCAATCTTAGCTTCTCTCCTTTCTGCAACTCCCTTTCAAGAGTAAGCAAGCAAGCAAGCAAAACAACTAACCAGAGAGAAAGCAAATTTCTTTCTTTCTTTTTCTAAATTTTAAACAAAGCAACTCTCCTTTTCCTCTGATACTTTGGTGTCAGCTGAAGAATTGATGCTTTCGAACTGTGGTGTTGGAGAAGACTCTTGAGAGTCAAGAAGGTCCAACTAGTCCATCCTAGAGGAAACCAGTCCTGAATATTCATTGGAAGGACTGATGCTGAAGCTGAAACTTCAGTACTTTGGCCGCCTGATGCGAAGAGCTGACTCATTGGAAAAGACCCTGATGCTGGGAAAGATTGAAGGAGGTAGGAGAAGGGGAAGACAGAGAGTGAATTGGTTGGATGGCATCACTGACTCAATGGACATGAGTTGGAGTAGACTCCGGGAGTTGGTGATGGACAGGGATGCCTGGTGTGCTATGGTCCATGGGGTCGCAGAGTCGGACGCAACTGAGCAACTGAACTGAACTGAAATAAAAGCCCTCAATATCTTACCTTTTAACTCAAGTAATTATGGATATATGCTCCTCTCTTCAATCCTCTCCCTAAAAGCATTCACACTCTAAGATGACTACAAACTTTTTTCTTTTCAAAAAAGTAATTAATTTTTTGAAAAATGTAAGCAGGGGCTACTCTTTGTTGTGATGCATGGGCTTCTTATTGTGTTGGCTTCTCTTGTTGCACAGATTCTCTTGAGCACAGATTCTAGATGCATTGGCTTCAGTAGTTATGGCCCATGGACCATATGAAATCTTCCCAGAAGGGCCAGGGATCAAACCTGTGTCCCCTGCATTGGAGGGTCAATTCCTATATTCTGTGCCACTAGGGAAATCCCAAACTTTTAAATGAATTCGCTGTAGAGTTTGAGCTCTGGCAGCCTACATCAAGCTTTTCCTTAGCGTGGCTGCCTACATTGTTCTGCCCCATCTCAGAGTTTTTCAGACTGAAAAGTTCAGGAAGGGAAGAGAAAGATGGAGGGAACTGGAGGGAAGCAGGTGAGAGGGAAGGAGATTTCATATTTTGGGGGACTTACTTTTCCTATAGACTTCTGAAATAAAATACAGTTTCTTCTTAAAGATGTTTGTCCCCATTCACCACCTTTAAACTCCCTCTCTCTACAAGTTTTTCTTTTCTTTAACTCAAATAATGGCCTCAAAAGATCAAAGAGCAAAGATAAGTGGCAAGGGAGGAGACAAAGGAGCAGTGTTAAATGCTTTCCTTGCTTCCTTTGTGGCTCAGCGGTCAAGAATCTGCTTGCCAGTGCAGGAGATGCAAGAGATGATGGTTTGATCTCTGGATCAGGAAGATCCCTTCGAGAAGGAAATGGCAACCCACTCCAGTATTATTGCCTGGAAAATTCCATGGACAGAAGAGCCTGGTGGGTTACAATCCATGGGGTCTCAAAGAATTGGACATGACTGAACACGCACACATGCAAACATATGGTACAGTGTTTTCTATCAGTTTAGTTCAGTTCAGTCACTCAGTTGTGTCTGACTCTTTGCAACTCCTTGGAGTGCATCATGCCAGGCCTCCCTGTCCATCACCAACTCCTGAAGCTTGCTCAAATTCATCTCCATTGAGTCAGTGATGCCATCCAACCCTCTCATCCTCTGTCTTCCCCTTCTCCTCCCACCTTCTGTCTTTCCTGGCATCAGGGTCTTTTCCAGTGAGTCAGTTCTTCGCATCCGGTGGCCAAAGTATTGGGGTTTCACTTTCAGCATCAGTCCTTCCAATGAATATTCAGGACTGATTTCCTATAGAATGGACTGGTTGGATCTCCTTTCTGTCCAAAAGACTCTCAAGAGTCTTCTCCAACACCACAGTTCAAAAGCGTCAGTTCTTTGACACTCAGCTTTCTTTATAGTCCAACTCTCACATCCATACATGACTACTGGAAAAACCATAATTTTGACTAGTTGGACCTTGGTTGGCAAAGTAATGTCTCTGATTTTTAATATGCTATCAGGCTGGTCATAACTCTCCTTCCAAGGAGGAAGCATCTTTTAATTTCATGGCTACAGTCACCACTGCTGTGATTTTGGAGCCAAAAAAAATAGTCTCTCACTGTTTCCCCATTTATTTGCCATGAAGTGATGGGACCAGATCCCATGATCTTAGTTTTCTGAATGTTGAGTTTTAAGCCAACTTTTTCACTCTCCTCTTTCAATTTCATCGAAAGGCTCTTTAGTTCCTCTTCACTTTCTGCCGTAAGGCTGGTGTCATCTGCATATCTGAGGTTATTGATATTTCTCCTGGCAGTCTTGTTTCCAACTTGCATTTCATCCAGCCCAGCATTTCGCATGATGTACACTGCATATAAGTTAAATAAGCACATTGACAATATACAGCCTTGATGTACTCCTTTCCCTATTTGGAACCAGTCTATTGTTCCATGCCCAGTTCTAACTGTTGCTTCTTGACCTACATACAGGTCTTTCAGGAGGCAGGTCAGGTGGTCTGGCGTTACCATCTCTTGAAGAATTTTCCACAGTTTGTTGTGATCCACACAGTCAAAGACTTTGGTGTCGTCAATGAAGGAGAAGTAGATGTTTTTCTGGAACTCTCTTGCTTTTTTGATGATCCAGCAGATGTTGGCAATTCGATCTCTGGTCTTCTGCCTTTTCTAAATCCAGCTTGAACATTTGGAAGTTCACGGTTCATGTACTGTTGAAGCCTGGCTTGGAGAATTTTGAGCATTACTTTGCTAGCATGTGAGATGAGTGCAATTGTGTGGTAGTTTGAACATTCTTTGGCATTGCCTTTCTTTGGGATTGGAATGAAAACTGACCTTTTCCAGTCTTGTGGCCATTGCTGAGTTTTCCAAATTTGCTGACATATTGAGTGCAGCACTTTCACAGCATCACCTTTTAGGATTTGAAATAGCTCAATTGGAATTCCATCACCTCCACTAGCTTTGTTCGTAGTGATGCTTCCTAAGGCCCACTTGACTTCGCATTGCAGAATGTCTGACTCTAGGTCACACCATCGTGGTTACCTGGGTCATAAAGATCTTTCTTGTATTGGTCTTCTATGTGTTCTTGCCACCTGTTCTTAATATCTTCTGCTTCTGTTAGGTCCATGCCATCTCTGTCCTTTATTGTGCTCATCTTTGCATGAAATGTTCCCTTGGTATCTCTAATTTTCTTGAAGAGATCTCTAGTCTTTCCCATTCTATTGTTTTCCTCTATTTCTTTGCATTGATCACTGAGGAAGGCTTTCTTATCTCTCCTTGCTATTCTTTGGAACTCTGCATTCAAATAGGTATATTTTTCCTTTTGTCCTTTGCCTTTCACTTCTCTTCTTTTCCCAGCTATTTGTAAGGCCTCTTCAGACAACCATTTTGTCTTTTTGCATTTCTTTTTCTTGGCGATGGTCTTGATCACTGCCTGCTGTATAATGTCATGAACCTCTGTCCATAGTTCAGTGTTTTCTATAGGGTTAGAAAATGGTTTTCTGAAATCTTTTATGAGAGTAGAGTAGAAAGCATAGCCAAATCATCTGGCACTCATAGATTGCTAGGTTTTTATCTGTTTTTTTTTTTTTTTTAAGTCCTAGAAAAGAATAGCTCAGATTATTAATTTATAAAAGGGCATTGTTTTGTAGGGTTGTAGGATTCCTTTCTTATTTTTTACTGATATGGACCATGATCCAAGGCTTTTACTCTTTATAGATAAATTGGGTGGTAATTGTAAAATTATCCTGTTCATCCTTTAGATTCAATTTGCTTGTTAGTTTATAAGTGGATTATGTTTGGTTTGATTGGCTCTGGTACTGGTTTTCTTTTAGAATAAATTTTAGGTGAATATTCTAAACATCTTTCTGAATGCCCTATACTAGACTCTGGTATTCACCATAATTATGTAATAGGGGATTTGTAGTTCATCAAATGTTTTAGGTAATTGTTGCCATATATAAAACATAGATTACTGATTTTCCAAGAAATATAGTAAATTGTTTTAACCCTTGTTATACTTAATGTAACTTCTGTGGAAACAGACTGGTTGCTTACGATGTTGTATTGTAGATTCTTTAAATGAATGTATAGTGTAATAGATGTGACCATTGCCTGCAGGCCACTCATAACCTGAGGGAAACATAAAGTTCATCTCATTTACTTGTACACTGGTCATGAAGATGCTCTGAGAGCCCTGAGGACTCAGGGATTCATTTGGCTTGAATGGTTTTGAGGGGTGATGACCATAACTTGCAATGTGAGTAGTGTGTGTTTGGCAGAGAGAAAAAACAGGCATGGTGGGTAGAATGGTTCAGTATATTGGTGAGAAATGTTAAGCGGAATATGTATAGGAAGTAACAAGTAATCTAATGTAGCTGGGGTGTAGGTATGCTAGGGCTGGTGGTGTGAGGTGAGGCCAAGAAGGTAGACCAAGGCCCCGTGACAAGGTAAGGAGACTTTAAAGACCATGCTAAGCCACTGGCACTTTATCGTGATAGCCAGTGCTTCACTGTACATAGGTGTGTGATAGAGTTTAAAATTTCCCCCAAAAAGACTATATAAACAAACAAGTTTTGAAAATCCTGCATATATCCTTCTCTCAGGCATTCATAGTACATAACAACACATTAAAGGTTCTGGAAAATCCTGCAGTAAAGACTTATTTTACCTTGTTTGACATAGTGTTTCCCAAACTTACTTAACCATGAAAACTTTGCTTCTGAAATCTTTATTAATATGTTGAAGGATACCTATGCTTCATGGAACACACTTTAGCCTTTGCTGTTAGCAATGCATTGGAATAAAATGTGTTTAAGCAGGACAGTGGCATGATCAAGTCTATATTTTAGAAAGGAATAAAATATAACCTTCCTATGATTCAGATTATTCTTTATTTCAAGATATTATAGCTATTGTTATGTATAATTATCAATATTTCAGAGATATTCAGAAGTATGGATTAATAAACCTTTCTGGTTAATAGTATGAAAGGCAATAGAATCCAATAACTCAATACGTAGGACTTCTCTGGAGGAATTCATCCTATTCATGAGAAAATTAAATGCCTAGCTATCACTCTAAACTGGTATATAAAAGTGGCTGGCAATCAGATTCTCTGACACATTCATTAACCACAGACAAGGGAGTAGCAGAATTTTCTTAAAGAAATGCAAATGGATCCCATTGTCCTTAAGAGAGAAGGAAACACAGAATAAGGATAATGTTTTAGTACCTTTTAAACAAATATTCCTGTTCTGTGCAGGAAAATGTCTTTTTCCAGTGAATGATATTGAGGTGTCTATTTTGCTTAAATCTTACTTTAGTAGTATATGTGGTTTAATTCCTGTCAAGATAAGGACAGTTTTTAAAGTTTCATTTGAGAAATATAAATCTTAGTTTTTAGAATGACCTTTTACAAAAAGGCAGATCAGTATATCATGATGTCCTGGTTTCTAACAATTATTGTTTTTAAAAATGAAATTAGGGCAGTGCTACTGAGTAGTCCTCTATTGAAGTAAGTCTTATTAAGATGAATTGTATGTAACATTAGTGAAAAACTATTACCAAAAACATCAAAACTACATATAACAAAATCCTGAAATAACATGTTTCTGAGGTAATCATGTCTTTAATCCTTATTTCCAGCACTAACATTTTGTGCAGTCCAGTGTGTCTTTGTACATGTTCTTCTGGGAAGCTTCTTTTCCCTGCTGTCTTCATCCTGGCTTATTTCTCTTCTTTAGATCTTCAAGAGGAGATTATCACTTCGCTTAGGTAAGGATATTCATAAGCTGAGTCATCAAGGATAAGGAGGAATGTAACAGGGGTATACAATGGGAAGGTATGAAGCATTCTGTGGTTGGAGTGTAATGTGTATGTATGTTAGTGCAGGTAACTGACTTAGAGATTGAACCACAAAGGTATATAGGCATTAGTCAGGGAGGACTTTGTGGATAATTCTGCTGTGTATGTCACGGGCAAATAGTCTGGAGAAAATGATTTGAATTTTAGAAAATGTGGAAGAGTAATGACAGGGAAGAGTGGGACAAGCAGTGGTGATTGTTAGTATCCTATAGTACTGTTATGAAGAAGAAATTATAGAGAACTATGTTGCGAAGAGTTGACATTGGAAAAGACCCTGATGCTGGGAGGGATTGCGGGCAGTAGGAGAAGGGGACGACAGAGGATGAGATGGCTGAATGGCATCACCGACTCGATGGACATGAGTTTGAGTAAACTCCAGGAGTTGGTGATGGACAGGGAGGTCTGGTGTGCTGTGATTCATGGGGTCACAAAGAGTCGGACACGACTGAGTGACTGAACTGACTGGCTGATGTTATGACAATAAAAGTGGAGAAAGTGGAGTGTGGTGACAGATGAAATAGATACAGTTGACCCTTGAACAACATGGGTTTGAACTATGTGAATCCACGTATACATTTTTTCTCCAATAATAAATACTAGAATACCAGAGGATCTATGGTTGAATTAGAGGATGTGGAACTGCAGATATGAAGGATCTGAGAATAGGGAGGCCTATTATTACTTATAGAAATAAGTGGTACTCAGATTTTTCAGCTGTATGGAGAATCAGTTCCCCCTTTACTCATGGTGTTTAAGGGTCAACTGTATAAGTAATTTTACTGAGCTAAGTTAATTGGGTGAATATGGGTGTTAGTGGGAGAAAATGGAGGACAAAAGAGCTTATTACCTAGTGTTATTTCTATTTCTGGTCATTTCTATACTTTGATGAGTAACTGGATTGTAGTGTAATCATTCAAAGTGAGAAATGCAGATGGTTTATTGAATTTTAGGGGAAGGGTTTTCAATCAGGATATGTTCAATGTGAGTTTAAGGTGCTGTGAAAACTTGAGATAGTGATTTTCAAAACATGGTCTGTTGATGCCTGGAGTCTTTAAAACACTTTCTTTGGGCCCATGAGGTAAAAATCCATTAGTATTTCATAATAAATACTAAGACATTATTGCTTTTTTAAAAGTATGTCAACATTTACACTGATAATGAAAGGCAGTTTGGGTTAAATTGCTGCTGATATGGCATTAATTACTAAGTGCAAGTTATAGGCCCGTTGTCGTCATAGTCTTTACTGACAAGCACTTGCAGCTTAAACAGTGCCCAGTTTCATTTAAGAATGTCCTTGATGAAACCCTAACAATTATTAATTTTATTTAATTTTTACCGTTTGGTGCGTATCTTTTTATATTCCATTTAGCAAAATGAGAAAATAACACACATTGACTTACAAAACTTGTATGTGGGTGAATCACTTGTGTTTGAGTTGTGAGCTGAACTAGCCACTTGTTTCAAAAGAAATATCAATTTTACTTAAAAAATAAACCTGACAGAAAACTATAATTATTCAGAGTAGACTCTTTGGCAGTTATGTTCTTGAAAATGAATGAAATGAACTTTCACTTCAAGAAAAATAGCTGGTGGTATTTGTTGCTAATGATATAATTTGAGCTTTCAAGCTAAAATGAGAATTTTGGAAAACTGATGTTTATCACTGTGACTTGATGGCTTCCAAATACTTAAAGATTTTTCCATTGAAATTGGTAGTAACATTAAACACATTTCAAAAACTACTGTGTGATAAAAATGTGCCACCATTTGGAAGACCTGTATAATTAAGTGAGCTAATATTTTAAAATGACCAAATTCCAATTTTACAAACATTTTCAAGAAAGTTCAATACATTTTCAGTTTCAGTGATTATTTTATTAGCTCTATCAAGTCTACTGATGAGCCTTTCAGTGGAATTCTTTATTTCTGATATTGTGTTTTTTAATATAATAAATTCAAATGTTTCTATTTGGTTCTTTCATAGTTTTCATTTCTCTGCTAAAGTTCATATATTCATGCATGCTGTTACCTTTTCACTAGATGTTTCAATATATTTTCCATAGTTATTTTAAAATTTGATAGTCTAATTATCTGGCTTATAAGACTCTGGTTCTGTTAATTGTTTTAATTGTTGAAAGTGAGTGATTTTTCTTTCATCTTTTGAAAATGATTCTTTGTTTTTTCCTTTTGTGTGTCTTGTGATTTTTTTGTGTTAAATGTTGGGCATTATGTATAGGACAGTAGAGACTGAGGTAAACAGTATTTTTGCCAGGATATAAATAAGCATGCCATCTTTTCCCCCAGGACCCTGGGGACTTGACTCAATTCAGTAAGGAGCCGATCTGGATTTGGTGTCCGCCATTGCTATTTTCTTCATTGCACCATGGTTATCACACTTCCCTGGTGTTGAACTGCTTTTGCCTTCGGCTGAGTGTGGGATCTGGGGTGCCAGCAGACTTTTCTGTGCTCTACCTTCAGCTTGCAGGTGTCTCTACACCTGTGCACCACAGAAGGGATCTCTCCATGCCCTTGCTGGTTGCACAGTGTTTGGCTTATAGTAGTGGTGATGAGGTCCTCTGTTGTTTGAGTCCAGCCTCAATCTTAGGAAGAGATTGCATACCTGGATCTCAGAGATGGGGCATTCTTATCATTCCTGTCTCTCCTCCGTGAAGCAGCCTTTCCTCCATGAAGCAGCTAATACAACATGAATTTAGCTGGATCCATAACTTGTCTTGTGTAGGAGTTTCTCTCCTAACCCCAGCAATAGCAGACCTCTGCTTGTCATATATAAACATGTATAAATTTAATGGCATCCATATATATAGGTCTGGAACTAGGAGAGAGATATGAGACAGACCTTTTTTGGGGGTCAATAGTGCATGGTTTGTAGAGGACACTGTGAATATGGACAGTATACAGAGAGAGGGTATAGAGTGAGAAAAAAAGAGACCCAAGAATAAAACCTGGGGAACACCATTATTATGACTCAGGGGAGGACGAGGAGTAAGTGTGGAATACTAGGAAGGAATTCTCAGAAGAATATTGTGTCATGGTGGTCAAGAGAGTAGAGTTTGAGAAGAGAAGGATGGCTTAACTGGGTCAATCAAAACCTTAGTGAAGGAAATGTCCCTTAGATCCTCACTATCACACATTTAGAGGGCGGTGAGGTCATAGGTAATAAATTCCCTCCAAGATCCCCTAAGCCGTTAGATTTCTCCCTCTGTATTATACAAAGAAGTTTTAGCACCTTTATTTCTTTTAAGTAGGCCAGTGTTGAGTCTATATTCCAGTAAACTAAGTGAACTGGTAGAAATACTTCTAGCTACTCAAGCTAAAACACTGACTCCAGCATTATTTATTTAGGGTGCTCTTATCAATATATTTGTTTCCCTGAAATGCTGACGTGTTTTAGCACTTGATTCCAAACAAAGAGACTTGATGTGTGCAGTGACTTTTGCTATTGCTTGCCATAAACTGTCAATGTCCCAATTTTTGCTGATGATGAGGTTATTATTACTTCCTTTATATCTAATCAGCCTAGACAGTTGATTGCAATTCCTATTTTTTATTCATTTATTTTTATTAGTTGGAGGCTAATTACTTTACAATATTGTAGTGGGTTTTGTCATACATTGACATGAATCAGCCATGGATTTACATGTATTCCCCATCCCGATCCCCCCTCCCACCTCCCTCTCTACCCAATCCCTCTGGGTCTTCCCAGTGCACCAGGCCCGGGCACTTGTCTCATGCATCCAACCTGGGCTGGTGATCTGTTTCACTATAGATAATATACATGTTTCGATGCTGTTCTCTCGAAACATCTCACCCTTGCCTTCTCCCACAGAGTCCAAAAGTCTGTTCTGTACATCTGTGTCTCTTTTTCTGTTTTGCATATAGGGTTATCACTACCATCTTTCTAAATTCCATACATATGTGTTAATATGCAGTAATGGTCTTTATCTTTCTGGCTTACTTCACTCGGTATAATGGGCTCCAGTTTCATCCATCTCATTAGAACTGATTCAAATGAATCTTTTTAATGGCTGAGTAATATTCCATGGTATATATCTACCACAGCTTCCTTATCCATTCATCTGCTGATGGGCATCTAGGTTGCTTCCATGTCCTGGCTATTATAAACAGTGCTGCAATGAACACTGGGGTGCATGTGTCTCTTTCAGATCTGGTTTCCTCGGTGTGTATGCCCAGAAGTGGTATTCCTGGGTCATATGGCAGTTCTATTTCCAGTTTTTTAAGAAATCTTCACACTGTTCTCCATAGCAGCTGTACTAGTTTGCATTCCCACCAACAGTGTAAGAGGGTTCCCTTTTCTCCATACCCTCTCCAGCATTTATTGCTTGTAGACTTTTGGATAGCAGCCATCCTGACTGGCGTGTAATGGTACCTCATTGTGGTTTTGATTTGCATTTCTCTGATGATGAGTGATGTTGAGCATCTTTTCATGTGTTTGTTAGCCATCTGTATGTCTTCTTTGGAGAAATGTCTGTTTAGTTCTTTGGCCCATTTTTCGATTGGGTCATGTATTTTTCTGGAATTGAGCTGCAGGAATTGCATCTATATTTTTGAGATTAATCCTTTGTTGCTTCGTTTGCTATTATTTTCTCCCAATCTGAGGGCTGTCTTTTCACCTTGCTTATCATTTCCTTTGTTGTGCAAAAGCTTTTAAGTTTCATTAGGTCCCATTTGTTTATTTTTGCTTTTATTTCCAATATTCTGGGAGGTGGGTCATAGAGGATCCTGCTGTGATTTATGTCAGAGAGTGTTTTGCCTATGTTCTCCTCTAGGAGTTTTATAGTTTCTGGTCTTACATTTAGATCTTTAATCCATTTTGAGTTTATTTTTGTGTATGGTGTTAGAAAGTGTTCTAGTTTCATTCTTTTACAAGTGGTTGACCAGTTTTCCCAGCACCACTTGTTAAAGAGTTTATCTTTTTTCCATTGTATATCCTTGCTTCCTTTGTTGAAGGTAAGGTGTCCATAGGTTCATGGATTTATCTCTGGGCTTTCTATTCTGTTCCATTGATCTATATTTCTGTCTTTGTGCCAGTACCATACTGTCTTGATGACTGTGGCTTTGTAGGATAGTCTGAAGTCAGGCAGGTTGATTCCTCCAGTTCCATTCTTCTTCCTCAAGATTACTTTGGCTATTCGAGGTTTTTTGTATTTCCATACAAATTGAGAAATTATTTGTTCTAGTTCTGTGAAAAATACCGTTGGTAGCTTAATAGGGATTGCATTGAATCTATAGATTGCTTTGGGTAGAATGGCCATTTTGACAATATTGATTCTTCCAATCCATGAACATGGTATGTTTCTCCATCTGTTTGTGTCCTCTTTGATTCCTTTCATCAGTGTTTTATAGTTTTCTATGTATAGGTCTTTTGTTTCTTTAGGTAGATATACTCCTAAGTATTTTATTCTTTTTGTTGCAGTGGTGAATGGTATTGTTTCCTTAATTTCTCTTTCTGTTTTCTCATTGTTAGCATGTAGGAATGCAAGGGATTTCTGTGTGTTAATTTTATATCCTGCAACTTTACTATATTCGTTGATTAGCTCTAGTAATTTTCTGGTAGAGTCTTTAGGGTTTTCTATGTAGAGGATCATGTCACCTGCAAACAGCGAGAGTTTCACTTCTTCTTTTCCTATCTGGATTCCTTTTACTTCTTTTTCTGCTCTGATTGCTGTGGCCAGAACTTCCAACACTATGTTGAATAGTAGTGTTGAGAGTGGGCACCCTTGTCTTGTTCCTGATTTCAGGGGAAATGCTTTCAATTTTTCACCATTGAGGGTGATGCTTGCTGTGGGTTTGTCATATATAGCTTTTATTATGTTGAGGTATGTTCCTTCTATTCCTGCTTTTTGGAGAGTTTTAATCATAAATGGGTGTTGAATTTTGTCAAAGGCTTTCTCTGCATCTATTGAGATAATAATATGGTTCATATGATTATCATATCAAATCATAATCAATTTGTTAATGTGGTGTATTACATTGATTGATTTGCGGATATTAAAGAATCCATGCATTCCTGGGATAAAGCCCGCTTGGTCATGGTGTATGATTTTTTTAATATGTTGTTGGATTCTGTTTGCTAGAATTTTGTTAAGGATTTTTGCATCTATGTTCATCAGTGATATTGGCCTGTAGTTTTCTTTTTTTGTGGCATCTTTGTCTGGTTTTGGAATTAGGGTGATGGTGGCCTCATAGAATGAGTTTGGAAGTTTACCTTCATCTGCAATTTTCTGGAAGAGTTTGAGTAAGATAGGTGTTAGCTCTTCTCTAAATTTTTGGTAGAATTCAGCTGTGAAGCCCTCTGGTCCTGGGCTTTTGTTTGCTGGAAGATTTCTGATTACAGTTTTGATTTCCTTGCTTGTGATGGGTCTGTTAAGATCTCCTATTTCTTCCTGGTTCAGTTTTGGAAAGTTATACTTTTCTAAGAATTTGTCCATTTCTTCCAAGTTGTCCATTTTATTGGCATAGAGCTGCTGGTAGTAGTCTCTTATGATCCTTTGTATTTCAGTGTTGTCTGTTATGATCTCTCCATTTTGATTTCTAATTTTGTTAATTTGGTTCTTCTCCCTTTGTTTCTTACTGAGTCTTGCTAATGGTTTGTCAATTTTGTTTATTTTTTCAAAAAACCAGCTTTTAGCTTTGTTGATTTTTGCTATGGTCTCTTTAGTTTCTTTTGCATTTATTTCTGCCCTAATTTTTAAGATTTCTTTCTTTCTGCTAACCCTAGGGTTCTTCATTTCTTCCTTCTCTAGTTGCTTTAGGTGTCGAGTTAGGTTATTTATTTGGTTTTTTTCTTGTTTCCTGAGGTAAGCCTGTAATGCTGTGAACCTTCCCCTTGGCACTGCTTTTACAGTGTCCCATAGATTTTGGGTTGTTGTGTTTTCATTTTCATTCATTTCTATGCATATTTTGATTTCTTTTTTGATTTCTTCTATGATTTGTTGGTTATTCAGAAGCGTGTTATTTACCCTCCATATGTTTGCATTTTTAACAATTTTTCTCCTGTAATTGAGATCTAATCTTACTGCACTGTGGTCAGAAAAGATGACTGGAATGATTTCAATTTTTTTGAATTTACCAAGACTAGATTTATGGCCCAGGATGTAATCTATTCTGGAGAAG
Organism: Dama dama; assembly: GCF_033118175.1. Lineage (NCBI taxonomy): Eukaryota > Metazoa > Chordata > Mammalia > Artiodactyla > Cervidae > Dama > Dama dama. The sequence continues at coordinate 16,790,805 of NC_083686.1, read as the reverse complement.
GTTCCGTGTGCACTTGAGAAAAAGGTGAAGTTGATTGTTTTGGGGTGAAATGTTCTATAGATATCAATTAGGTCTAGCTGGTCCATTGTGTCATTTAAAGTTTGTGTTTCCTTGTTAATTTTCTGTTTAGTTGATCTATCCATAGTTGTCAGTGGGGTATTACAGTCTCCCACTATTATTGTGTTACTATTAATTTCCTCTTTCATACTCCTTAGTGTTTGCCTTACATATTGTGGTGCTCCTATGTTGGGTGCATATATATTTATAATTTTTATATCTTCTTCTTGGATTGATCCTTTGATCATTATGTAGTGTCCTTCTTTGTCTCTTTTCACAGCCTTTATTTGAAAGTCTATTTTATCTGATATGAGTTGCGACTCCTACTTTCTTTTGTTCTCTGTTTGCGTGAAATATTTTTTTCCAGCCCTTCACTTTTAGTCTGTATGTGTCTCTTGTTTTGAGACGGGTCTCTTGTAGACAGCATATATAGGGGTCTTGTTTTTGTATCCATTCAGCCAGTCTTTGTCTTTTGGTTGGGGCATTCAACCCATTTACATTTAAGGTAATTATTGATAGGTGTGGTCCCGTTGCCATTTACTTTGTTGTTTTGGGTTCCCGTTTATACAACCTTTCTGTGTTTCCTGTCTAGAGAAGATCCTTTAGCATTTGTTGAAGAGCTGGTTTGGTGGTGCTGAATTCTCTCAGCTTTTGCTTGTCTGTAAAGCTTTTGAATTCTCCTTCATATCTGAATGAGATCCTTGCTGGATACAGTAATCTAGGTTGTAGGTTATTCTCTTTCATTACTTTCAGTACGTCCTGCCATTCCCTTCTGGCCTGGAGGGTTTCTATTGATAGATCAGCTGTTATCCTTATGGGAATCCCTTTGTGTGTTATTTGTTGTTTCTCCCTTGCTGCTTTTAATATTTGTTCTTTGTGTTTGATCTTTGTTAATTTGATTAATATGTGTCTTGGGGTGTTTCGCCTTGGGTTTATCCTGTTTGGGACTCTCTGGGTTTCTTGGACTTGGGTGGCTATTTCCTTCCACATTTTAGGGAAGTTTCAGCTATTATCTCTTCGAGTATTTTCTCATGGCCTTTCTTTTTGTCTTTTTCTTCTGGGACTCCTATGATTTGAATGTTGGGGTGTTTCACATTGTCCCAGAGGTCCCTGAGGTTGTCCTCATTTCTTTTGATCCTTTTTTCTTTTTTCCTCTCTGCTTCATTTATTTCCACCATTTTATCTTCTACCTCACTTATCCTATCTTTTGTCTCCGTTATTCTACTCTTGGTTCACTCCGGAGTGTTTTTTATCTCATTTATTGCATAATTCATTTTTAATTGACTCTTTTTTATTTCTTCTAGGTCTTTATTAAACATTTCTTGCATCTTTTCAATCTTTGTCTCCAGGCTATTTATCTGTAACTCCATTTTGTTTTCAAGATTTTGGATCATTTTTATTATCATTATTTTAAATTCTTTTTCAGGTAGATTCCCTATCTCCTCCTCTTTTGTTTGACTTGGTGGGCATTTTTCATGTTCCTTTACCTGTTGGGTATTTCTCTGCCTTTTCATCTTGTTTAGATTGCTGTGTCTGGAGTGGGCTTTCTGTATTCTGTAGGTCTGTGGTTCCTTTTTATTGTGGCGGTTTCACCCAGTGGGTGGGGTTGGACGACTGACTTGTCAAGGTTTCCTGGTTAGGGAAGCTTGTGTCCGTGTTCTGGTGCGTGGAACTGGATTTCTTCTCTCTGGAGTGCAATGGAGTGCCCAGTAATGAGTTTTGAGGTGGGTCTATGTGTTGTGTGACTTTGGGCAGCCTGTAAGTTGATGCTCAGGGCTATGTTCCTGCATTTCTGGAGAATTTGCATGGTATGTCTTGCTCTGAAACTTACTGGTTCTTGGGTGGTGGTTGGTTTCAGTGTAGGTATGGAGGCTTTTGGACGGTCTCTTATTACTTAATGTTCCATGTAGTCAGGAGTTTTCTGGTGTTCTCAGGTTTTGGGCTTAAGTCTCCTGCCTCTGGATTTCAGTTTTATTCTTCCAGTAGTCTCAAGACTTCTCCAACTATACAGCACTGATAGTAAAACTTCTAGGTTAATGGTGAAAAGATTCTCCACCATGAGGGACACCCAGAGAGGTTCACAGAGTTACATGAAGAAGAGGAGAGGGAGGAGGGAGATAGAGATGAGCAGGAGGAGAAAAAGGGGGACTCAAGAGAAGAGAGACAGATCTATGCAGTTATCTGTTCCCAAAGTGTTCTCCGTAGCCCAGACACCCACAAAGATTCACAGAATTGGATTGGGAAGAGAAGGGGAAAGGAGAAAATAGGGGTGTTCTGAGGTAGAAAATGGAGAGTCAAAAGTGGGAGAGAGTAATCAACACACTCCTAAATAGAAATGGGAGCTGAATATTGGATTCTTAAATGTCCAAAATTTATATCACATACTGAAAAACAAAGATTAAAAATCGAGAGTAGAGGTTAGACTCTTAAAAATACAATATTAAAAACAAAAACAAAAACACAAAAAATTTTAGAAATATATATGAAGTTTGGTTTAAAAATAGGGCTTGTCTTTTTTTTTTTTTTTTGCAAGGTTATAGTGAAATGAAAATGAAAATTAAGCAGTAGTAGAGGAGTAATAGAGGACTCTAAAATAAAATAAGAGAAAAAGAAAAAAAAAAACAAGAAAAAAAATTTTTTCCTAATTAAAAAAAATCATGCAAATCTATGAAAATGAAAGTTAAGGAGTAATGGGGGGAGTAATAGGGAATTTTAAAAGAAAATAAAAGAGAAAAAATAAAAAGAAAAGAAAAAAAGGTAAAAATATATCTAGGAATTTCTCTGGCGCTGTTGCGGTCAGTGTGGGTTCGGTTCAGTTTCAGATAGCTCCTCGTTCCAGCTTACACTTCTCAATATCTATAGGTCCCCTCCAGTGTAGTCGGTGTTATCTGCAGGGATTTTAATCTGTTGCACCAGTCCCTTCTGAAGCGGTTCCCTTTGTTTATTTGGCTTCTGTCTGCCGGTCTCTTCAGAGCCTCATTTCCGCCCTGACACAGGCAGGCGGAGGTGGACTCTTATTCAGGTAGCTAGTTCCGTCGCGCTGCGGGAAGGTGGGGGGCGGGGGGCGCTGCTTTCCCCGTCTACGCTGCTCAGGCTCCCGGCTGCTCTATATGGAGCGCGCCCTGTGCTGTGTGCGGTTCCAGCCCTCGGGCGTTCCACAAAAGCTCGGACTCGGCTGCACCTGCGTTTTGTGCCTTCCCTGTCAGAGCGGCTCAGGCAGCCAGGAGCTTGATGGGCGCACTCACCCCGGGTGCGGCGCGCCTTTTCCCCTCCGCGTCCCCAGCCCCAGTCCCCGCCCGCCGGGTGCTTGCGCCCTGTGTTTAGCCATGACCCTCCCAGCGGATGTCGACCATCCAGAATCTCAGGAGGTCTTTGGTTAGAAACTGGAGGCCTGTTTGCAGTGCGGGAGGGGATGCCGCCTCTGGGGCTGTTTGCCCCTTTCCCCTCCCCGCTGCCTCCTGCCTCCGGCAGGGCTGGGCCTGTCCGCAGCCGGCTAGCTCCTCTGAACTTGCTCAGACCCTTTGTTCTGCGAACAGCCGGCAGCGTGTTCGGGCCAGTTAATTTTCTCTCTCTTTCTTGCTGTCCTGCAGTGTAAGTTGGTATCTCACAAAAGCTCCCTCCGATTGCCCTCAGGGCACTCAGGCCCAGTCCTTACCCTAAGCAATGCTGCCCTCTCCTCTCCGTTCCGCCCCCACTTGCTGGTGGCGGATGCGGGCGTCTGGGGTACTTTTCGGCTGGGAGTTGCTTTTAGGCACGTAATCTGTGGGTTTTATTTATTTTTCCTCCCAGTTAGGTTGCCCTCTGAGATTCGAAAACTTCCCCCAGACCCAACAGTGCGAGGGTTTCCTGGTGTTTGGAAACTTTCTCTATTGACTCCCTTCCCGGGAGGGGTCTCCGTCCCCAGCTCTTTTGTCTCTCTTTTTATCTTTTATATTTTGTCCTACCTCCTTTCAAAGACAATGGGCTACTTTTCTGGGCGCCTGATGTCCTCAGCTAGCGATCAGAAGTTGTTTTGTGAAGTTTGCTCTCCAATTCCTATTTTTTGAAGTTTTATTTTCTGATATCAAATATAAAGCCACTCTCTGGCCCAGATGTGAAGGGTTTTAGGATAAAGAACCTGAGGATCCTAATACTATTGTAACAGTCACAGAATAAGGTCAGGGAAGCTGCCGTTGACCATCTTAACGTGAAGCATGTATAGAATACATATCAAGAGTTTACCTGGGGGCCTGCATGTGAGTGACTGCATCTGGCTGAACCTGCCTTTGCAGAATAATGGCCTCTTCTTCCTCCAGGTTTCAGTGAATGACAAGGTCTAACTAGCAAGCAGAAGGAAAAGGATTTTGGAAAGCTTATCCTTGTCCAGTCAAAGAAAATTTTAAAAGAAGGAGATGGTGATACTGAGTTGACCATAATACAGTACTGACATGAAATGTTGGATCATATTGTGAAGTCTAGTAAGATTCAGAGGCTGAGAAGATGCACTGGAGTCAACAATACCAGTCTGAAACCAAGTCAAAAGACTTGGGGAAATGTTATGGCCTAAAGACATGGGTGTGTGTTGAAGTTCAAGCCAGGCAAAAGGCAAAATGAGTCATTATTATCTGTGCAGGACTTCCATGGTAAATATTCCAGAGCTATTGTTCCATTCTTGGCTTGATGACCTGCTCTAAACACTCTGTGTTCAAGGCCTTCTTTTGTTCTTTCAAATGTTAAGCCTGATGTTCCTTTTGCCTAGAATGCTTCACCTTCATTCTAGTCTATGAGAGTTGCCATTTTTCTTTTTAGATCTTGAATCAGAAGCTTTTCTTTCAGAGAGACATTATAACTAAAGTGTTTCTATGCCCTATCTCAGATTATTTCCTTCAGGATTTCTAGCACAATAGCAATAGCAATCACTTTATTTATTAATAAATTGTTACTTTAAATGAGTTTGTCATTAAATCTAATACAAATAAACAAAACAGCCTTCAGGGAAAAATTTATCAGTGGTTAGCAGGTCAATGGGCTTCCCAGGTGGTGCTAGTGATAAAGAATCCACCTATTGTTGCAGGAGACATAAGAGAAATGGGTCTGATCCCTGGGTCAGGAAGATGCCCCGTGGAAGGAAATGGCTACCTACTCCAGTAATCTTGCCTGGACAGTTCCATGGACAGAGGAGCCTGAGGGCCACAGTCCATGGTACATGACTAAGCACATAGACACACACACACACAAACACACACAACAGGTCAGTAGGGGAACTGTTTGAATCACTTGACTTTCAAGGCTCCAGCAAATCATAACATTATGGTAGCAGCTACTCTGGTTATAAATCACAGATAGCCATATGGAGTAACATTATCTTCCCTTCATCCATGTGTGTGTATTGTTAGTGTGTTCTTAGTTTGAAATTTCAGATAACTGCTATAAAGCCTGGTACATTTGGATATGTCAATGACCATGTGGTCAAAGTTCTTAAGTTGTTAATTTGTTTATTAGTTCATCTCACAAATATGTTATGTGTACCTAGTAGCTCTCTAAAACCCTAAGCTCCCAAGCCACTTTGGTATTGAATTTACATGGCAAATAGATAGTGGTTGCCATCCTCCTTTGATGCTCCTTTCCACTAGGCTACATTGACTAAGATCATAGCTATGGGCTTCCCTGGTGGCTCAGACTGTAAAGAATCTGCCTGCAATGCAGGAGACCCAGGTTCTATTCCTGGTTCGAGAAGATCCCCTGGAAAAGGGAATGGCTGCTGCTGCTGCTGCTAAGTCGCTTCAGTCGTGTCTGACTCTGTGCGACCCCATAGATGGCAGCCCACCAGGCTCCGCTGTCCCTGGGATTCTCCAGGCAAGAACACTGGAGTGGGTTGCCATTTCCTTCTCCAATGCAGGAAAGTGAAAAGTAAAAGTAAAGGCACTCAGTTATGTCTGACTCTTCACAACCCCATGGACTGCAGCCTACCAGGCTCCTCTGTCCATGGGATTTTCCAGGCGAGAGTCCTGGAGTGGGTTGCCATTGCCTTCTCCGAGGGGATGGCTACCCACTTCATTATTCTTGCCTGGGAAATCCCATGGACAGAGGAGCCTGGTGGGCTAACATGGGGTTGCAAAGAGTCAGATACAGCTGAGAGATTAACATGATGTACTAGTTCATTTTATTTACTTTCCATTTTATGGAAGCAAGCACAAATAAAACGACAGAAGAAAACTGCTAACCTGTAGTTTTATTTAAGGAACAATTTCTTATTTGTCAGTACATATTTTACTGCCTAGGTTGGTGGGAATTTGGTTTATAAGTACTTCCATATATATCATAGAGTAAGACTTTCAGTATGTGTGTTTATTTCCAGAGAAAATACATGGTAGAACTGAATCCATGGAATAAAAATTCTCCTTCTGCAAAGACTAAGTTCCACTTTTCCTTATTATTTGGCACTGTATGTTTATTTGCAGAAGCATGTGCTGTGTGTGTGTCTAAACACACAATACAATGTTATTTGATAATGCTGGTCTTATTTAGCTATTCTTTTCCCTTTATTTCCCTGTGCTTTCATCTTAATTCCTTTATCTAATAATTCACCAAGCCCTATCCTTTCTCCCTCTGCCAAATCTCCCAGACAACTCTTTCATATTTGTATCTGCACAATATCAGTTCAAGCTTGATGATCTCCTTCCTGGATAGTTATGACAAATTTCAGACTCTTCCTTGATTTGTTTCTTTCTTTGATTTTGTTTCTGAGCTCTGGCCTTACTAGGTGGATAACCTGAGGGAAGTTACCAAGTCTCTATGAGATTCAGTTTGCGCTTTTGGAAATCAGCTCAATCATACAAACTCCCAAATATAATTTCTGCAGAAGCCAATCAGACTCCTCATTATTCCCTAAATATCTCCTGTGTTCACCTGCTGCCATTTTTCTCCCTGTCTGCAGAAATCTAGCTCAGGGTTTGAAGCCATGCTCATGTGTCCCTTGAGCCTCAAGCCTTCACTGATCCTAACAGTTGGCAGTAACTTCTCCTTTCTCTGTATTCTCACGTTTTTATCTTTTCCTTAACTTTTCCCCATCCTTGGAGAAAGAAATGGCAACCCACTCCAGTACTCCTGTCTGGAAAATTCCATGGATGGATGAGCCTGGTAGGCCACAGTCCATGGGATCACAAAGAGTTGGACACAACTGAGCAACTTCACTGGTTCCCCATCCTAGCTATTCTGGATGTCCCCTAGGTTGTCGTCAGTCATCTTTCTCTTCTTCCAACAAATTAGTGGGTAACAGAGGAGTACTTCTAGAGTCATCATCCTGAAGTTGAAATAAAAACAGACCACCCTTTGCTGATGGGCGGAGGGCCATGCACTTCCATGATGTAATTCTGTAAGACTGCCAATAGCACCCCATGTAGCACTTACCGTATTGTTTAGAGCTTTCCTGGTCCACGTCGAATTTCATCTGTTGCTCCCTTGGTGCACTGTCAACTATTCTTTCAGAAGCTCCTTAGATTCTTCTCTGGTCTCACCTTAATTGAGGCTATCTTTCCCCCCTGGGAATAGAATGGGGATAGAAATGTCTATTCCGATTTAGATCAAACTACTGGGTCAGTAGTTAGTAATAGCAAGTGCTTTCTGTTGTGGCACTTCTACTTGACTTCATCAGTTAGAATTTCTATCTAAGGGAGTAACACACATAACCCATAGCATTTAGTTGAATCTTTAATACTGTTAGTTGTTTTTTTCTTGCCCCTGGACTACCTAATTATGTCCCAGAGGTTTACCTTTCCTCTCCTTCAATTAATTACTCCTAAATAGAACTAGACTTTCCCTTTCTGCAGGCTCCATCTATTCTTTAATCCCATTATTCTCTTTCAAGTAGGAATTCTATATCAAAAGTTTGAGAATAAGCAATCTTTATTCTTTTCAGTTTTCATGTACCTGATATTTATCATAACCAGTCCTTATTTATGGGTAGTAACAGGGATTTTTTTGGCCTTTCCTGGTGGCTCAGATGGTAAAGAATCTGCTTGTAATGCAGGAGACCCAGATTTGATCTCTGTGTTGGGAAGATCCCTGGAAGGGAATGCAACCCACTCGAGTATTCTTGCTTGGAGAATTCCATGGACAGAGGAGCATGCTGGTCTACAGTTGATGGAGTCACAAAGAGTTGGACTTGACTGAGCAACTTAACACTAATGAATTTTTTAATAATTTTTATTTATTATAAATTCTTTGAAGATAGGGACAATATATTAAATAACTTTTTATTTCCCAAAGTATACTCCTTAGTGCTTTTCAAAAGTTAGGTGTTGAATAAATGTCTAATGACTGAAGAGAAATGATTATGATTATGACTTCATGGTAAATAGAGAAAAGGTGGGAGCAGTGACAGATTTCCTCTTCTTGGGCTCTAAAATCACTGCAGAAGGTGACTGCAGCCATGAAATTAGATGATTGCTTCTTGGCAGGAAAGCTATGATATACCTAGATGGTGTGTTAAAAAGCAAAGACATCACTTTGTCGGCAAATGTCCTATAGTCAAGGCTATGGTCTTACCAGTAGTCATGTTACAGATGTGAGAGCTGGACCACAAAGAAGACAGAGTGCTGAAGAACTGTTGCTTTCAAGCTGTGGTGCTGGAGAAGACTCTTGAGAGTCCCTTGGACAGCAAGGAGATCAAACCAGTCAATCCTAAAGGAAATCAACCTTGAATACTCATTGGAAGGACTGATGCTGAAGCTGAAGCTTCAATACTTTGGCCACAGTTTGTGAAGAACTGACTCATTGGAAAAGATCCTGATTCTGGGAAAGATTGAAGGCAGGAGGAGAAGAGGGCAGCTGAGGATGAGATGCTTGGATGGCATCACCAATTCAATGGACATGAACTTGGGCAAACTCTGGGAGATGGTGAGGGATAGAGAAGCCTGGCATGCTGCAGTCCATGGGATTTCGAAGAGTCGGACATGACTTACTGACTGAACAACAACAACAATCTTGCATAGCCTGGAATTGTTTTATTTGTTACACTTTTTTTTCATTTACTTTTGTCCAGTTAATAAATGCTTGGTTTTGACCTAGAGGCTTTCAATATAAATACACAGACTTTGTGGGCTGAGAGAAATGGCTCATTTTTCAAGCACCAGGTAGGAAAAATCCATACTTGGGATATAATTTTAATTCTACTTCTTATGTACTAAGACTAAGGCAGATTGTGTCCCAGCTGTTCTGAAAAGCAGATTGAGGATTATAATACAGTGATATTAGGGAAATGTCAGGTGACTTCTGAAGTCATCTTCAAAGGAATCCCTGGGCAGGTCCACGCACATTGCAGATAATGCTTGTCCTTGCTGCTCCTGCAGTCACGCTATACCTGCTCCTTCTGGTAATACTGAGTAGTGCTCTAGAGAGATGGAGAGTGTTAATTTGTCAGGCTTCATAATAAAAATGCTTGAAACTCATGTCGATTTTAGCCAGCTTTGTAGCTCACTGATGATATCTACAGTGACAGGTAAATTAAATGGAATGGAGAGAAGATTATAGCCAAAAAGTGATCATAACACTAATGAAAACTAATAAAGGGACTAAACAACTTACTGTGTAGTTATCAGCAAGGGAGCCTTTTTTGACATTGTTCTAGGTATAATACAAAATAATGGATTAGACTGTATAATTTTTTCATAATTTGGTTTTTTTTTTCCCTCAATCCCCTTTATGTCCTGTGTGTGTGTGTGTATGCATGCATGCACATATACACATGATTATTTATTGCTTACTTTACTATGGGTTTTTGAGGATTTAAGGCTTGGTATTCTTTTGAATAGTTGGATACTATACAAGTTAGAGATTGCATTCTTGGCAGGTAGAAGTTAGTGGTAAATGAGATTACAGGATTCCATTATTGACTGTTAAAGCCCTTTTTGTTCTTGGATGTGCAGACACCAGTTAGGCTCTGGGCTTTGTGGGTATGCTCAAGGAAGGGGAAACCTTTAAAAGAAAAAGGCTTATTCAGAATCATAACAATGTAAATACTCTAAATGAAAGCTGGCTCACAGACGCCAAATATATATGCTTTAGTTTAGTGTTGTATGAAGTGGAGAGAAGCAGAGTTTCCCCCCAAAAAGACTGCTTTCAAAAGAGATCCAGCTCTCTGTCTCGGTAGAGACAGGGTTTCAAGTGTTTAAGTTGCTGTCATAAGAGTGAAATCTCTACCTTGACCAAAGAAGGCTTTGGTGAGCCCTGTTCAATACATCTGCTCCTATGTTGCAGACCGTGGAGTGAGTTCTCCAGTTGACAGCTCAAAAATTAAAGGATATAGTCAACTTTCTATTGATGGAAGAAGTATATTTGGAAAAATGAATTTGTCCAAAGTAGAAGGAAACTATGGTCTCTACTTACATTAAACCATGTGGTCTTTCATTTTAAAATTTGAATGAATACTTAAGTTTTATTAAATATTTAATAAATGCAAGCAACAAAAAAAGGGACTGGCCAAGATGAAAAAAACAGAAAAATTAAAGCAGAAAGAAATAGAGATAATTCAAGGAGCTGAAAACCAACTACCCAACCAACTGAATGCTTCATGAATTTTAATTTATATCCTTAGAGAAATCTTTGAAGACAGTACACCCATAAAGCAAAACTAGCTTTTATGGAAAATAATCATTAGAGATTAGCAGATGTTCCTGGAAATTAAAAATATAATAAACAAAATAAAATCAATAGAATATCTTAAAAATGAAATGAGTGAAAAATTTCAGAAAGTAAAAAGAGAAAACTAGATAGCAGATTAAAGGGACAAGAAACATTACTCTAAAAACTCTAATAAGAATCTAAAAAAAAAAAAAAAACTAATAAAAAGAGGAAACATGAGAACATATCTTGGATCTGAAGAAAGACATGTGTCTTCAGTTTGAAAGTGTCTACTGAAGTCAGTCAGATTGAATATATTTCAAGAAACACAGGCATATTTCTGTGAAACTTCTCAACAACAAGGATAAGTAAAAATTCCTTATTACTTGCAGAAAATTTAAAAAAAATGTGTGCAAAGTAATGATGATCAGATTCTTTCTCTTTAAGTCTCTTAACAGATTTCTTTCTCTTTAACACCTACTGTACTAAGTTTTGTTGAAATATGCTTTCGCACATAGAATTCCATTTTACACTCTGCAAGGATTCAGATACTCTTACTACCACTAAAGTTTTCTCAGGGGTGGTAAAGGAGGAACTGCTTGAGTGTTTTTCCAGGAGCAGGAAATTAAAAAAAAAAAAAAAAACAGGAAAAAGGAAGAGTATGTGCCAGGGAACAAAAGAACTACTCTAAAGAGTAATAAAAAGAAATCCCAGGATAACAGATGTACAGCAGCTATAGAAAGCAGTCAGTCTAAATTAGAAGAAGAGGTCAGAAGGCTCTTTTAAGACTATCTTTTAGAAGAACAGGATACGATTTGTTCCATGGATAATATGATTAAAAACTGGAAGTTTTTAATAATATTGCAAAAGAGAGGAAGAGCAAATTGAAATTAAAACAAAGGAAATAAATATACAAGAAAGTCATAACCCAAATGTGATACAGATGAAAATTGTGAGTGATTTTGAGTACTTAGAGGAGTAGAAGGAAAGAGAATTTATTTGACCTTGATGTGTGTAATATTCTAATAACAGCTGGGGTTTAATGCATTTTCCTTTTCTATGGGTCTATTCAATTAATGGGGCTTTCAATTAATTAGTATTAGAATTAATAGTAGTTGCATAATTATGTAGTAAATACTGTTTCTTAGGTTCTAAATTTACAATAAAGCACTGAATTTTCATTATTCTTATAGAATGGTAAGTATAAAGGTTATAAACCTTGACAATATGCATGTGATGATACAGCTGATAGCTGTTAGAAGATAAAGAGAGAGAATTAGTTGAATAGTGCTTAAAAAATGTTAAGAAATAGTACCTAAGGTTAAAAGATCAAGAAAAAACTTTAAGTTTATAACTTTATAGGGCTAATCAGAGGAAAAACTAAAAATAAAAGCAATATACCTAGATCATGAGGAGTATGGGAAGATGAGGGCAAAGAAGACTGATATATGGGAACTAGTTCTTCAGTCGCTCAGTTATGTCCGACTCTTTGCGACTCCATGGACTGCAGCATGTCAGGCCTCCCTGTACATCACCAACTCCCAGAGTTTATTCAAACTCATGTGCATTGAGTCAGTGATGCCATCCAATCTCATCCTCTGTCATCCCCTTCTCCTCCTGCCTTCAATCTTTCCTAGCATCAGGGTCTTTTCAAATGAGTCAGCTCTTTGCATCAGGTGGCAAAAGTATAGGAGTTTCAGCTTCAACATCAGTCCTTCCAATGATTATTCAGGACTGATTTTCTTTAGGATAGACTGGTTGGATCTCCTTGCAGTCCAAGGGACTCTCACGAGTCTTCTCCAACACCACAATTCAAAAGTATCAATTCCTTGGCACTCAGTTTTCTTTATAGTCCAGCTCTCACATCCATACATGACTACTGGAAAAACACTAGCCTTGACTAGACGGAATTTTGTTGGCAAAGTAATGTCCCTGCTTTTTAACATGCTGTCTAGGTTCGTCATAACTTTTCTTCCAAGGAGTAAGCATCTTTTGATTTCATGGCTGCAGTCACCATCTGTAGTGATTTTGAAGCCCACCCCCCCCGTCCCCCCAAAAAAATCTGCCACTGTTTCCACTGTTTCCCCATCTATTTGCCATGAACTGATGGGACCAGATGTCATGATCTTAGTTTTCTGAATGTTGAGGTTTAAGCCAACTTTTTCACTCTCCTCTTTCATCAAGAGGCTCTTTAGTTCTTTGCTTTCTGCCATAAGAGTGGTGTCATCTGCATGTCTGAGGTTATTGATATTTCTCCTGGCAATCTTGATTCTACCTTGTGCTTCATCCAGCCCAGTGTTTTTCATGATGTACTCTGCATATAAGTTAAATAAGCAGGGTGACAATATATAGCCTTGACGTACTCCTTTCCTTATTTGGAACCAGTCTGTTGTTCCATGTCCAAGTTCTAACTGTTGCTTCCTGACCTGCATACAGGTTTCTCAAGAGGCAGGTCAGGTGGTCTGGTATTCCCATCTCGTTCAGAATTTTCCACAGTTTATTGTGATCCACACAGTCAAAGGCTTTGGCATAGTCAATAAAGCAGAAATAGATGTTTTTCTGGGACTCTCTTGCTTTTTTGTTGATCCAGCAGATGTTGGCAATTTGACCTCTTGTTCCTCTGACTTTTCTATAGCCAACTTGAACATCTGGAAGTTCATGGTTCACATACTATTGAAGCCTGGCTTGGAGGGTTTTGCGCATTACTTCGCTAGTGTGTGTGCAATTGTGCAGTAGTTTGAACATCCTTTGGCATTGCCTTTCTTTGGGATTGGAATGAAAACTGACCTTTTCCAGTCCTGTGGCCACTGCTGAGTTTTCCATATTTGCTGGCATATTGAGTGCAGCACTTTCACAGCATCACCTTTCAGGATTTGAAATAGCTCAACTGGAATTTCATCACCTCCACTAGCTTTGTTCGTAGTGATGCTTCCTAAGGCCTACTTTTCTTTGCATTCCAGGATGTCTGGCTCTAGGTGAGTGATCACACCATCGTGATTATCTGGGTCATGAAGATCTTTTTTTTACAGTTCTTCTGTGTATTCTTGCCACCTCTTCTTAATATCTTCTGCTTCTGTTAGGTCTATACCATTTCTGTGCTTTATTGAGCCCATTTTTGCATGAAATATTCCCTTGGTATCTCTAATTTTCTTGAAGAGATCTCTAGTGTTTGCCATTCTATTGTTTTCCTCTATTTCTTTGCACTGATCACTGAGGAAAGCTTTCTTATCTCTTCTTGCTAGTTTTTGGAATTCTGCATTCAAATGTGTGTACCTTTCCTTTTCTCTTTTGCTTTTCACTTCTCTTCTTTCCACAGCTATTTGTAAGGCCTCCCCAGACAGCCATTTTACTTTTTTGCATTTCTTTTTATTGGGGATGGTCTTGATCCTTATCTCCTGTACAATGTCATGAATCTCCATCCATAGTTCATCAGGCACTCTGTCTATCAGATCCAGCCCCTTGAATCTATTTCTCACTTCCACTGTATAGTTGAAAGGGATTTGATTTAGGTCATACCTCAATAGTCTATTGGTTTTCCCTACTTTCTAGAGGCAATTGGTATCATAGCTAAACTGTAGAGAAAGTACACTGATAGAGCTGATATTAATCCAGTGTGATGGTTAATTTTATGTGTCAACTTAACTAGCCATGGAGTGCTCAGATATTTGACCAAACCTCCTAGGTGTTTCTATGAGAGTGTTTAGGGATGATATTAGCAAAGTAAAGAGATTGCCTTCTCTAATGTGGGTGGGCCTCATCCTATCAGTTGAAACCCTGAATAGAACAAAATCACTAATCCTTCTCTGGATAAAGGAATATTCCTTCTGCTTGAAATAAGACTCTGGCTTTTTTTTTTTTCTTCTTTTTTTGCCTTTGCACTCAAACTGAGACATCAGCTCATCCTGGGTCTTGTGGCTGCCAGCTTTTAGACTGAAAACAAACAATCACTTGTTGACTCATCCTGTAGATCTGGGGACTTCTCAGTATCCATAATTACATGAGCTAATTCCTTATCATAAAGTTTCATCTATCTGTCTCTCTATCCATCAAGTCTATTGGTCATGTTTGTATTGGGAACCAATCAATACAACAAAAAATAGAGGTATTTGCATATCTTTTATGCAATACTAAGGTATACTTTGGAGAAGGCAATGGCACCCCACTCCAGTACTCTTGTCTGGAAAATCCCATGGACAGAGGAGCCTGGTAGGCTGCAGTCCATGGGGTCGCTAAGAGTCGGACATGACTGAGCGACTTCACTTTCACTTTTCACTTTCATGCATTGGAGAAGGAAATGGCAACCCACTCCAGTATTCCTGCCTGGAGAATCCCAGGGACGGGGGAGCCTGGTGGGCTGCCGTCTATGGGGTCGCACAGAGTCGGACATGACTGAAGTGACGTAGCAAGGTATGCTTAGGGAGTACCACCAGAAGATCTACAAACCAGAATGAGAACTTCTATAAAATAGGACTTGAAGAAAAAGATTTAAATATGGAGACTAGATTTGTATGACATTATAATTTTACTTTCTTTTGTGAATGCATTAGTTTATAAAAATAGAGAAAATATATTTTGAATTTTATTCCTGAAATTTTTGAAATATTGTTTTCAACATTTTAATGAAAACATCACAGAGACAGCCAGTCACAAGATGTCAAAGAGTATACTACCTGTATTTTCTTCTATGAGTTTGTGGTTTTATGTATTACATTTGAGTCTTTAATCAATTTTGTGTTTTTGTAAAGGTATAAAGAGTAGTATATTTTCATCTTTTTTGTGTAAGTTGTCCAGTTTTCCCAACACCATTTATTGAAGGAGTGTATATTCTTTCCTCTTCTCTTATAGGTTAATTGATCATATAAATATGAGTTTATTTTTGGGCTCTCTGTTCTGTTGTATTGATCTATGTGTCTTTTATTGTGTTGTACCATACTTTTTGGGTTACTATAGCTTTGTAGCATAGTTTAATATGATGTCTATCTCCAGCTTTTTTCTTCTTTCTTAAGATTGCTTTGGCTATTCATAGCCTGTTGTGGTTCCATACAAATTTTAAGAGTATTTGTTCTGGTTCTGTGAAAAATGCCTTGGTTATTTTAATATAGATTTCATTGAATTCATAGATTGCTTTGAATGGTATAGACATTTTAACCCTGTGCACTGCTGGTGGGAATGTACATGGTGCAATCACAATGGAAAGCAGTGTGAAAGTTTCTTAAAAAATTAAAATTGAAGTACTATACAACCTAGCAATTCCACTTCCAGGCATTTATCCAAAGGAATAGAAAACATTTGGAAAGATATTCACTCTGCTGTTTATTGTAGAATTATGTATAATAGCCAAGATAAGGAAGAAACCTTTGTGTCCATTGCTGCATAAATGGATAAAGAAAATGTGGTACACAATTCAATATGTATATTGAATGTATATAATTTAAGAGAGTTGAACCTGAGGAAATACAGATTTCAGGGCGTTTTTGCTATATCACTAAGTGCTATACATCACATTTAGCATAGTAATATGGTTCATGTATGCCCAGAGTCTTCAGTTGTGTCCAACTCTTTGCAACCTCATGAACTGTAGCCTGCCAGGCTCCTCTGTCCATGGAATTCTCCAGGCAAGAATACTGGAGTGGGTTGCCATGCCCTCCTCCAAGAGATCATTCAACCCAGGAATCGAGCCCATGACTCCTGCTTCTCCTTCATTGCAGGTGGATTCTTTACTCACTGAGCCACCTGGGAAGCCCCCAGTAATATGACAGATTTGAATAAAAAAGTCAATATGAAAGTGTTAAAAAAATATGGGTTAGCAATATACCAGTAAGCATTAGAATAGGATGCATGAATGGAAACTGAAATGCTATAAAAATGTACAGTGAGCTGTTAATATGTGTATTTCTGATGTGGTACTTCTGTACTCAAGTCCAGAATGATTGTTGTCCTAGAGGTCATGGAAAAACTAGGAAAACTAGCTCCCTTGTGAATCTGGAAATCCTTAAATAATGGATTCCTAGTACTACCTGAGTAAGCCATAATATATACTGGAGACATGGGTCTGCAAGTAATCTGGGGACCTCTTAGCCATTTTAGGCACCCAGGAAGCACGTGATGGATTTCCATAAGAAGAAACATCCTCAGGAAAATCCCAGTGTCATGCCCACCTGAGAAACTTGAATTTATAAGGAATATATGTGACCAAATCCTCTAATGAGCCTGATCAAGAAACCTACTCCGAAAGAGTTAATTGTTCATTCTTCCTAATTAAATGGGCAGTTCCATAATTAGTTTTTTTTTTTAATGCATTATTTCTCCTATTAAGCCACATTGTATCCAAGTGCTATAAAGCAATGGCTATGTGGGGCTGGGGAAGTTTTGACAATTGCTATCACTGTGAAGAGATATCTATTAGGAACGTTTCACCTTAGATCCCAAGATTTGCACATCAGAAACTTGCCAAGCTCCATGTGAATGGGATTTATTATGATCTTGTCTTGTACCCTTGATTCTGCCTGTCCTATCCTAGCATTGCTTCACCTTATAGCTCTAACATAGATGTCTAGTTTTCTTGCATCCAACCACCATTCCATTAGCCATAATTTCAGGGAATCAGGTCTTAGAAGTTGTGTTTAAACCATTTTTGAGGATGCTACTGAATTCCCTGTAGCAAAAGGCTAAAAGATGATTATAAATATAAATAATAATATCTGACTTTTACTATAAAAAATGTAGCATTGAGTAGCCTTCCTGAACACGGTCAACAATTACGTATGCTCTATGTTACTGTTCATGGTATTAATTCCTCACATCAATCACTTTACTCTCAAATTTCTCCTTACAATGTTTTCCACTCCTGTAGTTAAATTTGTGTGCCCTTTCTTATTTTATGGGACAAGGTGAAATTGAATATGGAAAAGAAGGCTGTTTGGGTAGGCAAGCATGGTAACATTGATTTTCCTTCATGGTGATATATCTGTTGTAGGTAGAGTGGTTACATGATCTAATCAAAATTCAAACTGAATGCAAGATCTTTTGGGAATTCAAGAACTATTGTAAAGAAAAATACTGCTTGGAAAATATCACTGTTTCAGTTCCCTATTGTGTTTATAAGTTGTAAAATATATTTTAGAAATAGAGTAAATAAGTGTGAAAATTTTCCAGGTGAATCCTATTTGAACAGCCATGGATTCTTTACTGCCTGAATCATCAGGGAAGCCCCAATCTTGTTTCATTAATGGTGCAAGTATCCAGGGGGTATAGCTCAGGGGTAGAGCATTTGACTGAATAATGCAGGTGTCCAGGCCTGAGACCAAAAGTATCTAAATGACATTATCAACCAACTCCTATTAATCAAGCAACTACTGGAAGTCTATTAGTGTCTATCTCTAAAGCACTGATTCCCATGCTTGAGTCTTGGGTCTATGCGTGCATGCTAAGTCACCTCAGTCGTGTCCTACTCTTTGTGACCCTATGAACTGTAGCCCTCCAGGCTCTTCTCCAAGGGGTTCTCCAGGCGAGAATACTGGAGTGGGTTGCCATTTCCTCCTTCAGGGGATCCTCTGGACCCAGAGATCAAACCCATGTCTCTTTATCTCCTGCATTGGCAGGCAGGTTCTCTACTACTTGTGCCACCTGGGAAGCCCCTTGTGTCTATAGGTAACCCTGAAAATAATATTGTGCACAGAATAGCTATTTATAGCTCAAAATGTTTATTTGAAGCAGCACGCTTTCCTATAATTGTACAGGCTAACTAAAGCATAATTTATTTTTGGCTGGAGATAAATATATCAATTACAGTGGCAACACAAATGATCTCATAATAATTACAAGTACCAATTGTATGAATTTGGGGCATATCTTATTGCATATTTCATTGATTAGGCCATGTATAATACAATAAAAATGGGAAAATGCAGTAACCCTTATTATAAAGTTGCTCAAATGTTATGGAGACCATTCCAAGGCCATCGAACACTGAAAAGCAGTGTTCTAGAGAGCTTTTATTTGTCTTAGCTTCCCAGATGCAAGGGTAGTGCCTTTGAACATGGGCTATTCTGTGGGCACTGGCTTCCTCCTTGACTCCTTCCTCGAATGCTCATGGGCAGATGGTATTTTCCAAACAGTATTTCTCAAAAATCACAAATTCATATTAAAAATGTAGATGGATCTAAGAAAATGGCATAATGATGATGTGATTAATTATTTTGAAGAAAATTCATGCTTTCATAGAAGCCTACTTCAGATGAAGCATAATTGTGGTTCATTAGACGCTGAGGAAACTATTGCCACAGAGTAATAGATGGGCTGCTGTGCTCCCATGTTATTTTAGAACATGAACAGAGATACAAAAATATAAAAGAATAACTTCTGTTCAGGGAACTCTTGCACTTTTATTTAGTCTTACACTTTTACTAAGACATTTCTGCTATGCTTCCTTTTCATTAATAAAGAGGGATGGCATATTAATATAAAACAAACATTTTGGAAAATTGAATTTCTTTGTACAATGTAAAATACTGTGGTAAGAATGCCAAAGCTGAAGCTTCTTATGTGCCTGTTTCTTTTCATTAGGGTTCTTTGAAGCAGTGGCCATCTTTCTAAATTTAACTCTAAGCTTAAAATGAGGAAATATTGCTTAAAAAGAAAGTAATAATGGAAACAAAAGGCCTGCTTCAATGTATAACAACTATAACTCCTAAGCACATGATCACCATCTATACATCAGCTAACCTGAAATTTCAAAGTGTCCTCTGTCTTCTGTGTGAAAATAAAATTGTTGGTTGTCTTATGTTCTTGTTTATAAGCTTTTTATTTTGGGATAGTTTTATATTTACAGAGGATTGCAAAAGTAGAACAGAGGGTTCCAATATACCCTTCACCTCGCCTCCTCTAATGTCAATATTTTACATAACTATGGTACATTTGTCAAAACTAAGAGATTAACATTGTTATATTACTATAACTAAATTCCTGAGTTTATTTGGATGTCCCAGCTTTTCCACTAATGTCCTTTTTCTTTTCCAAGATCCGTTCAAGGATACCACACTGTACTTACTCATTATGTTTCCTCAGCCTTCTTTTCTCTGGAACAGTTTGTTTTTCATAATCTTGACTCTCTAATGGAATTTATTATGTGCTATATTTAGTTGGCCTATAAGATTTTATTTACCAAATATTCAAAGCAGATTTTTTTTCTTTGTTTTTGATTTTCAAACCTTTCTTTCTCTCTATAGATCCAAATTCCTTTGTACTCATTTAGATCAATATAGTTTATTTGTTTGGTTGTATTTTTTTGGTATATTCATTATTTCATTCTCAGCCATGCTCGTCCTTCCCCACCCCTGTAATGTTTAATAATTTGCACCCTATAAAATAGTGGAAAGCTGTCTTCTGTTTAAAGTTGTGGACCAAAAGAATTTCTCTTCAGAGAGAAAAGCAGCTGTATCCCAAAAAACAACAACAAAAAAGGGACAATTATTAAAGTCTACCCCAGAAAATAGTGAACAATAGTGAATATTGTAAAGAGCTGTCAAAAAGAATTTGAGTGTGGCAATAAATTTCCATTCCAAAGAAAAGTTGGTGTAAATCAGTTTGAAATTGTCCAGAGATCTGCTCAGATATTGCCTGACTCCACTTTGTATAGCATAAAGGGCACATGTGGTGATATTTATACACAGAGCTATGGTATTTTCATAAATGCTCTCAGTAGGCTCCTCTGTATTTTGGCTTGTATTTGGCATATTATAAGCCAGTTATTGCAGACCACATGTGACATGCAAGATGGGGAAACTGACCCTGTGGTTCTCTTTCTTTCATGAAGTTGGCTTTATTGAACCTTTAAAGATATCTAAGGTTTTAAGACCATCGTTATTACTATTTCTCAAACTACAGGTTTTTTATTTTTTATTTTTTTTGAGAAACCACACAAAAAAAGTTATGTGACTTTTTTCATGAAGTTTAGCAGCAAGGAAGTAGTTCTTTTCCCCCACCCCACCCTATTGCAGATGGGTAATGTTGTTATTAGCATTAAACCAGTCATTGATTCAGAAACACTACATTGATGATAATATGACATTTTCCCCAGACAAAGGCACCATTGATTTCCTTAATGAGACCAAAAGCAGATAAAGTCCTGGGTCAGAACCAATCAATAGGACATGTTTTGTTCATATGTGGTCCAAAGCAAGAGTCAGTTGAACTCAGCAATACTTTAGTAATGATTGGAGTAATAAGAGTGTAATGGCAGCCAGTATTTTATAAGATGAAAATATTTTATCTTAATAATTGTTCTGTGATCAGTTAATCTAAACTTTTTACGCAGACAATTTGATACAAAGAAACCTAGGAAATCATGTCTTCAAATATGATGTATCTCAGGACCCTTTTGTTTTCAATGTCCAACGACTTTGATTTCCTCCTTGAAGCAATTTCCTTCTAAGGAGGTACATTCACTCTCCCTTGTGCAATTCAGTTCAGTCCAGTCACTCAGTCGTGTCTGACCCTTTGTGACCAAATGGACTGCAGCATGCCAGTCTTCCCTGTCCATCACCAACTCCCAGAGCTTGCTCAAACTCATGTCTACTGAGTCGGTGATGCCATCCAACCATCTCATCCTCTGTCTTCACCTTCTCCTCCTGCCTTCAATCTTTCCCAGCATCAGGGTCTTTTTCAGTGAGTCAATTATTTGCATAAAGTGGCCACAGTATTGGAGTTTCAGATTCGGCATCACTCCTTTCAATGAATATTCAGCACTGATTTCCTTTAGGATTGACTGGTTGAATCTCCTTCAGTCCAAGGGACTCTCAAGAGTCTTCTCCAATACCACAGTTCAGAAGCATCAATTCTTCACCATTCAGCTTTCTTTATAGTCCAACTCTCACATCCATATGTGACTACTGAAAAACTGTGGCCTTGGATACATGGACCTTTATTGGCAAAGTAATGTCTCTGCTTTTTAATATGCTGTCTAGGTTGGTCATAACTTTCCTGGCAAGGAGTAAGCGTCCTTTAATTTCATGGCTGCAGTCACCATCTGTAGTGATTTTGAAGCCCCCCAAAATAAAGTCTGCCACAGTTTCACTGTTTCCCCATCTATTTGCCATGAATAAGATCAGATGCCATGATCTTAGTTTTCTGAATGTTGAGCTTTAAGCCAACTTTGTCACTCTCCTGTTTCACTTTCATCAAGAGGCGCTTTAGTCCTTCGCTTTGTGCGATAAGGGTGGTGTCATCCACATATCTGAGGTTATTGATATTTCTCCCGGCAATCTTGATTCCAGCTTGTGCTTCTTCCAGCCCAGTGTTTCTCATGATGTACTCTGCATATAACTTAAATAAGCAGGGTGACAACATATAGCCTTGACATAGTCCTTTTCCTATTTGGAACCAGTCTATTGTTCCATGTCCAGTTCTAACTGTTGCTTCCTGACTTGCATACACATTTCTCAAGAGGCAGGTCAGGTGGTCTGGTATTCCCATCTCTTGAAGAATTTTCTGCAATTTATTGTGATCCACACAGTCAAAGGCTTTGGCTTAGTCAATAAAGCAGAAATAAATGTTTTTCTGGAACTCTCGTGCTTTTCTGATGATCCAGCAGGTGTTGGAAATTTGATATCTGGTTCCTCTGTCTTTTCTGAAACCAGCTTGAACATCTGGAAGTTAACGGTTCACATATTGTTGAAGCCTAGCTTGGAGAATTTTGAGCCTTGTTTTTCTAGCGTGTGAGATGAGTGAAGTTGTGCAGTAGTTTGAGCGCTTTTTGGCATCGCCTTTCTTAAGGATTGTAATGAAAACTAACCTTTTCCAGTTCTGTGGCTATTGCTGAGTTTTCCAAATTTGCTGACATTTTCAGTGCAGCACTTTCACAGCATCATCTTTTAGGATTTGAAATAGCTCAACTGGAATTCTATCACCTCCACTAGTTTTGTTCGTAGTGATGCTTCCTAAGGCCCATTTGACTTCACATTCCAGGATGTCTGGCTCTAGGTGAGTGATCACACCACCATGATTATCTGGATCATGAAGATCTATTTTGTACAGTCTTCTGTGTATTCTTGCCACCTCTTCTTAATATCTTCTGCTTCTGTTAACTTCATACCATTTCTGTCCTTTATTGAGCCCATCTTTGCAGGAAATGTTCCCTTGCTATCTCTAATTTTCTTGAAGAGATCTCTAGTGTTTGCCATTCTATTGTTTTCCTCTATTTCTTTGCATTGATCCCTGAGGAAGGCTTTCTTATCTCTTCTTGCTCTTCTTTGGAACTCTGCATTCAAATGGATATATCTTTCCTTTTTTCCTTTGCTTTTCACTTCTCTTCTTTCCACAGCTGTTTGTAAGGCCTCCTCACACAGCCATTTTGCCTTTTTGCATTTCTTTTTCTTGGGGATGGTCTTGATCCATGTCTCCTGTACAATGTCATGAATCTCCATCCGTAGTTCATCAAGTGCTGTATCAGATCTAATCCCTTTAATCCATTTCTCACTTTCACTGTATAATTGTACGGGATTTGATTTAGGTCGTACCTGAATGGTCTGGTGGTTTTCCCTACTTTCTTCAATTTAAGTCTGAATTTGGTAATAAGGAGTTCATGATCTGAGCCTCAGTCAGCTCCCAGTCTTGTTTTTGCTGACTGTATAGAGCTTCTCCATCTTCAACTGCAAAGAATATAATCAACCTGATTTCGGTGTTGACCATCTGGTGATGTCCATATGTAGAGTCTTCTCCTGTGTTGTTGGAAGATGGTGTTTGCTATGACCAGTGCGTTCTCTTGGCAAAACTCTGTTAGCCTTTGCCCTGCTTCATTCTGTACTCCAAAGCCAAATTTGCCTGTTACTCCAGGTATTTCTTGACTTCCTATTTTTGCATTCCAGTCCCCTATAATGAAAAGGACGTCTTTTTTGGGTGTTAGTTCTAGAAGGTCTTGTAGGTCTTCATAGAACCGTTCAACTTCAACTTTTTCAGCATTACTGGTCAGGGCATAGACTTGGATTACTATGATATTGAATGGTATGCCTTGGAAATGAAGAGATCATTCTGTCATTTTTGAGATTGCATCCAAGTACTGCATTTCGGACTCTTTTATTGACTATGATGGCTACTCCATTTTTTTCTAAGGGATTCTTCCACACAGTAATAGATATAATGGTCATCTGAGTTAAATTCACCCATTCCAGTCCATTTTAGTTCGCTGATTCCTAACATGTCGATGTTCACTCTTGCCATCTCCTGTTTGACCACTTCCAGCTTGCTTTGATTCATGGACCTAACATTCCAGGCTCCTATGCAATATTGCTCTTTACAGCATTGGACCTTGCTTCCATCACCATCACATCCACAACTGGGTGTTGTTTTTGCTTTGGCTCCGTCTCTTCATTCTTTTTGGAGTTATTTCTCCACTGATCTCCAGTAGCATATTGGGCACCTACTGACCTGGGGAGTTCATCTTTCAGTGTCCTATCTTTTTGCCTTTTCATACTGTTCATGGGGTTCTCAAGGCAAAAATACTGAAGTGGTTTGCCATTCCCTTCTCCAGTGGACCACATTTTGTCAGAACTCTCCACCATGACCCGTCTGTTTTGGGTGGCCCTACACAGCATGGCTCATAGTTTTATTGAGTTAGACAAGGCTGTGGTCCATGTGATTAGATTGGTTAGTTTTCTGTGATTGTGGTTTTCGGTCTGTCTGCTGTCTGATGGAGAAGAAGAAGAGACTTATGGAAGCTTCCTGATGGGAGAAACTGACTGAGGGGCAAACTGAACGTCTGTACTTGAACACAAAAGCCCTATTATTGTCACATTTTTGGTTATCACCTAGGAGCTCACAAGGAAAGACTAAGATAGAAGTCATGTATGAGAATTGAGGCTTCGGTGGCTATAGATGAGAGAAAATTAGGAATTGAGAAAAGGTAGAAATTGCTTTTTCACATTTGCAGAGTGTGTGCTAGTTTAGGACCTGTACAAGATACACATCAAGATAAAACTAAAAGTTCAAGAATTTTATCAGAAATGACTGTGTGAGAGAAAGTGCAACAGGGAGCTTCAAAAGCCTGGGGTAGCCATTAGATTAGATGCAAATCTGATCCTGGAGGCAAAAGGAGAAAATGTTGGGAAGAAGTGCCTTAAATTGCCATGCATCCTAATAAAGGTTTTACAATGCTGTTTGAGAATCACCGTCAGTGTCAACAATATGAAACCTCATACTTCTCATAAGAGGGAGTCTGCCTCACTTTCCTATGCCTACCATGCTCAGTAAGAGCCTGTGGGAGAGCATGGCCTTGGTGCCAATGTGGCAATGGATTTTAGAGGGTAGCAACCAAGATTCTTAGTTATTTACTGTCTCTGTAGTTGGGAGACTAAGAACTACATCTTTATGACCACCTCGGTGTGTTTCATCAAAGTGACCTGATGCTCACTCTCAAACCATAAAACTGACTCTGACTTAAATTAGTTTTAGACTCTGGGAATGGAATTGATTTTCTAAGGAGGAATGAAATTATCTACCATGGGAAGGGGAGAATGAATGTGGAGGTTAGAAACAAGTTTGAATTTGGCAGCTACTTAGGATTGTCAAGAGTTTCTTCATTTTAGTTTCTCTGTGTATATAGGCAGTTCCTATGTTAAGTGATTTTGCAGTTCATTATCCAGTGTTATTTAAGAAGGTTAAAAAGTTCCCTTCCTGTTTCTTTTTTAAAAATTTTCACTTCAATTACCAAGATGTTCTGTATAATATTTTGTATGTGTACACCTCTTTTTATGTATCCCCATAAGATGTACATTTCAGGCTTACATTTTCCTATAAAAGCAGACTCAGACTTTCACAATATACAGTGAGGGGAGAACGCTATTCTTTATAGTGGACTCATCACAAAGGTTTCATGATCAATGTATAACTTAGTTGTATCAGTCAATTCTCACAAATCATTTAGATGGCTATTATAACAAAAATATTTATGCAAGTTACTTAAATATTAATAAATAAATCCACAATATCATAAGAGAAGGTGCTACTAAATTGTACTTTAAAGGTTATCACCTTTTCTTGTTCCATCTCCTTTTATCATCTTAGGGGAAGGATAACAGGAAAAAGCAATTTCTTAAACACAAGGAATAGCCAAACTGGCACAGTAAAACTTGAAATTGCCTTGAGTAATACTGAAAGCAAATGAACTTCTACTGATTTTTTATTTATTGACTCCAATGCTGTAATGTGAAAATCCTTAAACTGTATATGGGATGAAGCCTTGTAAGAACTTGAGGTTAGGAAAATATGTCATTCTTGTGTTAATGTTCCCACTGACACTCATATTGCTCAATTAATTTTTTTACTTAATGAATTTTCCTATTTAAAACTTTCTCTCTGGTCCTTTTCAATTGGCGTAACTTATTCTCTATGTGTGTGTGTGTGTGTTTAAGCTAAAATAAGTCAGATTCAGTTAGCCAGTAATGAAGTTTTAAAAGTTACCAGCCTAGTTTTCAAAATGCTTAGGATCAGGTTTTCTTGATGATGTAGCTGTTGCTGAGGGAGCAAGAAAGAAGAGTTGCTGGCAGAAGGTGTGAAAACCAGGGTCGGTAAGTTTTAGTTGACACAGACTCCTTACTGAAGATTATTCCCTAAGCTGCCATCTAAGGTATAGGCCACCTGTTCATGCTTTTCTCTTTTCTCAAGCCAAAGTTACAAGGAATAAGAATGATAAGAGACAGCACCAGAGCAGAAGATAATAAATGATTATTAGTGAGTAAATATCTAGCCTGCCACCCTCACCTACTTTTTTTTTTTTCATTTATTTTTATTAGTTGGAGGCTAATTACTTTACAATATTGTAGTGGGTTTTGTCATACATTGACATGAATCAGCCATGGAGTTACATGTATTCCCACCTCCCTCTCTACCCAATCCCTCTGAGTCTTCCCAGTGCACCAGGCCCGAGCACTTGTCTCATGCAGCCAACCTCACCTACTTTTATCCTCCCATGGAGGTGTACCAGAGATAGTATTCTGTTTCTTTGTTTTTGTTTTCAGTATATTTGGAGGACGAAGGATCAAAAAAAAAAATAACATATTGATGATTTACATGTTTCATGGTCGTTGGAGTTCTATCAATCACAAAGTTGGTGTTTTCTGACTTAGAATTCATTAGATGTGGGGCTTTCAGCTTCTACTTATCTTCAGAGAGCTTAACAACCACCCACATTCTTTCTGACTTTGCCTTTATTAAAGACAACACCTGTGGTAGCACAAACCTTTCCTGTGTTGGCCTTCCTTCCCAAACTGAAAATAAAATAAGGTTTTAGGGTATATCCCATGCCATATAATTAGTGTTCCTTTCACTTAAGTGAAGGATGTGCATTCCTAAGGCCTTGTGAAATGAACAGCACTCAGTTCACTAGAATATGCTCAATCCACTGAAATTCCCCAGAGATTATTGCAGTTGTAAATACAGAGTCACAACTCTCAGCGCCCATATGCATTGTGAATTGGTTGCCCTTCTCAGTGAGGAGTAGAGTCTATTTCTATACACTTTAAGTTTAGGCTGGCTCTAACTTGCTTTGATTAATTCACTTGCTTTGAGTGTGGCGCAAGTGACTGTGCAAGTTCTTGAGCTTCTTGTAGCTTGTATTCTTACTCGTTAGAATCAGCCTGCAAAGAAATGAGACCAGCCTCTAGAGAATGAGAAGTCAGATGAAGAAGAGTTAAAGCTTCCCAAGAGATAGACAGCCCTATCTACCTCGCATGAATGAGGCAGCCTTGGGCTCTCCAGCCCCAGCTGAGCCATCAGGTGACTGCAGCTATATGAGAGATCCCAAATGAGGCTACAAGGAAGGCTCACTTTGACAACCTACACAATTGTGAGAAGTACATAATAAAGCATTGTTATTTTAAACTGCCAAGCTTTAGGGTGGTTTTGATAACTGATACGATCCCAGATAGAGAGCAGTCAAGGAGGATGGCTTTCACCGCCATAGTCTAAGACAGAGACAAAACCCAGACTGCTGCTCCGTAGTTTTAAGATTTGTTTTGTGTTTTCTCAAAAATGTATGTAATTTTGAATTCTGTTCAATGATAGGTTTATTTTGACCCAGAAATAAATATAAGAAATGGATGTTCAAGAAAGATATGTTTTATTTACCCTGTGGCAACATAACCCCAGGCATACCTCTTTATTTCAGTTTGAATATTACAGTATTTCTAACACATACCTATTGTAATGCAAAATATTGGAAAAGAAGGTATCCATCCCTTGTAGTTTAGCCTAAGTGTTGTTTCTCTCATCATTTATGTGATAAGCTCTCCCTCAGTTTCTTCTTTGTATCCTAATTATTATCTAGTTATTGTCAGTGTTCATAAGAGACCTCAGTGATGGCCTCCAAACCTGTTTTGGTCAGTTCTCTACAAACCTAAGGCTTTTTTTTTTTTTTTTTTTTGCTGAAAACAAGGTGACCTGTTCATTGTTGTTGTTGCTACAAGAAATTAGTTGTTGCCTGGCAACCAGTTAGCTTGTAAGCTTCCTAAAGCAGGAGGGGTTGCTAGGTATTAAAGATTGCTTTACAGTTTTTTTCTTTTTCCCAGAAAAGGTTAGACTTATCCAAACATATCCTAGGTTTGGAAGTTACCCTGGAAGCATCAGAGAAACAAAGAGAAAGCCAGGGGATGACCTGATCTTACAATAAGCAAATTTCCCCAGTTCTGCTATTACATTATTAAAATGCACCCATACTGGTTGGTAAATAGCCACTGCTCTGATTCAGATGGGTGTTCCCATCCCCAGTCTACTCACTGCTTCTTCTGAAGCAAACTCTACCCTCTGCTTCCAAAGAGTTAGGATCTGGAATCATAAGACTCTCCTTCAGAACTCTTGCTTCAGCCATTCTTATTAAACATTTTTAATTTCACCCTGGAAATGGCCATATTATATAGTTCAGTATGGTTTTTATTTGAGTAATTGGGAAACAGATAAAAGAAAGTATGAAATAATAAAAAGAGCATGAGACTATCAGTAAAGGGTCTGGTTATAGTGTGACTTTAGAACTAACCAACCAAATAAATGCAATCTGCTCTATCATGTTCACATCTGGATCATGAAGGAATTGATCTATATGATCCCTAAAGCCATGATCAGTGCAAATATTTTTATGAGTCTTGGTAACAATCTCTATATTTCAAGCTGAATTACATCCTAATTTAGAAAGCATGTAGTATTTAATTAAAATAAAGCTTAAATTGCAATGCCAGTGTGTGGCATAAAAGGCAAGAAAATAACCAGAAGCATTCTGCTAGTAGAGATTAATTATAGCACTTTGAGAGAAAATCAGAAAGCTTTCATAGGCAATAGAATAAAGAGAAAGAAATGAGTGTTTGTTATTGTATATTGGTTCTATTTTTAGGCATATGGCTCTGAAGTGATTTTATAATTGAATTTATTACAAAACTAATTGTAAAATGACAGGCTTTATTATAAGAGTTTAATCTAGTAATAGTAAATAACTTTTCCAGAAGAGTGAGATGATGCATTTAATAGCTACTGCATCCTGACAAAATATTTGGAAATAAAACAGTGTGTCTTGCTTAATATGAATATTTCATTTAGAATCTTTTGATTCATCTACATAAAACAATAGTGATAACTAAAGGGAGTTTTGTTTAAAAATGTTTGAGGCTGGATGTCAGCAAAATGGCAGGCTAGGAAACTCCAAGTCCTGTTCCTCCTTGGAAACATCAGTAAACAACTAGAAATTGGAGAACTAACTTTATAGGAGTGCAAAAAACAAAGGTCTACAGAAGCCAAGTGAATGCCCCATCAAGAAAACCACCCTATGAAATGGTAGGAAATTTCATGGCATTTTTACTTAAACCTATCTCACCGCATCCCATGGTATGGTTTTGTTGGTTTTGTTCTTGAGGAGGTGACAGCCGAGTTCCCAGTTCTCTGCTTCATTGATTCAGCCATGACAAAATAGACTGGGTGGCTTAAGTAACAGAAGTTAATTTTCTCACAGTTATGGAGGTTAGGAGTGTGAGGTCAGAGTGCCAGCATGGTCAGGTTCTGGTCAGGACTCCCTTCTTGGTTTGCAGACAGCTGCCTTCTCTCTGTGTCCTCAGATGCAAGACAGAGAGGGAGCAAGTTCTCTGGTGTCTCTTCTTAGGAAGGCATTAACCCTATTGTGAGGGCCCATCTCCATGATTTTATCTAAATCTAGTTACCTCCCAAAGTTCCACATTCAGATACTATCACTTTAGTGGTTCTGTATTTTTTTTTCATTTATTTTTATTAGTTGGAGGCTAATTACTTTACAATATTGTAGTGGTTTTTGTCATACATTGACATGAATCAGCCATGGAGTTACATGTATTCCCCATCCCGATCCCCCCTCCCACCTCCCTCTCTACCCGCTCCCTCTGGGTCTTCCCAGTGCACCAGGCCCGAGCACTTGTCTCATGCGTCCAACCTGGGCTGGTGATCTGTTTCACCCTAGATGATATACATGTTTCGATGCTGTTCTCTTGAAACATCCCACCCTTGCCGGTTCTGTTTTTCCCAACTAAATTTGGGAAGAATGCAAACATTCAGTCTATAATACTACCTTGAACTGGAGGGAGTGAAGCACAACTTATTTGCAACATTCTAACTTGTCCAGGGACTGGCTGAAGGATTGGTCTCTGTCTCTCCTAATTTGGAAAATAGCAGTGAGTACCGCTTGTGAAAGATGCAAAGAGACTATAGATCTGCAGTCTCCAAGGACTAGAGATTGCAGGTAGGGACATTAATAGACTGGCCCTGTAGAGAAGCTGGAATGAGACTCTTTTAGAAATTAGGACATTCAAAAGCATCTAGGAACACAGGGGACTTGAGATACCACATATAGGCTCAGGTAAGATGCATACTTGGGAAAGACCTGAGCTAATTCCAAGGTTTCGAGTAAGTCCTACCTGAAGGGGTGCCCTGAAACAGAGCCAATTTGCAAAGGCTGAGAAAGGTGCATTTTTTTTTTTTTTTTTCAAATGCCCACTTTTCAACAACAACAACAACAACAAAATCACATGGCATAGAAAGGAACAGTAAAATCTGATCCATTAAAAGGAAACAAAAGCAATTGACAGAAACCGTCTCTGAGAAAGATGTATTAATATTTACTAGAATAAATAGCTAAAGTAAAATATGGGTAAAGAACTAAACAAAATCAAGAAAATGATATATGCACAAAATAGGAAAATCAACAGAGATAGAAGTTATCAAAAGGAACCAAACAGACATTGTGGATCTGAAAAATAGTATAATTGAATTTAATTGTTCATTACAGAGGTACAACAACAAATTTGAATAGGCAAAAGAAAGAATTAGCCAACTTGAAAACAGAACAATTAAAATTATTGAGTCTGAAGAACAGAAAGAAAAGAGATTGAAGAAAAGTAAACAGTCTAAGGAAACAGTCTGGAAAAAGTAAACAGTCAAGGAAAAGAGACAAAAGGACAGAGAAGCTATTTGAAAAGCAGTGGCTGAAAATTTCTCAAATTTGTGGAAACACATGAATCTACAAATCCAAAAATTTCAATGAACACAAAGTAGGACAACTTAAAGGGACCCATGCTGAGACACATTGCAATAAAATTGTCAAAAGCCAAGGACAAAGAGAATGCTGTAAACAGAAAAAACCAACTTGTCACTTATGAAAAATTCTCAGTAAAATTATCAACAATTCTTAGCAAAAGTCTTGAAGGACAGAAAACAGTGGGATATACTAACAGTGCTGAAAGAAAATAATTTCAACCAAGAATTCTGTGTCTGGCAAAACTATCCTTCAAAAAATGAGGGGAAGGCCCGGGAGCCGAACCCGAGGCCCGGGCGGCGGCCCCGGAGCAGTCGTCGCCCGTCAGGCCGCGGTGCGTGGTCGTCTTACGGCGGCGGCGCGGTACCGCGCAGCGCTTCTCCCGGTGGCGCGGCGGCTTCGGAGGCTCGGCCGCCTGGCAAAGACTTCCTAAAGACAGAACAATGGAGGAATCTGTAAGCCGGATGCAGCCACTGAATGAGAAGCAGATAGCTAATTCCGAAGACGGATATGTGCGGCAAGTCACTGATATGAATCGGCTACACCGGTTCTTATGTTTTGGTTCTGAAGGTGGGACGTACTATATCAAAGAACAGAAGCTGGGCCTTGAGGATGCTGAAGCTTTAATCAGACTGATTGAAGATGGCAGAGGATGTGAAGTGATACAGGAAATAAAGTCCTTTAGTCAAGAAGGCAGAACGCAAAGCAGGAAGCCACGCTCTCTGCCCTCGCCATTTGCTCCCAGTGTTCTGACATAAGCACCAAACAAGCCGCCTTCAAAGCTGTTCCTGAAGTTTGTCGCATCCCTACACACCTCTTTACTTTTATCCAGTTTAAGAAAGATCTAAAGGAAAGCATGAAGTGTGGCATGTGGGGTCGTGCCCTCCGGAAGGCTGTAGCAGACTGGTACAATGAAAAGGGTGGCATGGCCCTCGCCCTGGCAGTTACGAAATACACACAGAGAAATGGCTGGTCTCACAAAGATCTGTTAAGACTGTCTCATCTTAAACCTTCCAGTGAAGGACTTGCTATTGTCACCAAATATATTACAAAGGGCTGGAAAGAGGTCCATGAACTGTATAAAGAAAAAGCGCTTTCTGTGGAGGCTGAAAAATTATTAAAGTATCTCGAGGCTGTAGAGAAAGTGAAGCACACAAAAGATGAACTGGAAGTCATTCATCTGATAGAAGAGCACAGACTGGTTAGGGAACATCTCCTAACAAATCACTTAAAGTCTAAAGAGGTATGGAAGGCTTTGTTACAAGAAATGCCTCTCACAGCATTATTAAGGAATCTGGGAAAGATGACAGCTAACTCAGTGCTTGAACCAGGAAACTCAGAAGTGTCTTTAGTATGTGAAAAGCTGTGTAATGAAAAACTGTTGAAAAAGGCTCGTATACATCCATTTCATGTTTTAATTGCGTTAGAAACTTATAAGACAGGTCATGGGCTCAGAGGAAAACTGAAGTGGCGCCCCGATGAAGAAATTCTGCAAGCTTTGGATGCCGCTTTTTATAAAACATTTAAGACAGTCAAGCCAACTGGAAAGCGTTTCTTACTGGCAATCGATGTCAGTGCTTCTATGGACCAAAGAGCTTTGGGTAGTGTACTCAATGCAAGCACAGTAGCTGCAGCAATGTGCATGGTTGTCACACGAACAGAGAAAGATTCTTCTAGAGTTGCTTTTTCAGATGAAATGGTACCATGTCCAGTGACTACAGATATGACCTTACAACAAGTTTTACTAACTATGAGTCAGATCCCAGCAGGTGAAACTGATTGCTCTCTTCCGATGATCTGGGCTCAAAAGACAAATACAGCTGCCGATGTCTTCATCGTATTCACTGATAACGAGACCTTTGCTGGAAGTGTCCATCCTGCTACCGCTCTGAGGGAATATCGAAAGAATATGGATATTCCAGCTAAATTGATTGTTTGTGGAATGACATCAAGTGGCTTTACCATTGCAGACCCAGATGACAGAGGCATGCTGGACATGTGTGGCTTTGATACTGGAGCTCTGGATGTGATTCGAAGTTTCACATTAGATATGATTTAACCATAAGCACCAGCGCAATCTAAGTGAAATGGCAGTGGACCCACTGCCATCAGTGATCTCGCTAGAAACATAGAGCTACTTCCCAGCTAATCTTAATCCACTGAAAGAAGTCAGACAATGGTACAGTATGTGCATAATGGAAAGGTTACCTTACCAAAAAAAAAAAAAGGAAGGAACAATAAGATGAGCCCAAAGTTCTTTCTACTAAACTAGCTTTTGGTAAATAGCTTCAGAATACACTGTAGCCCCCTCTGCCTAACAGAGAACTTCTTGTTGAGACACTGTAAAATAGTCAAACAGTTCTGCTTTGGTGAATGATCACATTTGTACTTAAAAGAAGTGAGAGCCAAAAGTGTAAGTAGTCCTATATCATGTCATTTGTTTGAGAAGTGCCTTTAAGTTTTCTTAAATGTTTTCGTTGGTAAAGGACAGCTTTGATAATGTCCAAATAATCTGAAATGCACTGGACCATGTACTGTGATTGATTATGAAACTCCTTGAAAATCTTTATACCAAGGGGATAAAACAACAACCAAGACATTTGCTTATGAATGAGTTTTACAAATTGCTTTAACAGTTTTCTCCAATCACATAGATAGCAGCATTCTCAGTCACTGAAAAAGATGCTCTGTTTCTGAGGGTCAATTTACACTTACAGGATTGTTTACCATTAACCAGAAACATAATGGAAACCTTTGAGAAGAGAAACTAAAGTTTGTGTCAGCTGAGGAAGTCTATTTTGGTTTGTTTTTGTTTGTTTATTGCTGTGAGGGGCATGACTTGATGGTTTCCTGTGGCTTATACCAACATAGCCATGTGTAGGGACACATTTTTTTATATGTTTCATCTTATGAGAACATAAGATGTTTCAAGCATTTAACTTCCCCTACTCATAATCTGAAAAATATGACAAATAAAATCTCAACTATAACCATAAAAAAAAAAAAATGAGGGGAAAATTAAGATAGTCCCAGGTAAACAAAAGCTGAGGGTAGTTTATTACCACTAGATCTGCCTTATGAGAAGTGCTGAAGATACCATTCAGTATCTCAAAGTCATATAAAATATAAAGATTTCCAATAAGAGTTAACTATGCATAAACAAACAAACCATTGTTATTATAATTTTGGCTTATAACTTCACTTTTTATTTTCTACGGAATTTAAAATACAAATGCATTAAAGAAATTATTAATTTTGGTTAATGAGTACACAATGTGTACGAATATAATTCCTGCATCAATAATCTAAAGTTGAGGTGGACATATGTTATAAATAGAGAAGACTTGGTATCCATTCAGATTAGATTGCTATAACTTTAAGATTTTATTGATATATGTAATCCTCAATGTAACAACTAAGAAAATATCTAAGGGATATACATGAAAGGAACTGGGAAGAGAATCAGGTTTTCACCTCTGTGAAATACCTAAAACAGTCAAATCCATAGAGACAGAGGTAGAATAGTGGTTACCAGGAGTGGAAAGGGGGGTTATATTATTATTTATTAAGTATACAATTTCAGTTTGAGATTATGAAAAAGTCCTGGAGATAGATAGTGGTGGTGGTTGCATGTCAAACTGGATGTACCTAATACCACTGAATTTCACAATTAAATATGGTTAAAATGCTAAATTTTGTTGTATGTGTTTTACCATAATTTAAAAACTAGACAAAAGTCATAAAATGAGTGATCTACAAATGAGAGCCATTATTTTGGGAATATTTATTATGAAAGCTAATGGCTTCATACTTTTCATAATACATTTCCACGCATACTACTCTGTAAATTTAATAATCTCATCTGGTAAATGTTTTATCATGAGGAAAAAGATCAGTAAATCAAGCCTCAAAAACTTAGCAACTTTCACTTACGGTGTTATGATATGGACATAACAAAAGCACAAGATATTAAGAAGAGGTGGCAAGAATACACAGAAGAACTATATAAAAGAGATCCTAATGACCCAGATAACCATGATGGTGTGATCACTCACCTAGAGCCAAACATCCTGGAGTGCTGTGAAGTAAGGTGAGCCTTAGGAAGCATCACTAGGAACAAAGCTAGTGGAGGTGATGGAATTCCAGTTAAGCTACTTCAAATCCTAAAAGATGATGCTGTGAAAGTGCTGCACTCAATATACCAGCAAATTTGGAAAACTCAGCAGTGGTCACAGGACTGGAAAGGTCAGTTTTCATTCCAATCTCAAAGAAGGGCAATGCCAAAGAATGTTCAGACTTCCACACAATTACACTCATCTCACATGCTAGCAAAATAATGCTCAAAATTCTGAAAGCTAGGCTGCAACAGTAAATGAACTGAGAACTTAAAGATATTCAAACTGGATTTAGAAAAGGCAGAGGAACCAGAGATCAGATTGCCAATATCCATTGGATAATAGAAAAAGCAAGAGAATTCCAGAAAAACATTTGCTTCTGCTTCAATGACTATGCTAAAGCCTTTGACTGTTTAGATTACAACAAACTGTGGGAAATTCTTCAAGAGATGGGAATACCAGACCACCTTACCTGCCTCCTGAGGAATCTGTATGCAGGTCAAGAAGCAACAGTTAGAACCAGATATGGAACAACAGACTGATTCCAGATTGGGAAAGGAGTATGTCTGTCAAGGCTGTGTATTGTCACCCTGCTTATTTAACTTATATGCAGAGTACATCATGTGAAATGCTGGGCTGGATGAAGCACAAACTGGAATCAAGATTGCCAGGAGAAATATCAGTAACCTCAGACATGCAGGTGACACCACCCTAATGGCAGAAAGCAAAAAGGAACTAAGGAGCCTCTTGATGAAATTGAAAGTGGAGAGTGAAAAAGTTGGCTTAAAATTCAGCATTCAGAAAACAAAGATCATGGCATCTGGTCCCATCACTTCATGGCAAATAGATGGGGAAACAATGGAATCAGTGAGAGACTTTATTTTCTTGGGCTCCAAAATCACTACAGATGGTGACTGTGGCCTTGAAATTAAAAGACGCTTGCTCCTTGGAAGAAAGGTATGACAAACCGAGAGAGCATATTAAAAAGCAGAGACATTCCTTTGCCAACAAATGTCCATCTAGTCAAAGCTGTGGGGTTTCCAGTAGTCATGTATGGATGTGAGAGTTGGACCATAAAGAAAGCTGAGCGCCAAAGAATTGATGCTTTTGAACTGTGGTGTTGGGACTCTTTTTTTTTTTTTTCCATTTATTTTTATTAGTTGGAGGCTAACTACTTTACAATATTGTAGTGGTTTTTGTCATACATTGACATGAATCAGCCATGGATTTACATGTATTCCCCATCCTGATCCCCCCTCCCACCTTAGAAAGATGGTAATGATAACCCTATATGCAAAACAGAAAAAGAGACACAGATGTACAGAACAGACTTTTGGACTCTGTGGGAGAAGGCGAGGGTGGGATGTTTCGAGAGAACGGCATCGAAACATGTATATTATCTAGGGTGAAACAGATCACCAGCCCAGGTTGGATGCATGAGACAAGTGCTCGGGCCTGGTGCACTGGGAAGACCCAGAGGGTGTTGGGACTCTTGAGAGTCCCTTGGACAGCAAGGAGATCCAACCAGTCAATCCTAAAGGAAATCAACCCTGAATATTTATTGGAAGGACTGATGCTGAAGCTGAAGCTCTGATACTTTGCCCACCTGATGGAAAGAACTGACTCATTGGAAAAGACCCCGATGCTGGAAAATTTGAAAGAAGGAGGAGAAGGGGATGACAGAGGATGAGATGGTTGGATTGCATCACAACTCAATGGACATGAGTTTGAGCATCCTTCAGGAGTTGGTGATGGACGGGGAAGCCTGGCATGTTGCAGTCCATGAGTTCGCCGTGAGTTGGACATGACTGAGCAACTGAACTGAACCAAAGTGAACTTTTCATTGGTCTGATTAAAAACCCAGTCCTCCTTTAACTTCACTGAATAAAGAAAGACATTAAAGGGGAGTGTGTTTAGAAAATTCACGATAAACTATAAATTTAATATGTGGTTGGAATATATTTAGAAACAAATCACAGCATGTGACTATTAGTTCTAAATGTTTGCATATGAAATAATCACTATTATGAAATATTCTATTTATTTCCAGAAATAAAAAGAATTTATTAATATAATTGGCTTTACTCAAGACCACTCTAATTCATGACCTTGTTTTTGCTTAAATGGGAATTATCCTCATGACTGATGTGGTGGGGCTCCTCACCCCATAAGTGCTCTTTTTCCTGTGTGCACTACATTGTACTTCCTAGCTTCTTTTGTGATTGGAAGTAATCATATGAAGAGTTATAGGCAATAGATTGTAAGAAGTAATAAATATTATGGTCTGGCCTCTAAAATCCCCCTCTTGGTATATTCCATCTATTGTTTTCTTGTAGCTGTCAAAATAGAGATGATGTCCAAAGTGACCTTGGAAACCACCAAGGTGGCAGAACCTCTGTTACCATGCATCTGTGAATGACTGTAGAATAGTATTTTCCTACCCATTCATTCACCCATCCAGTATTGTCTCTGGATCATGAAATACACTTCCACTGTGCTTGAACATTACAAATTTGTGGTCTTATTTGCATAGAACTTAGTCTAGTCCAACTAACATAGTTAACATAATAATACCAATAAGAATTACATTATTGTTAATACCCATTATTGTTAATTATTGTTACCAATAATTGTTAATAATAAATGTTTCATCCTATGTTGTTCTTAAAGCAAAATTATAATGGGTATTGATGGAGAAAATAAGTTTATAGGCTCTTTTGAAGGGTATATCAGTTAGGATGAAAATGATAAAAGACCAAATTGTAAAATTCACAAGGTTTAATTTTTATTTACATCTAATTTAACCACTGGGATGTTGTCTTAGTCAGTTTGGTGAAATTATTCTAGATTGGCTGGCTTAAATGGCAAACATATTTTTCACAGTTCTGGAGACTGGGAAATCAAAGATTAGGCCACCAGCAGATCTGGTGAGGACACTTTTGCTGGTTTGTAAATGGCCTTCTCACTGCCTCCTCATGTGGAGAGCAGAAAGGGGAAGCAAGCTCTCCTGAGTTTATTCTTTAAAAAGGCACTAGTCCCATCATAAGGGCTCCACCCTCATGACCTCATTACCCCTCATAAGCCTCATTTTCAAATACTATCACATTGAGGATTAAAGTTTCAACATATAAATTTTGGGGAGACGCAAACATTCAATCCATAGCAGATGTCAATTCACAGATGGGAGGTCTTTTTATGTATTTATGTTGCTTTAGTTCTTAGCAGAATGTCTTGTATGTGGTATGCTTTAATAAATATTTGAATGAATAAATGAACAAACAAATGAACTCTTCATAGGACCTCGGGATAGAATTCTTAGCCTTTTGATACCTTAGGTTCTCTTATATGAAAAGTTTCTAATCACTTCAAACTATGGTGATTACAGTGAGACAATATTATTTAACCATGTTCTACAAAGCATTTTGTTTAGAGCTAAAAACCTTCTAAAGAAACCAAATTTAAAATAGTCTAGAATGTGTATGTAATTGTGTTCATACTTCTAAATTATAGTACTGTCTATTTATCATTGTAGATCTTTATAAATCATTATTTGATAAAATAGAATATTCTTTCCTTTCAACATCTTTGTTATAAGCTAGAATACTTCTTCTTGGAGAGGTTACTATTAATTATATTTTCCTTACAATTACATTTGATATCTTTGCCTCCTTAATATTTTATAATTAGGTAGTTTAAGGCTATGTAAATCCATATACTTTGCATAAGAATTATAAATCAAGATTGGTGAACCATGAAATGTCTAGTTTTGCACAATGTTTATGAATAATAAAGGGAAACTGACTGACTTGTGTAGATTCAGCTTGCAAAACATCTGCCAAAATGTCACACAAGGTGTACTTCTGAATAGATATTAGGTTTCCTAGTTCCACTGAATTCTTTTATTGAAAGCTTTTATAGGATGTGAACAGATGCCTAATTTGCTAATCTGTTACAAAGAAAACTAGGATTATGAGGTGTTGAGATTGCCTCTATTATTTTGTTTTTGAAAAGATAAATGAGAAATAGTAGAAGTGAGAACTTACTATTTTGTGAAATTTTGAAGAGTTACATACTTATTCTTTTAAATTAAGCAATGCCAATGTATTTTTGGAATTTTTTTGGAGAATATTTTTGTGCTTCTTACCATTTGTCCAGTTCTCTTGTGGTTTATATTTCAATAGGCCCTTCATTTCTGAGTAGCACTCTGGCAGCTGCTTGGTTCTTGTTAATGAATTCATTTGGATGCATATTCTTTCTTAGTTAACACACTCAGAGCTTTCTCTTTGTGAAGTAAATCTTCTAATTTTGTTTGCCTATCTAGGTTGTTAGTTGTTGCTGATAACAGCTTCCTGAAATATGCTGCCTGACAATTTTGGATTAATAAAGATTGGATTGCATATGGTGACATTTTCAGTCATCTTACAAGTAACTCATATTTACAGTTTTAAGCTGGTAAGGGAATAGTCTGTCAGATTCCAAAGAAATTGTGCTTCAGTTTTAAGACTTTCTTACTAGTATCAACAAAAAAGATTTTCAAATAGTTCATTGGTATTGCACCCTGAAGCCAGCACTTTATTTTTGTAGAGTCTTAGAGGTGTCTGCATAGATGGCTTTTTCTTTGTGTGTGAACTTAGCTAACTTCTAGTCATCCTTTAAGAATCTGTTTGCAAGGCAGGAGACCTGGGTTCAAGCCCTGGGTTGGGAAGATACTCTGGAAAAGGAAATGTCAACCGACTCCAGTATTCTTACCTGGAGAATTTCATGGACAGAGGATCCTGGCAGGTACAGTCTATGGGGTCGCAAAGAGTTGGACACGACTGAGTAACTAACTCTCACTTACTTACCCTTTAGGATGCAGTTCAGGTACTATCTTGTCCCTAAAGACTTCTCCAAGCCTTTGCTGAGGGCCAGAAGCCCCTCTTACACTACTCAGTAGTGTTTGCCTCATCACAGCATGTCACCCACTGCCACAATTACCTGTTTATATGTCTAATAGCTTTGGTCACTAGAAACTAGATTCTTGAGTGACAGTGATATGTCTTTCTTATCTAGGGACTTGATACCTGACAAGCATTTAATAAAAGTTTACTGAATAAAGAATAGTGTGATTACAATTGTTTAGAGCTGTTTAGTATCTATGCCTCTTTTGTGTAGAATATTTACAAATTATGTTTCTGATTATTGAGTGTTTTACTAGAGTTGTTTGGAAAAAAACTTTTTGAAAGAGTTTTTCAGGTTGCTAGTTAATCACTTTGGGTCTTTTTTCACCTCCATACTAATATCTTTGAGTGAAGAGGTTCCCCTTCTTAGGCTAACTCTGGAAAATTATTCCTGTTGTGTCTCACTTTACTCAAATGACTTTGAATGGTCCCCTGGGTCTTGGAAGTTTTATAGTATGGAAGTGATAACTTATAACCTGAAAGCTGTTTTAAACATACAAAATCACTTTGTGTAGCTTTTATGGAACTAGTATTCCTCAGGAAATGGTATATATGTTTATAAGGTTGATGTCCTGAAATTATGTTTCCAATAATACAATGTATAAGATTCAAGTTACTGAATGCAAGCATTATTTTAATATATGTTTGTGATCTAGTAATGACCCATTAAACTTAATTCATTTGTTAAGATTAAACCATTAGCTGAAAGGGAAATTTTAATTCTTTCATTTAAAAAAAATACTGGCTGAGCTGGGTCTGCTGCTTATAATACTGAATGGTGAGATAAGAACATTAGTTGAATATTTGTCATACCAAGCATCTTGGTGCATCCCCAGGTGATGTGCAGTGGTAACGAATCCACCTGCTAATGCAAGAGATGAAAGAGTGGGAGACAACTGAGGGCAGATACAGACACACACACACACACACACACACACACACACACCAATCATTTTACATGTTCTTATTGTTTAATTGCTAAGTCTTGTCTGTCTCTTTTGCAACTCAATGGACTGTAGCCCATGAGGGTCCTATGTCCTTGGGATTTTCCAGGCAAAAATACTGGAATGGGTTGTCACTTTCCTTCTCCAGGGGATCTTCCTGACCCAGGAATTGAACCCAAGTCACTTGTGTCTCCTGCATTGGCAGGTGGATTCTTTACCACTGAGCCACCTGGGAAGTGTGCACCTTATGTATATCGTCTAATGTAAACCTTATGATAGAGCTATGATGCATGAATTTCTGTCTCCATTTTATAGTTGAGAAAATTGAGCATGATAGAGGTACATTTTGTGCTGAGTTTTGCAGAGTTAGTCAGTAATAAAGTGTGACTTTGAAACCAAATATGCTTGAGACTAATTGGCAATAGATTTGGTACAATAGTTGCTCTTGGAACTTTAGACACTGACCAATTTAATTTGTGTACTAAAATTCCCTTTGATAGTCTTGTAAAGCAAGATAATATATCATTGTTGAAAGAGTTCACAGGTACTATAAGGGAGATTATAACCTTATTATGTATAACAAGAGTTTGTGCAGGTTTGTAAAGAATAATTTAACATATTTCTTTTGTGTTTTTAAAGTTTGTTTTTTATGTATTAGTTTTTTTTTTTTAAAGAAAATGACTCACTTAAGCACAGATACTGCTTCTCTTGTTGGTATTTGAACATGGATAAACTGACATCTCTGATTAGGTTTTCTTGAATATAAGCAGTTTTTGTTTTTTTTTTTTTTTGCTAGTAGAGTTATCATGAGATAATATACAAAGAACATTTATACCATTCTTCACTGGATACATGTAAAAAATTGAAAGTAAGAAGTATCTGATCTGATAATGAGTGACTGCTAACATTTTGGAAGCTTTTCTAATAGGATGCAAAGTTACTAAATGATAGGGAAAGATATCTTTTAATGAAACACCTGAGTATGGATACAGTGCACATTTTGTTTCTTTATGGAAAGCAGTTAACAGTATTGCTGTATATAATGAACATTTCCAAAGATGCTAAGTGAATGTAAATTAGCTACAACTACATAAATGGGTAAAGATAGCCCTCAAGTTATAGATGAAAAACAATCTGCTGGATTAACCCATGTTTCCATAGCTATTAGAGCCAGGAGGAGGGAGTCACTGTAAGCATTAACAATTTATATCTCATCCCATTTGCAAATCACAAGGTTACCAGTCACCATCCCCCAATTATCTCTACAAGTGGTGCACCAATTTAATATGTCAAACAGGATTTATAGAAGCAGTAGTAAATAAAACAACAAAAATAAAAATCTAAATAAGAGCTCTTTTCATCAGAAGAGGGGAGCCCTAGTACTAAACCCTTTCTTCAGGCCTGATCCAGCAACAGTAATCCCAGTGGCAGAGTTGTACTTCACTTAAAAATTTTAATTATTTGTTTTTCTTTTGAAAATGTAAATTGTTCACATGACAGCTTCCAAGTGTATAAAAAGCCATGCCAAAAAGTAAACCTTTCTTCCATTCTCTTGTTTCTATTACCCAGAGGCAACATCATTACAGATTTGAGTCTCTTCTCAGATTATACCTTTATTTTAAATAAGGGAGTGTTTCTGAGTGCTCTGTAATGTATATTTCCCCATGGAGCATATTAAATGCACTTTCCTATTCTATGCTGCACCTTTAGAGTATACGTGGAATTAAAAATTAAATTTGCCCAGCAATTCTGTCATCATATGCTTAATATGATATGTAAATTGTTGGCATCTCTGCCCTTTGTGGCCTCAGCTGCCTGAGAACTCCCATACCAGCAGCAGAATGAATGACAGGTCAGATCCAGCAGTGTGTGTTTAATTAACTTTCACTGAGCTAACATGAGAAAAAGAATACATCTTTGTTGTTAATAAAGCCTCAATTTGCTTACCCCAAAATTATAGCACCTTTCTGGAAGCTAGGTGATTTAGAAAGAACATTTTGTCATGTATGTGGAAAGATTGAAGGCTCTATCTCATAAACTGATTACAGAATTTTCATAAGACTGGGGACACAGAAACTCTTGAAGGGCACAAAAATACCTTGTGTGTACCAGGGTCCAGGGGAAGGGAGTAGTGACCCCACAAGAGACTGAGCCAGACTTTCCTGTGTGTGCTTGGGAGTCTCTGGTGGAGGTGTGGATTGAGAGTGGCCTGCAGCAGGGTCGGGGCACTGCCAACAGCATGCTGGCGTAAGTACTTTTGGGGGAGGTCACCATTATGCCATTGTTCCTACCATAGTTTGGCCTCAGGCCAAACTAGAGGGAGGGAGCACAGCTCCACCCATCAGCAGAAAATTGGATTAAAGATTTACTGAGTATGGCCCTGCCCACCAGAGCAAGACCCAGTTTTTCCCCCAGCCAGTCCCTCCCATCAGGAAGCTTCCACAAGCCTCTTATCCTCATCCATCAGAAGGCAGACAGAAGGAAAGCCAAAATCACAGAAAAATAACCAAAATAATCACATGGGTCCCAGCTTTGTGTAACTCAGTGAGACTATGAGCCACACCATGGAGGGCCATCCAAGATGGAAGGGTCATGGTGGAGAGTTCTGACAAAACGTGGTCCGC
This sequence comes from Dama dama, assembly GCF_033118175.1. Taxonomy (NCBI): domain Eukaryota; kingdom Metazoa; phylum Chordata; class Mammalia; order Artiodactyla; family Cervidae; genus Dama; species Dama dama. The sequence continues at coordinate 16,746,993 of NC_083686.1, read as the reverse complement.
TGGAGAAGAGGATGGCAAATCACTTCAGCATTCTTACCTTGAAAACCCCACAAACAGTATGAAAATGCAAAAAGATATGACACTAAAAGATGAACTCCCAGGTTGGTATGATCCATTATGCTACTAAAGAGCACAGAAATAGCTCCAGAAGGAATGAAGAGGCTGAGCCAAATCAGAAACAGTGCCCAGTTGTGGATATATCTGGTGGTAAAAGGAAAATCTGATGCTGTAAAGAACAATATTGCATAGGAACCTGGAATGTTAGGTCCATGAGTCAAGGTAAATTAAAAATGGTCAAACAGGAGATGGCAAGAGTGAATATCAACATTTTAGGAATCAGTGAACTAAAGTTGACCGGAATGGGCGTATTTAATTCAGATGACCATTATATCTACTACTGTGGGCAAGAATCCCTTAGAAATGGAGTAGTCCTCATATTCAACAAAAGAGTCCAAGGCAGTATTCGGCACAAGCTCAAAAATGACAGAATGATTTCAGTTCATTTCCAAGGTAAACTATTCACTATCACAGTAATCCTAGTCTATGTCCCAACCACTAATGTTGAAGAAGGTGAAGTTGAATGGTGTGATGAAGACCTACAAGACATTCTAGACATAAACCAAAAAAGATGTCTTTTTCATCACAGGGGACTGGAATGTAAAAGTAGAAATTCAGGAGATGCCTGGAATAATAGGCAAGTTTGGCCTTAGTGTACAAAATGAAGTAGGGCAAAGGCTAACAAGAGTTTTGCCAAGAGAGTGCACTGTTCCAACAACACAAATGTCTTGTTCCAACAACACAAGAGAGGACTCTACACATGGACATCACTAGATGGTCAATACCTAAATCAAATTGATTTTATTCTTTGCAGCCAAAGATGGAGAAGCTCTATACAGTCAGCAAAAACAAGACTGGGAGCTGATTGAGGCTCAGATCATGAACTCCTTATTGCCAAATTCAGACTTAAATTAAAGAAAGTAGTGATGCCACTAGGCCATTCAGGTATGACCTAAATCAAATCTCTTACAATTATATAGTGGAAATGACAAATAGATTCAAGGGATTAGATCTGGTAGACAGAGTGCCTGATGAACTATGGATGGAGCTTCATGACATTGTACAGGAGGCAGTGATCAAGACCATCCCCAAAAAGAAGAAATGCAAAAAGGCAAAATGGTTGTCTGAGGAGATCTTACAAATAGTTGAGAAAAGAGAAGCGAAAGGCAAAGGAGAAAATGAAAGATATACCCATTCGAGTGCAGAGTTCCAAATAATAACAAGGAGAGATAAGAAAGCCTTCCTCAGTGATCAGTGCAAGGAAATAGAGGAAAACGATAGAATGGGAAAGACTAGAGATCTCGTCAAGAAAACTAGAAATACCAAGGGAAAATTTCATGCAAAGATGGGCACAATAAAGGACAGAAACAGTATGAACCTAATAGAAACAGAAGATATTAAGAGAGGTGGCAAGAATACTCAGAAGAAATATACAAAAAGATCTTAATGACTTGGATAACCACAATGGTGTGATCACTCACCTGGAGCCAGACATCCTGGAGTGTGAAGTCAGGTGGGCCTTGGGAAGTGTCACTACAAATAAAGCTAGTAGAAGTGATGGAATTCCAAATGACCTATTTTAAATCTTAAGATGATGCTGTGAAAGTGCTGTACTCAATATGCCAGCATATTTGGAAAATTCAGCAGTGGCTACAGGACAGGAAAAGGTCAGTTTTCATTCCAATCCCAAAGAAGGGCAATGCCAAAGAATGTTTAATATACTGCACAATTATATTCATTTCACATGCTAGCAAGGTCATGCTCAAAATCCTTCAAGCTAGGCTTCAATAGTACATGAACCAAAAACTTCCAGATGTATAAGCTGGATTTAGAGAAGGCAGAGGTACCAGAGATCAAACTGCCAACATCTGTTGGGTCACAGAAAAAGCAAAGGGAATTTCACAAAAACATCTACTTCTGCTTCATTTACTATGCTAAAGCCTTTGACTGTGTGGATTACAACAAACTGTGGAAAATTCTCAAAGAGATGGTAAAACCAGACCACCTTATCTACCTCCCGAGAAATCTGTATGCAGGTCAAGAAGCAACAGTTAGAATGGGACATGAAACAACAGACTGGTTCCAAATTGGGAAAGGAGTATGTCAAGGCTGTTTATTGTCACCCTGCTTATTTAACTTATATGCAGAGTACATCATGTGAAATGCTGGGCTGGATGAAGTTTAAGCTGAAATCAAGATTGCCAGGAGAAATAGCAATAACCTCAGATATGTAAATTGCAACACCCTAATGGCGGAAAGAGAAGAGGAAGTAAAGAGCCTCTTGATGAAGATGGAGGAGAGTGAAAAAACTGGCTTAAAACTCAACATTCAAAATACTAAGATCATGGTATCCATAACTAAGATTATGGCATCCGGTCCCATTACTTCATGGCAAATGCAGAGAAAATGAAAACAATGACAGGCTTTATTTTCTTGGGCTCCAAAATCACTGCGGGCAGTGACTGTAGCCATGAAATTAAAAGACGCTTGCCTCTTGGAAGAAACCTATGACAAACCGCAGTTCAGTTCAGTTCATTTCACTCACTCAGTTGTGTTGACTCTTTGTGACCCCATAGACTGCAGCATGCAGGCCTCCCTGTCCATCACCAACTCCTGGAGCTTGCTCAAACTCATGTCCATGGAGTCAGTGATGCCACCCAGTCATCTCATCCTCCGTCGTTCCCTTCTCCTCCTGCCTTCAATCTTTCCAAGCATCAGGGTCTTTTCAAATAAGTCAGCTCTTCGCATCAGGTGGCCAAAGTATTGCAGTTTCAACTTCAGCATCAGTTCTTTCAATGAATATTCATTCAGGGTTGATTTCCTTTAGGATTGATTGGTTGGATCTCCTTGAAGTCCAGGGGACTCTCAAGAGTCTTCTCCAACACCACAGTTCAAAAGCATCAGTTCTTTGGCGCTCAGCTTTCTTTATAGTCCAACTCTCACATCCATAAATGACTACTGGAAAAACCATAGCTTTGACTAGACAGACCTTTTTTGGCAAAGTAATGTCTCTGCTTTTAAATATGCTCTCTAGGTTGGTCATATCTTTTCTTCCAAGGTACAAGTGTCTTTTAATTTCAAGGCTGCTACTCACCATCTGCAGTGATTTTGGAGCCCCCCAAAATAATTATATCTCATTTAAAAAAATTTATTTTCTAATGAGAGTTGATGTTGACCATCCTTTTATGTACTTGTTTGCCGTTTGTAATTCTTACTTTGATGAAATGTCAGTTCAATCAATCATTTTAATTAATTAATTCAGTTTTTTTATTGCTATGTTTTGAGAGGTCTTTAGATATTCCAGATACAAATCTTTAATCAGATCTGTGATTAGCAAATATTTTCTCTGGGAAAGTATTGTCTCATTCTGTAATTTTGTTTTCATTTTGTTTATAATGTATTCTGCAGAGCAAGCATTTTTAATTTTGATGAAGTGCAATTTGTCAATTTAATGAAATGTTATGGATTGTGTTGCTCATGCCATATCTTAGAACTCTGTATAGTTCAAGGTCACAAATGTTATCTCTAGAAGTTTTATAATTTTAGGATTTAAATGTAGTTCTATAATGTCTTTTTAATTAATTTTTATACATGGATTGAAGTATTGAGCAAAGTTTATTACTTTGCCCCCAAATACTGCCCAGTCTTGGTTACTGTAGCTTTATAACAATTATTGAAACCCCAGATCTAAGCCAAATTTGTTTTTCTTTTTCAAAATTGTTTTATCTACCTTAGATCTTATTTGTATGAGAACATTAGAATCAATTTCTGAATCTCTATTAAAGCATGCTATAATTTTATTGGAATTACATTGAAACTATAAATCAATCTGGAGGAACTGACATATTTCATTCCACGCACATAGTAAATTCCCCCGTTTGCTTAGGTCTCAATCTTTTCTCATTGTCACTGTACAGGTCTGTTATGCCATTTGACAGATTTACCCCTAAGGATTCTTTATTTTTAGTATTATTGTAAATGGCATTAAAAGTTCAATATTGATTATCCTTTGCTAGCATATAGAAATATAATTTGTATTTGTATATTTCTTGTATCCTTCAGCCTTACTAGTAGCTTTCTTTTACATTCCATAGGATTTTCTGTACAGTCATTATACAGTCTGCAAATATAGTTTACTTCTTCCATTTATAAACTGTATACCATTTATTTATTTTTCTTGTTTCCTAAACAAGCTTAGAAACTCTAATGTGAATTTCATTTGAAATGCTGAGAATAGTGACACTTGCCTGTTCCTGCTTTGAGGGGAAAAGTATTCATTTTATCTCATTTTTTTCAGCTGTAATGATATTTTCATTTTAGTTTGGCAGTGTTTTAAACAAGTCATTCCACATCTTCTGACTTGCTATGGAGCTAATGTACAGTCATTTCTATCTTTGTTTTTCTCTACCTATTTCTTTTTCTTTTTTTTTTTCTTTTCTTTTTTTTTTTTATTATTATTATTTTTTTTTCCAGTGGGTTTTGTCATACATTGATATGAATCAGCCATAGATTTACATGTATTCCCAATCCCGATCCCCCCTCCCACCTCCCTCTCCACCCGATTCCTCTGGGTCTTCCCAGTGCACCAGGCCGGAGCACTTGTCTCGTGCATCCCACCTGGACTGGTGATCTGTTTCACCATAGATAGTATACATGCTGTTCTTTTGAAACATCCCACCCTCACATTCTCCCACAGAGTTCAAAAGTCTGTTCTGTATTTCTGTGTCTCTTTTTCTGTTCTGCATATAGGGTTATCGTTATCACCTTTCTAAATTCCATATACATGTGTCAGTATGCTGTAATGTTCTTTATCTTTCTGGCTTACTTCACTCTGTATAAGGGGCTCCAGCTTCATCCATCTCATTAGGACTGGTTCAAATGAATTCTTTTTAATGGCTGAGTAATATTCCATGGTGTATATGTACCACAGCTTCCTTATCCATTCATCTGCTGATGGGCATCTAGGTTGCTTCCATGTCCTGGCTATTATAAACAGTGCTGCGATGAACATTGGGGTGCACGTGTCTCTTTCAGATCTGGTTTCCTCAGTGTGTATGCCCAGAAGTGGGATTGCTGGGTCATATGGCAGTTCTATTTCCAGTTTTTTAAGAAATCTCCACACTCTTCTCCATAGCGGCTGTACTAGTTTGCATTCCCACCAACAGTGTAAGAGGGTTCCCTTTTCTCCACACCCTCTCCAGCATTTATTGCTTGTAGACTTTTGGATAGCAGCCATCCTGACTGGTGTGTAATGGTACCTCATTGTGGTTTTGATTTGCATTTCTCTAATAATGAGTGATGTTGAGCATCTTTTCATGTGTTTGTTAGCCATCTGTATGTCTTCTTTGGAGAAATGTCTGTTTAGTTCTTTGGCCCATTTTTTGATTGGGTCGTTTATTTTTCTGGAATTGAGCTGCAGGAGTTGCTTGTATATTTTTGAGATTAATCCTTTGTCTGTTTCTTCATTTGCTATTATTTTCTCCCAATCTGAGGGCTGTCTTTTCACCTTACTTATAGTTTCCTTTGTAGTGCAAAAGCTTTTAAGTTTCATTAGGTCCCATTTGTTTAGTTTTGCTTTTATTTCCAATATTCTGGGAGGTGGGTCATAGAGGATCTTGCTTTGATTTATGTCGGAGAGTGACCAAGTGGGCTTTATCCCAGGAATGCAAGGATTCTTTAATATCCGCAAATCAATCAATGTAATACACCACATTAACAAATTGAAAGATAAAAACCATATGATTATCTCAATAGATGCAGAGAAAGCCTTTGACAAAATTCAACACTCATTTATGATTAAAACTCTCCAAAAAGCAGGAATAGAAGGAACATACCTCAACATAATAAAAGCTATATATGACAAACCCACAGCAAGCATCACCCTCAATGGTGAAAAATTGAAGGCATTGCCCCTGAAATCAGGAACAAGACAAGGGTGCCCACTCTCACCACTACTATTCAACATAGTGTTGGAAGTTCTGGCCACAGCAATCAGAGCAGAAAAAGAAGTAAAAGGAATCCAGATAGGAAAAGAAGAAGTAAAACTCTCACTGTTTGCAGATGACATGATCCTCTACATAGAAAACCCTAAAGACTCTACCAGAAAATTACTAGAGCTAATCAATGAATATAGTAAAGTTGCAGGATATAAAATTAACACACAGAAATCCCTTGCATTCCTATATACTAACAATGAAAAAACAGACAGAGAAATTAAGGAAACAATACCATTCACCATTGCAACAAAAATAATAAAATACTTAGGAGTATATCTACCTAAAGAAACAAAGGACCTATACATAGAAAACTATAAAACACTGATGAAAGAAATCAAAGAGGACACAAACAGATGGAGAAACATACCGTGTTCATGGATTGGAAGAATTAATATTGTCAAAATGGCTATTCTACCCAAAGCAGTCTATAGATTCAATGCAATCCCTATCAAGCTACCAACGGTATTTTTCACAGAACTAGACCAAAGAATTTCACAATTTGTATGGAAATACAAAAAACCTCGAATAGCCAAAGTAATCTTGAGAAAGAAGAATGGAGCTGGAGGAATCAACCTGCCTGACTTCAGACTCTACTACAAAGCCACAGTCATCAAGACAGTATGGTACTGGCACAAAGACAGAAATATAGATCAATGGAACAGAATAGAAAGCCCAGAGATAAATCCACGAACCTATGGACACCTTATCTTTGACAAAGGAGGCAAGGATATACAATGGAAAAAAGACAACCTCTTTAACAAGTGGTGCTGGGAAAACTGGTCAACCACTTGTGAAAGAATGAAACTAGAACACTTTCTAACACCATACACAAAAATAAACTCAAAATGGATTAAAGATCTAAATGTAAGACCAGAAACTATAAAACTCCTAGAGGAGAACATAGGCAAAACATTCTTTACCTATTTCGTCTTTTTTCTCTGGCTGCTTTTAAGATTTTTCTTTATCACTATTTTAAGCAATTTGATTTTGGTGTGCCTCACTAGTAATTTTCTTTTTTTTGTGTGTTTGGGATTAAAAGAGCTCCTTGGATTCATAGGCTTTTTATTTTCATCAAACTTGGATATATTTGAGTCATTAGGTCACCTAATATTTTTCTTACCCCATCCTTCTTCTTCAAAGACTCTCATTACAATTACATGGGTATACTTCATCAGTTGTCTTACAGCTCACTAACTTTCTTCCTTCTACCCTGGGGAACTTTTATTCTACTTTGAGGGTAGGAAATTTAGTTCTGATTGATTTTTTCTTTGCCCTAATTCTCCTTAGAAGGAGGAATATGAAACTTTTGAAACTTAAAAAAAAAACTTATATTTTTTTATAAGTTCTTGAAGTTTGTATGTTACATCAGATTATTATACAAACAGAGGAGAGTTAGAATTGTTTCTGTGAATTTGTTTTCAGTCTCTTTTTCTCTCTGATTTTCTTTTTGCTAGTTTTCTATTTACTATGTCTTCAAGTTCACTAACCTTTTATTCTGTAATGTCAAATTCATTGTTTGCCTCATACTAGTGTATTTTTTTTAACCCTACACATTGTATTTTCATTACCCTACACAATCAAACTGGAAGCTTGATTTGTATATTTTTAATATCTCCCATGCCACTGCATTTTACAGATAAGGAAATGGAGACACAGAGTAGACAAGAAATTTACCCAAGATTTGAGCAATTAAGAAGTGGCTACCAGGATACAAATCAAGGATACAAATTGACTTTTAATCAATACTTGTGTCCTTATTTTAAATGGGAAATCACTGGCCCATACTAATCTTTTCTAAAGCATTTAGACAAATGCTTGGTGGATAGAAGGGTATTAAAATGTTTTCACAGTTGTTATCAGTATGGTTAACTATTGACAAGCTACAACACTTCTTCATGATAGAAAACTCATATTACGACTCTGCTTAAAAACTGTCCCGTTTTGCATATAGGGCTATCGTTACCATCTTTTTAAATTCCATATATATGTGTTAGTATACTGTATTAGTCTTTATCTTTCTGGCTTACTTCACTCTGTTTAAGAGACACAGATGTACAGAACAGACTTTTGGACTCTGTGGGAGAAGGCAAGGGTGGGATGTTTTGAGAGATCAGCATCGAAACATGTATATTATCTAGGGTGAAACAGATCACCAGCCCAGGTTGGATGCATGAGACAAGTGCTCGGGCCTGGTGCACTGGGAAGACCCAGAGGGAGCGGGTAGAGAGGGAGGTGGGAGGGGGGATCGGGATGGGGAATACATGTAACTCCATGGCTGATTCATGTCAGTGTATGACAAAAACCACTACAATATTGTAAAGTAATTAGCCTTCAACTAATAAAAATAAATGTAAAAAAAAAAAAAAGTCCCGATCCTTTATCATCAACACAGGTTTTCCCACCCCTTTGTCCTTCCTTCTATAATAGAATTTTCTAACTGTATGTGTCCTTGAATAATGAGTGGAAGGTAGGTTGGATGGTGGGCCAAATAAAGTTGTAGGGTACAGACACCCTGCTTGATGGGCAGTGGGTGAAATGCTGCTGACAACCATCAAAGAAGTTTACCAGATACTAGTAAGAAGAATACATATTATGACTTCTTGTACCGTGGATAAGGACTGGACAATTTTCAAGGGCTTCTTTGGCTCCATGAGGCTTCTAGAGTTATTGCACATAGTGACACAACCCCAGATAGAGCCATTCTTATCAGTGTCTATGTGAGTACTAACATCCCAGACCAGTGGAGTTTACAACCATTAGAAGGGCATGCAGCTGCCCTTTGGGGCTACCAGGTAGGTTACAGAATGATGATTTAAATGGAAACTCAGCTGAGGGCAGAGTGGCCTCTGCCTACTAATTTTTCTCACTGCAGCAGGATCTCTTAAGGTCTGGCTACACTATCTTAAGCTCTATCAAAATATCACCTCTTATAACCCCTTCCTCCCTTCCTGTTTGCTTAATTTCTCCTCTTTCTACACTGGGGAACTTTTATTCTATCTTAAGGGCAGGAAATTTAGTTCTAACTCATCGGTTTTTTCTTTGCCATAAGTCTCCTTAGAGGGTGGACTTTTGAAACTTAAAAAAATACTTATATTTCCTATGGTGAACAGTCTTTTTTGAGGGTGTATGCTACAACATCAGATTATTATACAAATAAAGAGGAGAGTCAGAAATAATGGAAAAGGGGAAAAAGTATCAGTTTTTATTTCAAATATATCTGTCTCCCCAGCTAGACCATGAACGCCTCAAGCATAAGGAGCATGTTTTCACAAACAAAGGGAATGGATTTAAGTGCATATAGGTTTACTCAAGATAAATTGTCAGTTCTCTCCACTTCTCATTAGTTATTGCTACACTAGAGAAACTCTTATTCTATTCATGCATCCTGCACAATTTTATCCCTGAAAATTGTGTACTAGACTAATATAATAATTCACTTCTGTGCTACAGAGGTGATTTATTTTATAAGGCTAATATTTGTTTCCCTAATCTTAGGAACTGGTATATTATTTTTTCCCCTTTAACCGTGATTATAACATAGCTATTTATACTGAGTCTCATTGTGCAAGCCCCTGAGAATCATATCTCTGGATTCTGTTAAGTGGGTAACCTGTCTCATTTTGTTGTTGTTCAGTCACTCAATTGTGTCCGACTCTTTGCCACCCCTTGGACTGCAGCATGCCAGGCTCCCCTGTCCTTCACTGTCCCCAAGCGCTTGCTCAAACTCATGTCCATTGAGTCAGTGATGGCATCCAACCATCTTGTCCTCTGTCATCCCCTTCTCCTGCCTTCAATCTTTCCCAGCATCAGCATCAGTAAACCTATCTCACTGTTTAGGATCATCACACTTTTTCTTGTTTTAAAAATATCTATTCCATATTTTCAGATATGTCCAGGCAATTATATTTAAAACAGTACTGGAGGTCTAGTGAATTGGTGGACATTTTATCTTGTTTATTTGGACTTACAGTTCATAGCTAAAATGTAGATTAAAGAAAATAATGTACAAATTAGAATATGTAAAAATTATAATTAGTAGCCATCATCTACTATGTATAGATACAAAGCAACATTCAAAAAAATCTCCTTTGAGCTTATTAATTTCAGTAATAAGAACTGTGGATTCACTTAATTCTGAAGACTCACTTAATAATGGCAATTGAATACATTCATTTTGTGGTTTAACTTCTCTTACTGAACAGGGTGCTAATGTACAGCCTTGAACTACTCCTTTCCCAACTGAGTACCAGAATAATTAATGCCTTTAAGTTGTGGTGCCAGAGAAAACTCTTGAGAGTCCCTTGGACAGCAGGGAGATCAAATCAGTCATTCCTAAAGGGAATCAATCCTGAATATTCATTGGGAGCCCTGATTCTGAAGCTCCAATACTTTGGACACCTTATGTGAAGAATTGACTCACTGGAAAAGACCCCAGTGCTGAGAAAGATTGGGGGCAAGAGGAGAAGGGAGTGACAGAGGATGAGATGGTTGGATGGCATCACTGACTCCATGGATATGAGTTTGAGCAGACTCCTGAAAATGGTGAAAGACAGGGAAGCCTGGTGTACTGTAGTCCATGGGGTCTCAAAGAGTCAGACATAACTTAGTGACTGAACAACAACAACAACTAATGAATCAGGTTGGGTCCACTTACACGAAGTAAAACCAATCTATTGACCCGGGGTTGTGGTGAAGGAAAGTGTAGTGTTTTTCACAAGGCCAAGCAAGGAGTGGGACTGCTAGTGCTCAAAAAAGACCAAAGTTCCCAATGAGTTTCAGCAAAGCATTTTTAAAGGCCAGGTGAGGTGGGACATCCCAGGGTATGTGATCAGCTTGTGTACAGTCCTCTGATTGGTTGATTGTGAGATAACAGGGTGGGGTCACAGGGTTTAACATTATCAATCCTTAACCAGTAGGTCTGGGCGCTAAGCATTCGTGGTCATCAAGTAGTTAATTTCTGGGGTTCTGGCATCCGTGGCTCAGATGGTGAAAGTGTGGGAGACCTGGGTTCGATCCCTGGGTCAGGAAGATCCTCTGGAGAAGGCAGTGGCAACCCACCCCAGTACTCTTGCCTGGAAAATTCCATGGATGGAGGAGCGTGGTAGGCTACAGTCCATGGGGTCGCAAAGAGTCGGACATGATTGAGCGGCTTCACTACACTTCACTTCTTCACTGGCATCTGTAAAGCAACTGAGGAAATGTGCATCAAATATTGTCATCAAGTTGTCAGAGAGGAGCTACTGCGAGGAAATGGGGGAGGGGTCTGTGCCAGGAAGACCCCACGGTGTTCTGCTGCTTTACTTCCAAGATACCTGTTTTCTTGCCTTTATGGTGGGCATTGGATTGGATTAATTGTGGGCTCGCTATTTTGCATGAATATTAATACAGGAAAAATTATCCTTTGAAACAAAATAGAAATTTTATTAGTTATTTTTTTATCAGAAAATACAATAGTTGTCTCTCAGTCATGTCTAACTCTTTGCAACCCTATGGACTGTAGCCCACCAGGTTCCTCTGTCCATGGAATTCTCCAGTCAAGAATATTGGCATGGGTAGCCATTTACGTTCTTCAGGGGATCTTCCTGACTCAGGGACTGAACCCAGGTCTCCTGCATTGCAGGCAGATTTTTTACAGTCTGAGCCACCAGGGAAGTCAGCTATAACTATATGTAAGATTTATTCTTTCTCCGTGAATAAAGAGTTTCCTTTTTGAATTAAATTTCAGAAAATGCAATAAAGCATGATCATGATGGAATATTGAGCCTAAATGACAATTTGTGTTTGAAATGGGTGTGTTTTGCCTCCTTTCTAGTCTTCTAAACGACTTAACTGAAAATGTGGTTTATCACAGAGCGGCTCTCAATATTGTATTCTTCAAAACAAGATTTTCCCAGTGCAAATGGGAAAAATCAGTGATGTTTTTAATCTTAAAAACATTATTCCCTAGGCCTTTTATGTTGGAACAGATGATTTTCATCAGCCACTTTTCTCCTCTTGGCAGTGGCCAGAGATGTATTTTGTGTTTTATTTAGAAAACGGCCTGTCACACACACATTGCCACCTGCTGTTCCTTTCCTCCTGTATACCACACCGAGTAGATAATTTCTTACATTGCTTGCCCAGCAATTTCAATTAACTTGTTTTTCCCTAATAGTCAGACCTAAGGAGTAGAGCTGCAAAAACTGACCAACAAAGATTTCTAAGGGTTGGAAAACAGTAAGTAGAATTTGGCGCTGTCCGGGCCTCCTTCCTGAACCACACCAAAAGAGTAAGAAGGGACAAATGCGGTTTGTGAATCCCAGAAGCACATTAATGCACTTTATCATCTCTAGGATTCCTTCCAGCTTGAAAATATCTTATTTCATTGTGAAATACCAGTGGCAGGGTTTTTACTGTTGTTGTTTTTTTTTTAGATGCAGGCCCTTTATTTTCACCAAAATCCTGTGAAATAAACCTATGGGAATAATTTTACCCTGAAATTCACTCTCACTGGTTACTATCTTAATGGTTCTGAAAAGTTCTATGTTTTTTGAGAAAATTGGAAAATATTATTTTAGTGCTTTCAAGAAGTCTATTACTGGTTGACAAGACTAACTAGTTCCAGAAATAGAATGTCAAACCAGACTTCCAGCCCTAATTGAATTTAGAGACATAAGTTGACCTAAAAAGAATGCAACTTCCTTAGAACTTAGACCTACATTTATAATTTTTTCATATAGAAAAATTAAGACATATACACAAATTTCACAACTATAATATAACTACAAACAAACTTCTCTAATAGTAACTATTGGTCCAAACAATAATAGTATTTTCATGACAATGGACAGTCTTACACAGATGTAGCAGTATTTGGAGGTACTGGTCACTAACACCTAATTCAAAGTATTATTAAATATCTGAGTTCTATAAGCTGAGAGTTATTTATTGGTAGTAAATTAAGTTCACATTTTCAGAATGCATCACCATCTCACCCTGTGTGAGGCTGATGTGGTACAGACATGTTGTATACAGGTGTACCTCATCTTATTGCACTTTGCTTACTGCAAGTCACAGATAATGCATTTTTAATATATTGATGGTTTGTGGCAACCCTGTATTGAGCAAGTTGATAGGCTCCATTTTTCCAATAGCATTTGCTCACTTCATGTATGAGTCCCATTTTTGGTATGGCATGCAATATTTCAAGCTTTTTCAATAATTATTATATTTGTTATGATAATTTCTGGTCACCATGATGATCTTTGATGTTACTACTACAATTTGCTGAAGACTCAGATGATGGTTGGCATTTTTTACCAATAAAGTATTTTTAAATTAACATTTTTACTTTTTTTTTTAGATACAACTTTCAGTTCAGTTCAGTCACTCAGTTGTGTCCAACTCTTTGTGACCCCATGGACTGCAGCACGCCAGGCTTTCCTGTCCATCACCAACTCCCAAAGCTTACTCAAACTCATGTCCTTCAAGTCAGTGATGCCATCCAACCATCTCATCCTCTGTTGTCCCCTTTTCCTCCTGTCTTCAATCTTTCCCAGCATCAGGGTCTTTCCCAATGAGTCAGTTCTTTACATCAGGTGGCCAAAGTATTGCCTTTAATAGACTATAATGTGGGCTTCCTGGGTAGCTCATCTGGTAAAGATTCGCCTACAATTTAGGAGAGCCTGGTTTGATTCCTGAGTTGGGAAGTTCCCCTGGAGAAGGGATAGGCTACCCACTCCAGTATTCTTAGGCTTCTGCCATGGCTCAGACGGTAAAAAATCCACCTGCAATGCAGGAGACCTGGGTTCGATCCCTAGGTTGGGAAGATCCCCTGGAGGAGGGCATGGCAACCCACTCCAGTAGTCTTACCTGGAGAATCCCCATGGACAGAGGAGCCTGGTAGGCCCATATTCCCCACATCTCATTTCATTTCTCTCTTAGGCACATAGGTAGCCTACTCTTTCTACTCTCTCTTGCAGTTGGGAAGCATGGTCACATGATTGAGTTCTGACCAATGGAATGTGGACAAAAATATAATATGGCACAAACAGGCCATACACATAAAATTCTATCTTTCTTCACACCCTTTCTTTCCCCATTAAAATGGCCCTTGAAGGAGGATTCAGTAGATGATTTCAAGGCTACAGAAAAAGGTTGAGAGACTAGATTGAAAAAAACAACTGATTCCCTGAATGGGAATAGGAGGGTGAAGCCCTAGAGCCCCTTGGCCATTTTTCTTAGGACTATGAAGTGAATAAAAATTAATTTTTATAGTATTGAGTCAAAAAGATTTTGAAACCCTTTTAAAACAATAATTAGCTTACCTTGAGCAATACAGCTTATTAGTAGATTTATCATTCTTCCTAAATATTATACCTACCATTTAGAAATCAACTGTGAGTTTTGAAGTCCATGGTCAGGCAAAAGTGGCAAATGTTTTCACCTCATTAGACAATTATGGATTTGACTGTGGAAAGCTTGAAGGGTAAACCTTAGCAGAATTTTGAGGTTATGTATAAGTTTAGTGGAAAACAGAGCCCAAATTCACTAGTGATTTTTGTCTCAGTCAAAAGAGAGAATAGTAGTATGGGTGCCATATATTTGAAATCACTGAGTGGGACAATGAAGCCTTTTGAAGGCACAGATAATGGAGATTAAGCTCTGCTGCAGTCTAAGTTACTTTTCTTATAATAATGACACAATTTAAAACTACAACTAAATAGTTATAGATTCAACTCTAAATCCTTGCATAAAAGTGGAAGTCACTCAGTAGTGTCCAACTCTTTGCAACCTCCATGGACTATAAAGTCCATGGAATTCTCCAGACCAGGATACCGGAGTGGGTAGCTGTTCCTTTTTCCAGGGGATGTTCCCAACCCAGGGATCAAACCCAGGTCTCATGCACTGCAGGCAGATTCTTTTAACAGCGGAATCACCAGGGAAGCCCAAGAATACTGGAGTGGGTAGCCTATCCCTTCTCCAGCAGATCTTCCTGACCCAGGAATCGAATTGGAGTCTCCTCCATTGCAGGTGGATTCTTTATCAGCTGAGCTACCAGGGAAGCCTAGAAATCCTAGCATAGTGCCTGGATCTTAAAGGCTATTTGGTAAGCTTTTGTTGAATGAATAAGCAAAAAAACCAAATAAAAATTAAAGGTACTTGCCTATCGAGAGAAAATTCTTTTGATATAAGTTGCAAAGAAAGATACACACATTCATGTGTGTGTCAACTTTCTCATATGCCGTCTTGTTAGACTGTGAGTTGCATGAGGATGGAGGCCTTTGTCTGTTCTGGTCACAGCTGGTACGCCCGACTACTGGAAGAGTACCTGATGTATTGTGGGTGCATGCTCAGTCTCTCAGTTGTGTCCCACTCTTTGCGACCCCATGGACTCTAGCCTGCCAGGCTCTTCTGTCCGTGGGATATCCCAGGCAAGAATACTGGAGTGGGTTGCCATTTCCTTTTCCAGGGGATCTTCCCCATCCAGGGATCAAACCTGCATCTCCTGAGTTTCCTGCATTGGCAAGTGGATTCTTTACCACTGAGCCACCTGGGAAACACCTGATACATTGGAGGTGTTCAATTCAATATTTGTTGACCTGATCGAAGGCAGTTTATTTTAATCTTATTCTGCCTCTGTTTTGTTTTCTAGCAGCAAAAGCCTTCCCCTTCTGTGCTTATAGCTGCCCATACTTCTGTATTTGACACTCAAGCTCTTGGAGACAGTCTCAGTTTTATTAACAATTTACCCATGTCAGAGTAAGGTGTTATTCTTAACATGGAGTGGGTTCTACAATCATATTACAGAGGCTACCACTCACACTTCTTTTTTCTTTTAATTTTTTTTCCATTTATTTTTATTAGTTGGAGGCTAATTACTTTACAATATTGTAGTGGTTTTTGTCATACATTGACGTGAATCAGCCATGGATTTACATGTATTTCCCATCCCAATCCCCCCTCCCCCCTCCCACCTCCCTCTCTACCCGATCCTTCTGGGTTTTCCCAGTGCACCAGGCCCGAGCACTTGTCTCATGCATCCAACCTGGGCTGGTGATCTGTTTCATCCTAGATAATATACATGTTTCGATGCCGATCTCTCGAAACATCCCACCCTCGCCTTCTCCCACAGAGTCCAAAAGTCTGTTCTGTACATCTGTGTCTCTTTTTCTGTTTTGCATATAGGGTTATCATTACCATCTTTCTAAATTCCATATATATGTGTTAGTATACTGTAATGGTCTTTATCTTTCTGGCTTACTTCACTCTGTATAATGGGCTCCAGCTTCATCCATCTCATTAGGACTGGTTCAAATGAATTCTTTTTAATGGCTGAGTAATATTCCATGGTGTATATGTACCACAGCTTCCTTATCCGTTCGTCTGCTGATGGGCATCTAGGTTGTTTCCATGTCCTGGCAATTGTAAACAGTGCTGTGATGAACATCGGGGTGCACGTGTCTCTTTCAGATCTGGTTTCCTCAGTGTGTATGCCCAGAAGTGGGATTGCTGGGTCATATGGCAGTTCTATTTCCAGTTTTTTAAGAAATCTCCACACTGTTCTCCATAGCGGCTGTACTAGTTTGCATTCCTACCAACAGTGTAAGAGGGTTCCCTTTTCTCCACACCCTCTCCAACATTTATTGCTTGTAGACTTTTGGATAGCAGCCATCCTGACTGGCATGTAATGGTACCTCATTGTGGTTTTGATTTGCATTTCTCTGATAATGAGTGATGTTGAGCATCTTTTCATGCCACTCACACTTCTTAATCTCTGAAGTATTCTGTTCTGTAAGCAGAAAAGTGAAGTATTTGGGTAATAACATTATCAAAATACCTCACTGACTCTTCCTAGAAACTCATGCATATGAATTCAATAAAGAAATGTGCAAAAAATGCAAACTCACAAGCTGCCAGTGAAGGGCTTGGTTGCCTTTTCCTATTATTTCATAGTTCCTTAAGCATTCTAAATGCACATTAATCATTTTTTTCCACCCTGAGAAAAGTAATGAAGTTTCAGTGCTAATGTCCCATGTGGGGCTGGTTTCATGACCATGCAGTGTGTCTTACCCCTGGTTAGTGCTTCTAAAATTCTTAACAAATTTTGTACAGAGGACTTTACATTCTTCAATTTTCACTACACCCACAAATTATATACTGGACCTGATTGTGTGGCAACTTCTAAAACACACCTTATAGGTATCAGAACATTCTTTGGCACAGACCAGGTACCTGATAAAAAAATTGCTTTTTGTTTGAATATGTTAGCAAATTATGGAGAAGGCAATGACAACCCACTCCAGTACTCTTGCCTGGCAAATCCCATGGACGGAGGAGCCTGGTAGGCTGCAGTCCACGGGGTCGCTAATAGTCAGACACGACTGAGCGACTTCACTTTCACTTTTCACTTTCATGCATTGGAGAAGGGAATGGCAACCCACTCCAGTGTTCTTGCCTGGAGAATCCCAGGGATGGCGGAGCCTGGTGGGCTGCCGTCTATGGGGTCACACAGAGTCAGACACGACTGAAGCGACTTAGCAGCAGCAGCATTAGCGAATTAAAAGATTTAGACAGCATATCATAAAAATACAAACACTTGTATTTAATGCTTAAGCAGAAGAGGTTCTTTTTGAAAAAAATAATTTAATTTATTTCTTTTTGGCTGTGCTGGCCTTTCCTTACTGCACAGGCCTTTCCTAGTTGTGGCGAGTGGGGCCTACTCTAGTTGTGATGCAATGGCTTCTCATTATGCTGTCTTCTCTACTTGTAAATTATGAGCTCTAGAGTCCAGGCTCAGTAGTTGTGGCTCACAGGCTTAGTTGCTCCAAGTCATGTGGGATCTTTCGGATCAAGGATTGAACCTGCATTCCCCGTATTTCCTGCATTGGCAGGCAGATTCTTTACCACTGAACCACCAGAGAAGCCTCGCAGAAGACGTTCTTACTCAAACTAGAAAATGGAGGCAGAAAGTGAAAAAAAAAAAGGGCAATTAGTTTCTTTTCCCTTCAAATCCTTGAGAATTAAAAGCTGAACATAAATTCCCAGCCTATGAAGCCAAGTAAAATAAAGTAAATCTTTACTTGGAAGAGTAACTTACTATCTTTTAATTTTTTTGTATTGTTTATGGAGCATTTGCTGCAATATATTCAGAAAGATTAAAGTGCTTATTGGTTAATCCATGGAAAACCATTTTCTGCTATTAAATTTAGATTTCAGTGTGTATTATTTCCCTTCTGTTATGATACATTCTGAATAGTAACACTTTATTGGTAATTTTATAGACCCATTTTCTCCATGAAGCTCAATGTTTGAAAAATTTCATCTTCTAACCTGCCCAGTATTTGGCAACATATTGGCAGAAAATAAACCTGAAACTCCGGAGGTTGACAGATCAATAATGAGAATGAAAAGAAACCTCAAGTTTTCCAGTCTAACTCCAGAGATTTAGATTTGTCATGTAGATATGCTGTTTTCAACACTATCTCATACATTATTTTATGCAAATTATAGTTCATACCAAACAGGTGAAGCGTTGGCATAGTCATCATCAAGGATTTCACACAGTCACTGAGTAGATCACTGACCTAAACGTCATGGATTTGCTTAGCTTGGGTTGTGGTCTATTTGACACTTATTCAGCCACATGGAGACTAATAGCTCTGCAATTCTGAATTTGCTGCTACTTCCATTGAGGTTACTTAGGTAATGGATTTTGTCACATTTCAAACCTATTATTTCTGTCTAGTATAGAAGCACATTTCTGCAAAAACACACTTGTGTACATATGTGCTCAGGTGCTCAGTCATGTCCGATTCTTTGCAACCCTATGGACTATAACCTGCCAGGCTCCTTTGTCCATGGGATTCTCTGGGCAAAAATACTGGTGTATGGGGTGCCCTAAATTTAGGTTTTATGTATTTAATTTCTCAGAAATTTGATTAAGGCTGAGAAAGATGCATCTGGTTACTTTTGTTAGATGCTTATTGGTTAATTGTATTCTCACTGGAGAAATATAATTTCTTCTGGAAGAAATAAAAGATTTCTTCAAACTCTGACTTCACTAACCTACCAAAAATTTCTCAGTCCATTCTACTGGCAGACATTATGCTTTCAGAAAGTAGCACTTTCAGATTAAGTTGAAATATTGGTATGCTGGCTGACACTCACTACTAATTTCACTTTTAATGGGAAAATTTAACTAAAATGGAGTATCGATTTGATTTTGAACTGTATTTCCTTGGAAGAGGTTTGTTTCATTTATTACAAATTGGAAGTTATTTGTCTGGCTTCATCTATAAATTTCCTCTCTGATGTTTTAGAAGAATGAATCAAATAAGAATGCTAAATTTCAAGTTTGTGATATACTTTAATAGAACCATTAAACATGTCTTTTACTTGAGGTTTTTACTACTATAAAACATAAAATTAAAAACTGACACGTATCTAAATTTTAATATTAATGCAATTAAATTTTTAATATTTTGAAAATATGTGCATATAGTTTCCTCTTATTCTTCCCTTATTTGTTATTATGTTATCATGTATCTTAATACTTAATATTATTTCAAAATGTGAAAAGTGCAAAAAATGAATTATTCTTACTTGGATCTGTGTTTATTGCTTTATAAATATATTATTAATGGCATTATTCATTTCTAAGAACTAATAAGAGTCAATTTTTGTCCTAATCCTGTATTGAAAATAAAACCTAAAAAAATGTGGCACTAAGAATCAGAAAAGAAAGCAATATGGTATTAGATTTTTGGAGAATGCTCGCCATGGACTGAATCTTCAGGCAATATCGTGATTCAGTGGCATCCCTTTTTATAGAAACAAAGGATAATAATATGTGACAATTATTATTAAGGAAGGTAGGCCATCATGAAGCTTCCCAGATGGCATTAGTTTTAAAGAACCTGCCTGTCAGTGCAGGAGATATGGGAGATGAGGGCTGGAATCCCTGGGTTGGGAAGATCCCCTAGAGGAGGGCATGGCAGCCCACTCCCATATTCTTGCCTGGAGAATCCCATGGACAGGGGAGCCTAACTGGCTTCAGATTATAGAGTTGCAGAGTTGGATACAACTGAGCAATTAAGCATGCACAAGACCAATGTAACTCTTCCCTTTCCTATGATACATCTCCAAATATATATTAAGGGATAAGAAATAACAAGTAAATCCTTTTATGAGACTCCTTTTTTTGGAAACTCCTCTTTTAATAATCCCACTGGCTTACCCTTTTGATAAGTATGTTTCTCTAATATTTTTAGGGCGAGAGTGGGTTCTTTGTAAAACAATTCAAAACAAGAATGTAATGTTATTCTTCTATGGATCAAATTCTAGTGGGATTTTATCATGGTGAAGTAAATGTAAATCATTTTTAACAAGGCCCCTGAATCATATGCCAGGGAAAATAAAAATATTCAACATATTCTTTTGTTCCCAAGCAGGAACTGTTGGTTAAAAATTCTCCAGAATAGCTCAGCTATAGTTAGGAAGCCCCCTTTCTGTCATCTATCCTTAGTTACCAAGCTAGAAACTTCAGTTTCAGGTCCCGGAACCATTTGCATCACTAATGTTTCCTATGTTTGGATGAAAAGTTCAAATGAGTGTGTAAATGTGATAACTCAAAATTGTTTGAGTGCTACATTCCATAGGAAAGTCAGCATATGCAAAACACTTTACCAGTTCTGTCTCTTGATTATCCTGAAATTTCCATTTCGTTATTATTTTACAAATTGGAGTAGGGATTCTTCCCTTCCCTACCAAGCTCAGTGGATACACATGAATGTTGAGGATCCAGGGTAGTGAAGGGGTTTGTGGAGCCAAAGGCTGAGTGACTAAGGCTATGGAGAGGTAAATGGTTGTAAGACCAAAGGACGCAATCCATATCACAGCACTCATCAATGATACTTGGTAAAGTGTAATGCCTCAATGACCTTTTATTCAATGCCTAAATGAGCTTTATTGAGGTCACTGGGGAAACATGCAGTAGACAGAACCCTTCTAGGTGGCTCAGCAGTAAAGGATCTGCCTACCAGTGCCTGCCAATGCAGGAGACTGGGGTTCGATCCCTGGGTGGGGAAGATTCCCCGGAGAAGGAAATGGCAACCTGCTGCAGTATTCTTGCCCAGGAAATCCCACGTGAACAGTCAGTTCATTGGAAAAATGCCTGATGGCGGGAAAGATTGAAGGCAGAAGGAGAAGAGGGAGACAGAGATGAGATGTTTGGGTGACATCACCAATTCAATGGACGTGAACTTGGGCAAACTTCAGGAGATAGTGAGAGACAGGGAAGCCTGGCGTGCTACAGCCCATGGGGTTACAAAGCGTCATATACGACTCAGTGACTGAACAGCAATGCCAGGTGGCTCAGTGGTAAAGGATCCACCTGCCAATGTAGGAGATGCGGCTTTGATCCCTGGGTTAGAAAGATGCCCTGGAGAAGGAAATGGCAATCCCTTTTAGTACTCTTGCCTGGGAAATCCCATGGACAGAGGAGCCTGGTAGGCTATAGTCCATGGTGTCCCAAAAGAGTTGGATATGACTTAGTGAATAAAAAAAACAGCAAGAACCCTTCTTCCCATCAGGATTCTGAAAAGGTTGCGGAGGGGAGAAGGTGCAAAGGGGCATAATTTCTCTCTCTCTCCTATTTTTTTTTTCTTTCTGATAGTGGCTAAGATGAGCATGTGACTTTGGTTTTGGTAGCCAAATAAGTTCATTAATTCTGAAGTTTTGATGGATTAGATTTCTTTGCCCAATCAAAGGACCGGTACAAAGACGCAGAGACTCAGAAGAGGAGCAGATCATGTTTCCCATGAGCAGCTTACTGCCTAGAGCCTGGGGGAAGAGGGATGATGCTCACCATTGCATACTCCAGTTTGTTTTCCCCGAATTTATCAAACAGGTCCATCTTCATCTCCTCAGGGGTGGATTTAACCAAAGGTGGAGAGAGGCCACTCTTATTCCTTGTGCAAAGGAACAATCTGTCCTCAATGAAAACTCACACCATGGAAATTAGATCATGTAATGACTAAAAGTACAAAAAATGCAACAAGCAGCTCTTACCATCCTGAACATGTCAAATAGAGGCATCATTTATGACAGACGTGTCACAAAGTAAGGTGTTTCTCAATTCCTGCAGCAGGAGGGAAAGATTGGGAATTTGGGATTAGCTGATGCAAACTGTTACATATAGAATGAATAAATGACAAAGTCCTAGTATATAACACAGGGAACTCTTTCAATATCCTGTGATAAACCATGATGGAAAAGAATAAAGATTCCTATGGGGGAGACATTTTTCTCTGCTAAAATTTATTTATAAGAGAAGGATAAAACAAACCTTCTATGACATGACAGGGTTTGATGTTATAGGACGTCATTGGGTCTTTATTAAAGAATTTTAATAATAGAGTTAGAAAAACTGATTTGACTTTTAGAAAGATCGTTCTGAATGGCATACACCATAGATCATGAATAGGAATGGGGTTTGAGGAAAAGAACAGAGGTGAAGAACAGGAAGGTCATTGTGGAGGTTCATCCCAATCTTAGAATTCTGAGAGTCTCAAGCAAGAAAATTGCTTAAAGATTAAGAAAAGTATGCCTATTTGGGCATCTACAATGGAACTAAAAGATAATAGCACTCATCAAAAAACTCATTGTGAGTTTTTAACCTCTGTGCCGAATCTTTTTTTGTAAGTGTAGATTAATGTCAAAGTGTGACTATTTCTATGGAAGCTTCAGTTCCCTGAATAAAAAAGTAGCTAAAGAAAGAAAAATGATCCAGTGTACTTCAGAGTACTGTATAAGTGACTGACTAAGAAGCATTGATGTAGCTTTGTAGTAGAGTCTGAAGTCAGGCAGGTTGATTCCTCCAGCTCCATTCTTCTTTCTCAAGATTACTTTGGCTATTCGAGGTTTTTTGTATTTCCATACAAATTGTGAAATTCTTTGGTCTAGTTCTGTGAAAAATACCGTTGGTAGCTTGATAGGGATTGCATTGAATCTATAGACTGCTTTGGGTAGAATAGCCATTTTGACAATATTAATTCTTCCAATCCATGAACACGGTATGTTTCTCCATCTGTTTGTGTCCTCTTTGATTTCTTTCATCAGTGTTTTATAGTTTTCTATGTATAGGTCCTTTGTTTCTTTAGGTAGATATACTCCTAAGTATTTTATTCTTTTTGTTGCAGTGGTGAATGGTATTGTTTCCTTAATTTCTCTGTCTGTTTTTTCATTGTTAGTATATAGGAATGCAAGGGATTTCTGTGTGTTAATTTTATATCCTGCAACTTTACTATATTCATTGATTAGCTCTAGTAATTTTCTGGTAGAGTCTTTAGGGTTTTCTATGTAGAGGATCATGTCATCTGCAAACAGTGAGAGTTTTACTTCTTCTTTTCCTATCTGGATTCCTTTTACTTCTTTTTCTGCTCTGATTGCTGTGGCCAGCACTTCCAACACTATGTTGAATAGTAGTGGTGAGAGTGGGCACCCTTGTCTTGTTCCTGATTTCAGGGGAAATGCCTTCAATTTTTCACCATTGAGGGTGATGCTTGCTGTGGGTTTGTCATATATAGCTTTTATTATGTTGAGGTATGTTCCTTCTATTCCTGCTTTTTGGAGAGTTTTAATCATAAATGAGTGTTGAATTTTGTCAAAGGCTTTCTCTGCATCTATTGAGATAATCATATGGTTTTTATCTTTCAATTTGTTAATGTGGTGTATTACATTGATTGATTTGCGGATATTAAAGAATCCTTGCATTCCTGGGATAAAGCCCACTTGGTCACTCTCCGACATAAATCAAAGCAAGATCCTCTATGACCCACCTCCCAGAATATTGGAAATAAAAGCAAAACTAAACAAATGGGACCTAATGAAACTTAAAAGCTTTTGCACTACAAAGGAAACTATAAGTAAGGTGAAAAGACAGCCCTCAGATTGGGAGAAAATAATAGCAAATGAAGAAACAGACAAAGGATTAATCTCAAAAATATACAAGCAACTCCTGCAGCTCAATTCCAGAAAAATAAACGACCCAATCAAAAAATGGGCCAAAGAACTAAACAGACATTTCTCCAAAGAAGACATACAGATGGCTAACAAACACATGAAAAGATGCTCAACATCACTCATTATTAGAGAAATGCAAATCAAAACCACAATGAGGTACCATTACACACCAGTCAGGATGGCTGCTATCCAAAAGTCTACAAGCAATAAATGCTGGAGAGGGTGTGGAGAAAAGGGAACCCTCTTACACTGTTGGTGGGAATGCAAACTAGTACAGCCGCTATGGAGAACAGTGTGGAGATTTCTTAAAAAACTGGAAATAGAACTGCCATATGACCCAGCAATCCCACTTCTGGGCATACACACTGAGGAAACCAGATCTGAAAGAGACACGTGCACCCCAATGTTCATCGCAGCACTGTTTATAATAGCCAGGACATGGAAGCAACCTGGATGCCCATCAGCAGATGAATGGATAAGGAAGCTGTGGTACATATACACCATGGAATATTACTCAGCCATTAAAAAGAATTCATTTGAACCAGTCCTAATGAGATGGATGAAGCTGGAGCCCCTTATACAGAGTGAAGTAAGCCAGAAAGATAAAGAACATTACAGCCTACTGACACATGTATATGGAATTTAGAAAGGTGATAACGATAACCCTATATGCAGAACAGAAAAAGAGACACAGAAATACAGAACAGACTTTTGAACTTTGTGGGAGAATGTGAGGGTGGGATATTTCAAAAGAACAGCATGTATGCTATCTATGGTGAAACAGATCACCAGCCCAGGTGGGATGCACGAGACAAGTGCTCCGGCCTGGTGCACTGGGAAGACCCAGAGGAATCGGGTGGAGAGGGAGGTGGGAGGGGGGATCGGGATTGGGAATACATGTAAATCCATGGCTGATTCATATCAATGTATGACAAAACCCTCTGGAAAATAAAAAAAATAAAAAAAATAAAAAAAAAAAGAAGCATTGATGTAGCAAATATTTTTAATCCTCACTTTGATAGGTATAGAGAGTGCACACATGAATTTCCTGTGTTGCCTTTCATGTGATGTGGTTCTTAGAATGATGTTTTTCGTATAGGGCCCCCAGTTTAGTTATTGCCTGCAGTCATGACACCTGTCAGCAGACACTGATGGACACATTAAATATATACAAATTGTTTATTTTTCCTCAAGAAAGCATTTCAAATTACTGTATCTGTTAACACACAACTGCTGTTTTCATATTTTGATGCAGATTCAAGCAGTATAGAAAAGTCTAGGGGAGAAAGTAAAGTTAAAAAGAACATTTTCAAATTTCACAACCCCGAAATAACCAAATACGATAGCATCATTTCAAACATCTTTCAACCCATATGTGGAGAGAGATGTTTTTTAAAGGTAATTTTAGGAAAATAATGGAGAACAGTAGACTGTGCATACCAAGTTGCTTCAGTCATGGCCGACTCTGCGACCCTACGGACCATAGCCTGCCAGGTTCCCCTGTCGATGGAATTCTCCAGGCAAAAATTCTGGAGTGGGTTGCCATGCCTTCCTCCAGGGGATCGTCCCAACCCAGGGATTGAACCTGCGTTTCTTCTGTCTCCTGCATTGGCAGGTGAGTTCTTTACCACTAGTACCAACTGGGAAGTCCAACAGTAGACTACCGTCCATTTTTAAGCCTTAAATTTAATTTTAATTACATTTAACAAACGTACAATCCTCTGAAATAAAAAGGCTTTGCAGAGTCATCTGAAGGAAAAGACTTCAGATAAATGTTTCTCTACCACAACCAAGATTGATTAGGTCTTTTAAAATCTCCCTAAAACTAAAGGAAAAAAAAAAAAGTTAGAGCTCTCATTTCTGTCTTTGTTTATATTTAACTACATGGTTCCATTTTAGACAGCACTGTAAAAAGTGAAGAAATTAATTGTCAAGTTCACGCTTTCTCCTACTTCCTTGCTTGGTTTACATGTACCTTGCCTGTTTCCCCTCCTAAGTCCCTTATGATTTGTTTTTAATCCTTGTAATTGTGTGCCTTTCTCTAAATATATCTTGATGTTGCTCATTTTGCATAAAATATTTTTGTCAGATTTCCCAAGGACTCATCCTAATTTTGATAACCATCTGATTTTTTTCCCCTGGTAAATGAAGAGCCGTTTCAGTCTTCAGTTTTAATTTTTACCTCAGTAACGTTTTCCTCTATGATATATTTGAATATTTCCCCTGTACCACTTGTTCTGTTTTCTGCATTATGAACACTAGGTATATAACAGAGAACTTTATTTCCTTTCCTATCTAACATATTCTTGATAATTTCTATTTTATTTTTGATTTTTTTTATGCTTAGTTCTTTGTCCCTAGTTTTCTTCCTCTATTTTTTGAGCACCATCAGCTCAATTGTTCATCTTAAAATAGATCTTATGCTTTATTTTAAAATTATTTTTAAGTTACTTTAAAACTATTTTTTAAATGATTGAATAACTTGCCTAAACTCTTCATCTCTATATGGATTTCTTATCTCTCTCTTCTCAATCATTTTTGTAGCTTTTGTATATAGCTCCTAGAATAATTCATTTCTGTTTATTACTTATTTTTGATGAGACCAGTTATCTTTTGAAAAAATAATGAAGAAAGGTATGGTGGAGGAAAAGTATGCTGCAGAGACACATGCATTTAGAAGTGACACTTTTGTTGCACTGTTCTCCCTGACTGTGCATGTGAACCATGGTTCGTTGATCTATTTTCTATTTCCTTGGTTTCACCTACAATCCAGTGTTGTCCACAAAATAGATCCTCAAATAGTTTATGAAATAGACACTTTTTGAAACTGATAAAGCCAAAAATTAGATTTCACATACATTTCTCTGAACCATTGATTTCAGACAGAGACACACAATCACACAACAGTTGTGTCAGGACTCATGAGAAGGCTGGATGGAAGAAACAGTGGCAGTTGCGGAGACATCAACATGTTTTCTAATTGTTGTACTATTTTTAGATATATACTTCTCCAAGTTGCTGCGTAGAAGCTTCTTTTCTTCCATTCAGTTTAGGAAAAATCCTTTCACACTGGCTGAAGACATTGTAACTCAGATGCCTATTCCGGCTTTCCAGGCTGTTTCTAAGTCTTGTGTAACGTGGAGTTAATGAAGTCGTACATCTGAGACCAGCAGTGCCTAGCAACCACATTGCTCTTTAATTCCCAGAGAGCTTAACATTCTCAGGGCTGGCAAGACAAACTAATAATGGTCTGCTTTAGATTCACTGTTACCAAGACCATCAGGAGCTTGATTGACATCTTGAAGGAGGTGAGAGGAAGCCAAGGATCCCAAGAGGTAAAGCTGGGATTGTCTTTCACTGCTCTGGGAGGAAAATTTCTTCTCCTGAATGGTCAAGTTACCCCAGAGGTGTCATGACAATCAAAACTCCTTTTAAATAAAAGATGTTTGAGGAGATCATATTCTTCAGTTTAACTGGTTTTTCTCTCATTTCCACAATCACTAATTAAATTTGGGGAAGTGTCATTAGAGAAGCAGCATTGCTTCAAGATAAAAAGCCCAGAGAGTGACTTCTCCAGGAATCAGTTACTGACAACTTTATAAGGAAGTAAAGTTTGTTTTTGTTTCCTGCCAATAAAATCAAGATTTTCCAACTGTGGAAATTTTTTTTTACCAATACCAGAATATATAAAGAAGAAAAGAGCACGTATGCATTATCTCAGTCATTAGAAATACATTATCATTTTGATATATTTCTGCTCAGCCCTTTGCTGTGTGCCTATGCCTTTATACCATCTGTACCATACTGAATCCTGTTGATTTTCCCCAAAACATTATATCAGAAACTTCTTTCCACATTATAGGAAAGGAAAGATAATTTTTAATCACTGAGTAATATTCTGGGTAAATAGAGTTATCATAAATGTATTTGATTCCCCTATTGTTGGATATTTATGTTACTTCTAGTTTGTTTTTTTATTGTTATAAATAACATTGCAAGTAAAAAATTGGAGGACATAAACATTTGCCTGCATTTTCTATTTTTTCCTTGAGTCAGATTTCAGACTAATTGGTTCAAGGAGTATAAATATTTTAGGTCTTTTTGCAAATATTTATTATTCAGGCTTGACACACATTTATTTCATCTTTCTAACTTGCCCTTGTGATTTAGCATTTGTTATTAGAAAGATTTGTGTATCCATAAAATGTCATTAGACTCCCATATATTAGGCCGTTCCTTGGTACTATTTAGAGATATGAGTGTGCATGTGCCTAAGTGTGTATGCATGTGTGCCTCTAATGACTGAACCAGTGTTTCTGAACTGTTTTTCATGAAGCATTTCATGAAGCATATTCTGTGAGATGTTAAAGCAGGTCCCAAGGGGCAAAATTGGTTTATACTCAAATCATGTATGAGCACTGTTCTCAATGCTATTTACATTTTCTCCACCAAACTATGCACCCAGGTCTAATGCCAGCCCCAATGAACATCAGTGAATTACATGAAACCGAATCGGTCCGATTCTCTGGTTTGGTATCAGCAGACCCCTGTGTTATGGGGTTGGCAATTCCTTGTTTCTGACATGGAATCTTTTTCAGAGTCTATCGAAATTCAGATGGCAAACAATAATTTTGATACTCTCTGCTTCATCTCAGACAAAGATATGAGATGGAGAGAAATGGGTGTAAAGGCTACTGTAACCCTTTCGCATCACAAGGGAATGTGGGCTCGCTGAGATGAACTGGATCCGGTCTCAAGGGCCTGGGGCTTCATGATGAGATATAGAGACTCTCTGTGTATTTTCTTCATATTCTTTTTCACATATTAACTGGGAAAGAACCATAGCTCTACCTAAGGTGAGACAGAGGTTAATCAGTGGTTTTACAATCATGTTTTCCCACATAGTAGTAGGGATTTTCATCCTATGCAGTTAGGAGAGAAGATCAAGGGTGCTGTCTGTTAACAAGAGAATGTTTTGTCATTTAGTAATAGCTTTACCTCTTTTTGGTTCTCTGGAATGGTGCAGTTGTACATATTTTGATGTGAGCACATATAAGTCTCTATTACTGTTGTTCTTGTTCAGCTGCTAAGTCATGTCTGACTCTGCAGCTCCGTGGACTATGGCATGTCAGGCCTCCCTGTCTCTCACTATCTCCTGAAGTTTGCCCAAGTTCATGTCCATTGAGTCAGTGATGTATCCTCTAATATAAGTCAGTGGTTAGAAAGGGTGGTTGTTGGCAGCTATGATATTTATTTTCTCAAGGGACCAGTTGGAGGCATTGTTCTTGATTATTTACAAAAATTTTACATTCGTGGTGGACTGCCAAGAAATCAAGGGCACAATTATTTACTGAGAACACCTGTTGAATACTTGTGACACATATTGTTTTATACTTCCTCAAAGGAAAAGATGACTATTCACTAAATAATGTAAAATTATACCCATTATAAAAAACATCATAAAATTAATCAGACCTTTGTTTTAATCAGCTATCCATCTTACTGATTTAATATATACTTACATTGCTATAGAACCTGAAAAAATTTTTTGCATTGCCAAATTAATTTCTAAAAAGTTCAAGCATCAGGAAATAACAAGGAGGTTAAGAGATGTGTCATAAAAAGGGAAACTAAACTGTAGCAGAGATGATGGAAGGTTCTCAGAGAAAAATATAGGAAACGGAATTTACTTAATATTTTACAAGGTTATTCTCTTCACAGGACTGAGATTAATTTCCCTTTAATTCTCACTCTTGATCCTATCTCTACTCTTCAGCTCTACATTTTTGTTGTTGTTTAGTCACTAAATTGTGTCTGACTCTTTTTCAGTCCCATGGCCTATAGTATGCCAGACTCCTCTGTCCATGGGATTTCTCAAGCAAGAATAATGGAGTGAGTTGCCATTTCCTTCTCCGGGGGATATTCCTGACCCAGGGATCAAACCCACATCTCTGGCATTGCAGGAGGATTCTTTACCACTGAGCAACCTGAGAAGCCCTTGGAACTACACAGAACTGGTTTAATTCATTTCCCAGTAATAGCCCTTCATCAATGAGAACAGCCATCATTATTTACAAGAGTGTCTAGTGCTGTCCATGCACATTTGAATTCACATATTTCCTCCAATATTTATACATACATATAAAATTCATCCTGAGTGTTTGTATTTATGTGCACTTTCAGCCCTGCATGCTATTTGCCAAATGATATCATTTTTAGGTAATTATTCTTCTCTTTTCTCTTTTGACCCTTCTCAGTAATTAGGAGGACATAGATGTATACTTGTTCTCATCCACTGCTGAGAATGAAGGCGTAGTTATAGCAGTCTGGAATAGAAATTCTCCTAAAGGCCCTTCTTTTCTGATAGCGCCCAGAAATCAAACTGTTAACCTCTCCTCAATCCTGAGAGGCATCTTGACTCATGAGATCCTCTTTTGATATTTGAAGACTGGCAGGACCCAACACCATTATCACCTCTGTTGGCAGATGCTTCTACTCATGTGGGCAATTCGGTTCCTGGAGGCTCACGCAATAATTATTAGTTGTTTCAAGAAAGCCCAGCCCTGTCAAATACAGGTCAGATCTCCTCTTCTCTACCCACTGCTCCCATTTTGTTGTACTAAAGCCATTTACTATTTTCATGTATCTATGGATTTCATAAGACTGCAACTGGTGCTCATCTTTAAAACAGGTGGTTTTTGAAGGAAATTTTAGCTCCTAACAACTTTTTGAAGTTAAATAATTCATGTAAGGCATGGGGATTTGTTGAATAATTTATATGCTAATATTGAAAAGGAGGAGGTCATTTGCATCAGAAGTAGAGGTCAGCAATAGCTCAAACACCTATGAATTGAAATGGAACTTAGAGAATCAGATGAGATCGGGCATGTTCACCGTGGTGTGGCTGCAGACCATACTGGGCTTCCCTTGTGGCTCAGCTGGTAAAGAATCCACCTGCAATGTGGGAGACCTGGGTTCAATCCCTGGGTTGGCAAGGTCCCTTAGAGAAGGGAAAGGCTACCCACTCCAGTATTCTGACCTGGAGAATTCCATGGACTGGGTAGTCTATGGGGTCACAAAGAGTCAGACATGACTGAGTGACTTTCAATTTCACTTTAGAGAATCAAGGTGTTTGGGAAAATTTTATGTGATTGCAATTATCAGTGTAATCTTATGTTACTTTATGTACAAAATATCGAGAAGACTGAATGTCAAAAGACACTTATGTAAGGATGTAGCAACCTTGTAAAATCAGTGGAAACTTTTTAAATCTGGGGGGAAAGATGTGCTGTAAGTCTGAGGCATGAGGAAAAGCTATTGGATATTTTGCATACTTAGCATTTTATACATAGAACATTGCCCTTTAATTATGTTGACCCTTTCCCAAGGTACATGCCCTTTGAGGAATTTCCCATAGTAGTAATTATCGAAGCCTCTTTATCACTACTTTGCAAGTAAGGACTTTTTTTTTTTCCTTTCTCAGAAGGTCTTAAAACCCTTACTTTTAAAATTAAGCATATTTTATCAGGCTTGAAAAACACAAGGAGAAGGGGTAGAGGAAGAAATGACTGGGAGTTTGGAGTTAGCAGATGTAAACTATTATATGTAGGATGGATAAATAACAAGGTCCTACTATGTAGCGCAGGGAACTATATCCAGTCTCCTGTGATAAACCATAATAGAAAAGAATATAAAAAATGAAATATACATGTGTATGTATAACTGAGTTATTTTTATGTACCGGACAGATTGGCACAATATTATAAATCAACTATACTTCCATAAAATTTTTTTTAAAAATTAAAGAAAGTAAAACAAAACAAGCAAAAAACACCCCATAGCACTAAAGAGAAATGAGTGAGGTGAGAGAGGAAAAACAGAAAAAAGAAACACAACAAAATAACTTCACTTATAGCAAAAACAAAACAGACATAAACAAAAGACCAGTAAAGTTAAATTCTTTAGACTTTATTGTGTTTCTACTCTTCACAGTGACCATACAAGGAATAGGGTGTGTAATAATTAAGAAATGAAGTAACAAGAATTAATAGACTATAGTTCTGGCTCTGAAAAATTTTTTCTAATGCAATCAAGGAGGCAAGCGCACAAAATTAAGAGTGTCTTGTGATACCTTCTGTAATAAAGTTACTTATCAGGGACCTGGAGAACCACAGAGAACCAAGTTAGGCTTTCTGGGAGGCAATATTTGAGCTTAGCCTTGCAGAATGACACCTACCAAGAACAGATACAAATAGGGAATAATGTATACAAAGGATAGAGATGCAGAGCACACTGGATTTTTGTGAAAGAGGGTTGGCTCAGTTTTTAGGGAAAGCAGAGGCTGGTTGGGTAATGAAATATGTGGATGGTAAAGTAGGATGAGTTTCCCTGGTGGCTCAGTGATAAAGAACACGTCTGCCAAAGCAGGAGATGCTGGTTAGATTCCTGATTTCGGAAGATCCCCTGGAGAAGGAAATGGCAACCTACTCCAGTATTCCTGCCTGGGAAATCCCAAGGACAGAGGAGCCTGGCAGACTACATTCCATGGGGTCAGAAAGAGTTGGACACAACTTGATGATTAACAACAATGATAAAAAATTAGGATGGAGTTAGAGTATAAATGGTCATATACTGACTGCCATAGCAAAAATTTAAAACTTATCCTAGAGGCAGTGGGAAGGCCATAGAGGTATCTTATCACATACTAATTTATGTGGCAGAAAGAAAATTCAAGTTGTAGAGAATTAACTGAAATTTTTCCTGTAATACCTCTCAGATGTTTAAGGTAGCCATGCTTGTTTCAGAAAAATATTTTTCATATTTAAACTGTCAAAGAGAATGATAGGGTGCTTTTTGCAGGCTGTGTTTGAAAAGTTCATTTAAGATAATTTTACACATGTGTAAATATAGTTTTTTTTAATCTCAGTACTAAGAAAACGATGTTGATAGTTTCTAATTAAATATGTTAATTTAATAAATTCAAATATATTCAAGGGAATTTTTTTAATTTTTAACTTTAAAACATTCGCTTTTTTTTTTTCTGGAAGAAGAAAGTATGGTTTGCCAAATCTCTTAGAACTCTAATAACAAGAAAAATGATAATTCATCTTCTTCCCCCGACTGTTGTGCTAACACCCTGACACTGCCACTTGCATTACTTGTTTTTAGTAATGCACAGTCAATAGGAATCCTACAAACTTCTTTGCCAAGATGAAGTTTTAAATTTTCATTCATTTTTGGAGTAAGTAGTTAGGGAGTTACAGTTATGTTTTTATCCTGTATCCATTTTCCTGAGTTTTACTTACAGCAAACCACAAGTAAAAAGTGGCAAATCCATTATTGAATCTTTTATAGTATCCTAAGTAACTCCCCATAGCTATGCAATAGAGCTCATAGCTAATTTCAGGTCTTTTTCTGATTTGCCTGTGGCTCTCATTTGACAGTGCTAATGTCATCATTTTAAGGCAGTTTCAAAACAATCTAGAAGCTCGTGATCCTATTAGAAGATATCACCTGAATATCTAGAGTTACAGGGCAATGATTTAAAGGAATAGTAGTGTTATGTGTAGATTTCTATTAATTATAGACTATCAGGGTATCATATTCAAGGTTGAGCAAGTATCTAATGATTTGAATGTACAATATGACTCAGAAAAAGCACAAAAAAGGTAGTGAATTACTTTTTCGCTTTGATTTTTTAAAAATCAACTTTCTAAAGATATAATTTATATACATGATAAAATCCACTGATTTTAAGTTCATGACTAGATGAGTGAAAAATGCATACACTGGTGCGACCACCACCAAAGTCAGTCTAGAGAACATTTACATCATCTCTTTCTTTCATGAATGTTTTCAGTTATATTTCTGCTTTTGGCTCTAGTCAACCACTGTAACCAATCACTATAGATTAAATTTACCTTTTGTAGAATTCTCTTTAAATGGAACTATAGAATGCAAACTGTTTTGTGTCCAGCTTCTTTTTCTTGGCCTATTTTTGAGAATCATCCATGTATGAATCAAAAGCTTCTTCCTGTTTATTGTTGAGTGGTATTCAATTTTATGGCTATACCGAAATTTGTTAACTTATTCACTAATTAATATGGATGGATATTTGGGTAACTTCAAGTTTACTATTGCAAATAAACCTCCTATATCATATGCCTATATAATTCTTTGTGTGGACACAAGGTTTTATTTGTCTTGAGTAAATACCTGGTGTTTAATCTTATGAAAAACTGTTATTATTATCTAAAGTAATTGTATAACTGTACCATTTTATGCTTCCAGAAATGTGTGAAAGTTCAAGTTGCTCCACCTTCTTCACAATATTTGAAATTACCAATATTTTAGTTGGTAAAATTTATTTAAAATATTAAAATTTAAAATATTTAGTTGGTAAAAATTTGGTGAAATTATCAAAATTTTAGTTATTCTATATGTAGTGATATATTATTGTGTTTTTAAATCTGCATTTCTCTGAAGGCAAATAATTTTGAGCATATTTTTGAATGTTTACTGATCATTTATATTTGCCTGCTTTTCAGTTAGGTAGTTTATCTTTACATATATATATATAAGTATTTATATATATATTCCTGCTTATATACTGAAATACATCTGTTGATTTTCCAATATTAACCCATACTTACACTCCTCAGATTAAATCCATTTAGTTATGATTTTATCCTTTTTAATTATTTTTAATTTTATTCACATATACTTTTTAAAATTAATTTATTATTTATTGAAGGATAATTGTGTCACAAAATTTTGCTGTTTTCTGTCAAACCTCAACATGAATCAGCCATAGGTATACATATACTTTTAAAAGATATTTTCATCTGTGTTATGAGAACTAATGATCTGAAGTTTTCTTATATCTTTTATTTTGTTATTGTAGTAATATACTGGCCCTTGCATTTAAAACAGCTTTTAATCTATGCCTAGTTTAGACATACTACTGAGGCATTTTCCTTCTAGAGTTTCTCTTGAATGCCCAGGTGTTCAAGAAGGACTCTACTCTTCAGCCAGTATGAATGCAAATATCTCCCAGGCCCGTATAAGCTCTTCTTCAGAGCTCAGCCCCACACTTTGCTTTTTATCCTGACTTGTGGGTTTCTAAACTATGCATCATGACTTTATATTCAGCAAGAGTGGAGGGGACCACTGTGTGTATTTCTGGAGCGCTGAGTCTCTCAGACTTTCCTCTCTAAAACTCTGCCCTTCAAATTCCAAGCTCACTGACTCACATGTCTATCTTATCAACTCAGTAACATGTCTTTATTTTGATCCAGATCCTTCTCCCTGCACCATGGCCTGAATAGTGTCTCCAGGTAGAAAGCCGAGAAAGTTGTGGGGACCACCTCATTTGTTTCCTTTTGTTGAGGGATCAGGATCTCCTGTTGCCTGCTGTCTAATGTCTGAACATACTTTTTGAACTTTTTTTTGTCCAGTTTTCTAGTTATTCACTTGTGAGGGCCTATGTCCATTTCCTTCTACTCTGTCATGATGAGAGGCAGAAATCCAGTGCCTTACTTTTGTTGTTTAACACCAACTGAGTGAAGCACAGTGTCTGATCCAGCCCTCTTTGGATGAAGTAAGTGAAACACAGCGTGAATGAATAAAGCACTGGGTAGTTTTTCTAGCTGAGCAGCAATATGTGCCTTCTTATTTGAAAGAGGCCAATAATAGACATCCATTCATCAATTGGACAGTTACTGAATCCAAAACCAGTTTGGTCAAATGGCAAGGCTTAGAAACATGACTGAGATCCCTTAAGAACTGGCTATTTACTTAAAGATCCAGGCATTTTTTATGAGTTTTGACTCATATATAGATTTAAAATCTAGTTAGATTTATTTAGGACTTCCCTGTTGGCTCAGAAGTTAAGAATCTGCCCACAATGCGGGAGACCTGGGTTCGATCCCTGGGTCAGGAAGATCCCCTGGAGAAGGAAACAGCAACCCACTCCAGTACTCTTGCTTGGGAAACCCCATAGACAGAGGAGCCTGCTGGACAGTTCATGGAGTTGCGAAGAGTCAGACATGACTGAGCGCCAAACACTTTAGATTTATTTGAACATCATTTGTTTCCACCTTCATAAATTGCTGTTGTTCAGTTGCTAGGTCATGTCTGACCTTTGCAATCCCATGGACTTCAGCATGCCAGGCTTCCCTGTCCTTTACCATCTCCTGGAGTTTGTTCAAATTCGATTCCATTGAGTTGCTGATGCTATCCAACCATCTCATCCTCTGTTGCCCTCTTCTCCTGCCCTCAATCTTTCCCAGCATTAGGGTCTCTTCCAATGAACTGGCTCTTTGTGTCAGGTGGCCAAAGTATTGGAGCTTCAGCTTCAGCATCAGTATCAGTCCTTCCAATAAGTACTCAGGGTTGGTTTCCTTAAGGATTGACTGGTATGATCTCCTTGCTGTCCAAGAGGCTTTCAGGAGTCTTCTACAGCACTACAGTTCGAGAACATCAAATCTTCAGTGCTCAGCCTTCTTTATGATCCAAATCTCACATCCTCATGACTACTGGAAAAACCATAGCTTTGACTATATGGGCCTCTGTAGGCAAAATGATGTCTCTGCTTTTTAATATGCTGTCTAGATTTGTCATAGCTTTCCTTCCAAGGAGGAAGTATCTTTTAATTTTGTGGCTGCAGTCACCATCCTCAGTGATTTTGGAGCCCAAAAAAAGAAATCTGCCACTGTTTCCACTTTTTCCCCATTTATTTGCCATGAACTGATGACACGATCAGATGCCATGATCTTAGTTTTTTGAATGCTGAGTTTTAAGCCAACTTTTTCACTCTCCTCTTTCATCCTCATCAAGAGGCTCTTGACTTCCTGCCTCTACAACTTCATAAATAGTACATGAATAAAGACCCAGGAAAATTCTTCAACTGATTGGATTTATGCAACACAATTTTATATAATTTTAACAGTAGGCCTCAGTTAGGAGTAGGGAGAACTGAGATCAGTATGCTGTGAAAGTGGAACACTGCCACATTATTTTGTGGGCTCAGAATATTAACATCTCAATTGAGTCAATGAAATATTATAAAAATGAAACTAATGATTAAGGCATATGATAAATATATCAGGAGGGCATATATATTTTTCAATCATGATTTTGAATTATGGTGAAATTTATACTACTTATTCATACCAAATTGTCTATTTCCTTTTATGACTAGTAATAAGCAGTTATAGAATGAAGTTAGAGTTTAGCACTTAACCATAAACTCCTGAAGCAAAGTGGACTTTCAGGAAGTCAGACAGTTGACTTAAGCCTCTGATAACAGAGTATACCAACCACTAGTTATTTTATGTATTACTGACATAGAGGTAAAATGAGAATGTAGTTTGAAAATGACTACTGTGCTTTTTTCTCTTACCTTTTTGAATATAAGACTTTTGCCCTAGTTCCCCAGGGGTAGACATTGCCCGGGACTATTTTAGGACCTGATGGTGTAGAATACAAGGAGAAAGATTTAGTTGATATTCACCTTTTGATATGCAAAATAAAAAGCATACCACATGTTAGCCTTTCAGATCTTGCCGTAGCCTTGAAAATGAGTTTTTCCAAATTCCTTTATTCCCTGCTTTAGCAAATTAAGTTTCAAGGACTCTCTTCACAGTTTTCTCTAAATGTAAAGAATACACTCTATCCTTCTACGACAGGCCTTCTTGATAGAAGGAAGATATAAGGGAAATAGGAGAAATCTCTTTCCCGTTAAGATTGGCCCAGGTATTTGTATAATGAAGATTGGAAAGAAAAGAAGATGCTAAAGCATTTAGCTGTGTATGTCTCAGTTTCTTTTTGGGGCTTTGGTTGTAGTTAACTCAGGGGATCGCTAAGATTGGGGAGCTCAAGAAAGTTAGGGCTCTTGAACTAGTACTTATCTGGGTTTCCAGAATGAGGCTACGCACATTAAAGTTGGGGAACACTATTGATCAGAGGGATACTTTAAAGTTTACAAACTCTGGGCTAAGAATCAGGACCATTTCAGGAGGCAAGATGATCCCAATAGCACAAGATAGAGCGAACCACTCTGCCTGGGGCCAGGTGAAGGAAAAGCTTTAGACTCAGGGGGTGCGGCCATCAAGGACTCAAAACAGACTGAATAACAAATGACTGATGCTCTGTATGAGAGCTTCTAGAGTCAAAACACTGAATCATGAATTACTAACTCTAAACTGTAGCAAAAGAAGCAGGTAGTACTCTTGCCTGGAGAATCCCTTGGACAGAGGAGCCTGGCGGGCTACAGACCATGGGATCACAGAGTCTGAGTGACTCACACACACACACACACACACACACACACACACACATGCGCGCGCACACACACACACACACGTCTCATGATGTTAAGGTGAATGAAGGCCATCATAGCCCTTTAGGACAGTGCACAGCAGGGAGCGCACATCTGAGAATTAGCATGTCATCATTTCTATCTATGCCTTGGAGGGAGGGGGGCCCACAGTGCCCTCAAGGACATCTGTGCTCTACATTCCTCCCTTCTTTCACTACTTAGGAAGTTTGAGGGCAGAGGAGACTATTAGAGACACTGAGAAATTTTATCCATGGAAAATGAACCAAATACGATTTAATCCCTAATCTATAGATTTAACCGGAATTGGAGAGTTAATCAATTTTTGCCCTTACTAGAGGGTCAACCCAGGGTCAACTAAAGGAGTTTCCCAGGTGGCTCAGTGGTAAAAGAATTCACCTGCCAATGCAGGAGACTCAAGAGATGTGGGTTTGATCCCTGGGTCAGAAAGATCCCCTGGGGTAAGAAATGGCAACCCCCTCCAGTATTCTTGCCTGGAAAATCTAGATGAGCCTGGTGGGCTACAATCCATGGAATCACAAAGAATTGGATATGACTGAGCACACACGTGCATGCAGAGGGTAAACCACAGGGATTCTTTCAGGATAGGAATTTGTTAGAACAAGATTAAAAGTCTTCATTTCCTCTGCATGTTTAACCTGAATTAAAAAATCACTTTAATTGGTAGTTTGTAATTTTGATGTAAATTTTAGACAAATTATTTTCATTTTATGAGTTGTTTCCATTGAACATGGAACTCTAAAATGTGCAAAGTTCTATTGAAGTACTCTGGCATGTTCAGCACACATACACATAAGTCCTATCATTTTCTACCCCTCCTCTAACTTCTCTTTTCATCATTCCACAATCATACCCACCACACCATCATGAATTAGTCAAAAAATTGTTCTTTTTGCTGAGACAGGAAGCAGGTTGTACACGTTGTTCAACGTGACACTCTAGGCAGCAATACTAACTGCTCAAAGTTGGTAGGAGAGAAGAAATGTATTTTGCAGCTCTGTACACTGAGGAACCCAAAGGTCTCTGAGATATGGTCTCCACCTTCAGGTGAATAATCAAGAACATAAATCATGTGTAGAAGTTGACTAGTAAACCAGGTAACATGTGATGTAGGATGTATGAGTGGAATAAATGAATGATCTAGAATTTCACACAAGGAAGAGAAAACTGGGGCCTGGGAACATCAAAACAAAGTTCATCAGAAATGTGGTTCATCAAATATACCATAAAAGCAATTTGGAGAAGACACAGGAGGGAAGTCATTGATATTGTGAGTGGCCCTCAAATTCCTAAGTAAACTGGAATAAGCCAAGTATGCATTTTATAAAGCCTTTGGGTTCAAAACCTCACTCTACCACTTACCAACTGTGTGAACTTGGATGAGTGACCTCAACTCTTTGAATCCATTTCCTCATCTATGATAAGGTGGACAGTAATGACCAAATACTAGCATTTTTTTCTTGAAACCCTTAGTTTGCTGTTTATTGCTTATTTATTTCATCAAGCTTTTAAAAAATTTTTGTTTACTTATTTTAATTGGAGGACAATCACTTCACAATACTGTGGTGGCCCCTGCCACACATAGATAGCAATCAGCCACGGGTACACATGCACCACCCCCATTCTGAACCCCCCTCCCAACTCCCTTCCCACCCAACTCCCTCCCCACCCCATCCCCCTGGGTTGTCCCAGAGCACCGGCTTTGAGTGTTCTGCTTCATGTATCGAACTTGCACTGGTCATCTATTTTACATATGGTAAAATACATGTTTCAATGCTATTCTATCATATTATCCCACCCTCGCCTTCTCCCACACAGTCCAAAAACCTGTTATTTACATCTGTGTCTCTTTTGCTGCCTTGCATATAAGATTATTGTTACGGTCTTTCTAAACTCCATATATATGTGTTAATATACATATTGGTGTTTCTCTTTCTGACTTACTTCACTCTGTATAATAGGCTTCGGTTTCATCTACCTCTTTAGAAGTGACTCAAATGTGTTCTTTTTTATATCTAAGTAATATTCCACTGTGTGTATGTACCATAACTTCCTTATCCATTCGCCTGTAGATGGACATCTAGGTTGCTTCTATGTCCCAGCTATTGCAAACAGTGCTGCAATGAACATTGGGGTACATGTGTCTTTTTTAATTCTGGTTTCCTGGGTGTGTATGCCTAGCAGTGGGATTGTTGGGTCATATGGCAGTTGCATTTCCATTTTTTTAAGGAATCTCCACACTGTTCTCCATAGTGGCTGTACCAGTTTGCATTCCCACCAACAGTGTAAGAGGGTTCCCTTTTCTCCACACCTTCTCCAGCATTTGTTTGTAGACTTTTTGATGGTGGCCATTTTGACTGCTGTGAGATGATACCTCACTGTGGTTTTGATTTGCATTTCTCTGATAATGAGTGATGTTGAGCATCTTTTCATGTGTTTATTAGACATCTATACATCTTCTTTGGAGAGATGCCTGTTTAGTTCTTTGGTCCACTTTTTGACTGGGTTTTTTGTTTTTCTGGTATTGAGCTGCATGAGCTGCTTGTATATTTTGGAGATTAATTATTTGTCAGCTGCTTCATTTGCTATTATTTTCTCCCATTCTGAAAGCTGCCTTTTCATCTTATTTAGCATTTTTAAATGTGTTTTTTATTGTGGTAAAAATCATGTAATATGAAATATACTATTTTAACCATATTTAACTCTATAGCTCAGTGGTACTAAGTACATTCACATTGTTGTGCAACTCTCACCATCATCCATCTCCCAAAACTTTCACCTTCCTAAACTGAAACTCTGTCCCCATTAAACATGAACTCCCCATTCCCTCTCCCCTCCCCAAGCCCCACCCCCTGACATCTACCAATGTACTTTCTGACTCTATGAATTTGACTAATCTAGGTACCTCGTATAAGTGGAATCAAACAGTATTTTTCTACACCTAATATATATTGGATTGCATTTTTAGGGTTAATTTAATACATCAAACAGATTGTACCTTCTTTTTCTTTTCCCCTGTGCTATACAGTAGCACAATAAGTTCTCAGTAGTTACCTATTTTTATACATAACAGTGTATATATGTCAATCCCAATCTCCCAGCTCATCCCACCCCCCTCCCCCCCTTGGTGTCCATATGTTTGTGTCTGTATCTATATCTCTCAAATACTAGTATTTTTGAGGATTAAATGAAATACCTTATAAGGCACTGAGTTCAGTATCTGGTACATAGCTCAGCAACGTGATTTAACTCTATTTCCTTCCTGTTCATCATTGCCTTTCATCTCCTTTGGCTCAAAAAGTTTTTCTTATGAACGATTTTGTTCCACACAGAGTCTTCCTATTTCATTTTTTCTTTGTATGAAGGGATGTGAAGTGAAAGTCACTCAGTCATGTCTGACTCTTTGTGATCCCATGGACTATAGAGCCCATGGAATTCTCCAGGCCCAAATACTGGAGTGGGTAGCCTTCCCCTTCTCCAGGGGATCTTGCCAACCTAGAGATCGAACCCAGGTCTCCCACAGTGCGGGCAGATTCTTTACCAGTTGAGCCACAAGGGAAGCCCTTCTTTGTATGATACCCTTCCAATTCCTATTATGGTAAAAAATTAGAAAGGGCCATTAAAATAAATGTTCCCTAAAGGAACTGCAAAACCAAAGTCTTAAACTGCTGCAGATTTAAAAAACTTCACATTTCACAAGCTCTACCTTAAACCCCAAGTACAGTTTGCCTCCTCTTGAGAAGAATAGTTAAAATGGTTGCATGAGACTTTGTGCTAAGAACAATACATTTGCTCATCATATTTGAATATGGTTATCATATTTTGTCTACTATTTTCAGTTCAAAATGGACATATGGGGTCTAGATACATGGTCATTTAGCCACATAGCTCTTATTTCACTGTCAGGGCAGAGAAACCGGAGCACAGCTGTTGCAGTGTTTGCTTTATGTCTTTCTAGACCTCAGGCTAAAGTAGAAGAGTTATGCACCTGTGGCATTAATAAATGTTCACAGATCTGATTATTATTAATTAGATGATGTAATTCTACATTATCAAATTTTCTGCTGGAAATAAGGGTCCACCTGTATTCTGAATGCCTGTATCCTTAAATGGTAAAATATGCTTCCTATGTGTTTAGACTTCAGTGACTTGCCAAGAAGTTCAGGTGTTATGTACAGATTGGGCTGGAGATTGACAAGGACAGAACTTCTTGCTCAATATCTATCTGTCTGTGTTTCTATCTATCTCCCTATCTCTCTTTCTGTGTCTCTAATTCCTACCAATGATATGGAACCTAAATGAAATGAGATAGCTACACAGAGCAAAGATGAGGGCAATATTTTTAGTAAGATTTTTCTTGACTCTAGATTCTTAATGCTTCTGACATTCCTGGACTTTTGGGATCCTGCTA
Organism: Dama dama; assembly: GCF_033118175.1. NCBI lineage: Eukaryota > Metazoa > Chordata > Mammalia > Artiodactyla > Cervidae > Dama > Dama dama. Next base: position 16,704,167 of record NC_083686.1, on the reverse strand, counting down.
GGGTTGGGTAAGAGGCTGAATTCTTGCCAACTCCCTGCTCTTTTCTACTTAAGTTTACATCTCATTATTGACAGAAGTAATCTACATGCTTCTGTTTAAAGGATTGTTTGTTGTAGCTGTTCAGTCACTAAGTTGTGTCCAACTCTTTGTGACCCCATGGACTGCAGCACACGAGGTTTCCCTGTCATTCACCATCTCCCAGTGTATGCTCAAACTCCTATCCATTGAGTTGGTGATGCTATCCAACCATCTTATCCTTTGTTGCCTCCTTCTCCTCCTGCTCCCAATGTTTCCCAGCATCAGAGTCTTCTCCAGTGAGCTGGCTCTTCACATTAGGTGTCCAAAGTATTGGAGCTTCAGCTTCAGCATCAGTCTTTCCAATAAATATTCAGGACTGATTACCTTTAGGATTGACAGGTTCAATATCCTTGCTGTCCAAGGGACCCTCAAGAGCCTTTCAATACCATTAAAATTTTACCATTATGAGCATTTTTCTAATTGTTTCTTTTGCTTTTTAAGTTTTTGAGTTTGGTATAATCTCATTTGTTGATTTTTTTCCTCTTATTGTTTCTGTTTTTGGTGTCATGCACCTAAAATTATTGCTGAGATGGATATGAATGAGGTTATTCCTCATTAATTTTTTTCTAGGAGTTTTATAGTTTCAGGTTTTATGTTTAAATCTTTGATCCATTTTAAGTTAATTTTTGTGAGTGGTATGAGATCAGAATCCAATTTAATTGCTCTGAACGTGTTTGTCCAGTTTCCCCAGCATCATATGCTGAGACTGTCTTTTCCCAGTGAAATGTTCTTGGTTCCCTTGTTGAAGATTAGTTGACTATATATGGAAGAGTTTATTTCTGGGCTCTTTAGAGTATTCTTAGAGGTCAGTTTTTATCTTTCAATACTTTGAATATGTCATTTTATTCTCTCCTGGCCTGTAGAATTTTTGCTGAGAAATCTCTGATAACCTAATAGGGTTATCTTTGCAGGTTACTGTTTTTTTTTCCTCTGACTGCTTTTAAAATTCTTTCTTTATTACTTACTTTTGGCGGTTTTAATATATCTTGGAGAAGGTCTTTTTGCATTAAGATAATAGGGTGTTCTATTATCTTCATGGACTTGAATATCCAGTTGCCTCCACAGGTTTCAAAATTCTCAGTTATTCTTTTTTAAATTATTTTTATTTTTAATTGGAGGATAATTACTGTACAATGTTATACTGGTGTCCACTGTGCAACAATGCGAATCAGCCATAAATACATATATAATATCCCCTCCATGTGACCTGCTTTACTTCTAATGCATTCTTCATCTCATTTTGTGAGTTTCAGCTGCAGAATTTCTATTTGGTTCTTTTTTAGGATTTCATTTCTATAGTAAAGTACTCCTTCTGTTCATTCATTTCATCCCTAAGAGTATTGCATTCCCTTCCTGAGTTTTCTCATAGCTCTTTTAATTTCTTCATAATAGCCACTTAAAATTCTTTATCAGTTAGATCACAATATTCCATGTCTTTGGATTCTATGGCTAGAAAATTCTCATTTTTCTTTCTGTGATAGCTTATTATTGTGGTTTTTCATGGCGTTTAGTGAAAAGTGTCTCTATCATCACATTTGAAGTAGTGAATACTTATTTAGACAAGGTTTTATTTACTACGATTCTAGTAATTGAATAGGTTAGTAGTTAGGAACCTTTTGTCCTCCAGAAGGTGGCGCTATAGCACACATTTTTGGTTTCTCTTGTAGGTGCTGACACAGGTCGGGAACCCGAAACTAAGGGTGACGGCAGAGTGGGGCGAGGGGTATGGGGAGGTGTGTACTTAGCACTTAGGACTTTGGATGTACCCATGGCCTGATAGGGGGGTCTTCAAGTGAGGGGGTCCGAGAGGACTGTGGGCAGTCGTGTTGCCTCCAGAGGACAGAGAGCAGGAGACACTTTCTATCAGCCCTCTGTGTCTGCCTTCTTCCCTTTCCTTTCCCTTCCCCCAGTCACTCCAGTTCTTTTGAGAGAGTAACTGGTCCCCTCTCTCCAGCTACTGCACTTGTGGCCAGCCCCCCCCTCACCGCCTTCACCTTTAGCTTCCTCTGCCAGAAGGGTTGTGCTGGCTAGCATGGCAGTCCACCTCCTTCTCTGCTACGGCAGCCTCTCTTGCTGCAGGCTCCATTTGCTGTGTGGGCCGATCTACCTACTTTTGGACAGAGGAATGGATATCTTGGGCATCCTGGTGTACAGGGCTGTTTCTTTCCCCTTTACCCCCGACCCCCTAGTTGTGGATGTTTGATTAGTTGTAGATCAAAGAGGAGAGACAAAAGGAATGACCTAAATCACCATGATGCTGACAGTCACTCTCCTCACAGTAATTAATTAATAGATTCTCATGTATTGTCTCTGTCATCATTGGCTCATCAGCTAGCATGTGTTGGGGGTATAACTTTTATTGAGAATTCTGTCATCTTTATATTGCTTTTGATCCACTTACTCCATTATGCATTAACCTGTGTGACAGACCTGAATACCCACTAGACATAACTAAGAGCTAAAGAATCTACGGTTTTTATTTGGTATGGGCCTGTGATTCTGAACTTCAAAGTCCCAAGTAAAAGCTCTTTACTTGTTTTTTGTTTGCTTGTTTTTGTGCTTGTTATAGGCTATCCTACATATCCAGATAACAGTCACTTAGTTCCAAGACCTTGCTAAGTAAAGCAACTTATTACTGATAAACCACTTACCAATATATTGTTCAGTTAAGTCTCCTTAGTTGAGTGAGTTTAGTAATGGTATCATCTTAGATCAAGCCGCATCTCAGGCAGGAAATATCCCTCAATGCTAAGTAAGTAATTATCTGGCTTTATATTTTTTTGTTCTTATAATGACTAATGTCAGGTGATTCTCTTAGGTAACTTGAGATTTATGAAGCACAGTGCCCAGGTCTCAATGAATGTAGCAGTAAGGGCAAATAATACTCCATTTATTCTGTACTACTGTATTTGCAAGATACTAATTGCATAATATATTTCCTTTTATGTAAGTAAATATTTTATAAACTCTGTGAGATGGCTACTACTATTACTATTATCCCCATTTTACAGATGTATAAACTGAGGCATAGAAGAGGTTAAATAATTGTCAAGAATGTCAATGAGTGGTGGAGCCAAGTTCTTTGCTGATTGAAAATACTGAACTTGTTGAGTTGGCTATTGATGACAGTCATACAACCATCGTATCAGTTCAGTTCAGTTGCTCAGTCATGTCTGATTCTTTGCACCCCCATGGACTGCAGCACTCCAGGCTTCCTTGTCCAACCATCATATAAACGGGCAGATTTGTGGTTGTCATTACCTTTCTAAGACACATAAAACAAAGAATAAAATTTTATTTGTTATTAATTTGCTTGCCGTTTCTATTGCTTTTTGTCTCTACTAATCCCTGTGTGATCTGTTGGAGGACATTACTTTAAATGTGGACTTTCTTTAGAAGTGTTTGAAAGGACCTAATTTTTCTAAAAACAATTTATTGGAGTATAGTTGATTTAAAACATTGTGTTAGTTTCAGGTGTACAATAAAGTGAATCAGTTACACATAGTGCACATATACATACATCCACTCTTTCTTAGATTCCTTTCCCATATAGGTCATTACAGAGTGCTGAGTAGAGCTTCCTGTGCTATACAGTAGGCTCTGATTAGTTATCTATTTTACATAGTAGTGTGTATATGTCAAACCCAATCTCTTAATTTATCCCTCCCTGCCCTTTCCCCAGCAACCATAAATATGTTTTTTACACCTGTGACTCTATTTCTGTTTTGTAAATAAGTTCATTTGCAACCTTTGTTTTCAATTCTTCATATAAGCAATATCATATGTTATTTGTCTTTATCTGACTTTACTCAGTATGACGATGTCTAGGGAAGGACCTAATTTGAGAAGAGGAAAATAGTAGACTGAAAGATACGAAACTTCTGGACTGCATAAATGAGTTTGGCATATGTGTCCCTCCACTAGTATTTCATCATCACTGCCACCATCATTATCATCATCACCACCACATGGTTTCAATAACCAAGTGGAAAATTTTCTCCCCAGAGTAAACGCTGCATTATTGACTAAAGACTACTTTCATCTTCCTATGTATACTGTTCCACCAAATTTTCTTTTAAATAGAAATTTGTTACTTGGCACTGGATGACAAGGAACATTCAACTCTGTATTTTATTTAATTTTTCTGAATTTAATTTCTGAATCTATCAAATTTCTAAATTTTATTTTCAAATTTTCACTAAATTTCAATAAAATCATTAAAACCAAAAACAGCTGCTATGAAAGTACCCTGCTTCTCATTTTATTAAAAAAAAAAATCTCTTTTATTTAGTTGAAGAATTGTCTTTTTTTCGTTAGTTTATCATATTGGTCCTCAGAACAAAGTGCCTAATGTTCCAAAAGTTTATTCACCCTTGATTTTGGGATAGACACCTTATTAATATATAATTACTCAATTTTTTTGATTGATCAGTAATCTTTGATAGATGTTATAGCTAAATGTGGGCTTTCCAGGTGGTTCAGTGGTAAAGAATCTACCTGCCAGTGCAGGAGATGCAGAAGACCTGGGTTCAATCCCTGGGTCTGGAAGTGCCCCTAGAGAAGGAAATGGCAACCCATTCCATTATTCTTGCCTGGGAGATCCCATGGACAAAGGAGCCTGGTAGACTGTGGTCCATAGGGTCACATAGAGTCAGACACAACTGAATACAAACACACACAGCTGAATTTAATCCAAACAGAGGGAAAAAAAAACCCCACGTTTGATTTGTTCATGTTATACAAAGTTTATTTTATTATTAGAAAAAAAGTAGTTCAGTACTGTCTCCATCACAGTACTTGCGTTGGTCCCTGCTGATTGACAGCAGCGCTCGCAGCTAGAAATGCCTAAGGCACTGCCTGGGCTGCGCTGTTCCCACCCAGCTCCATGGACTCCATAGGCCCCATAACACTGGGGCCAGTGTTGTGGCTGAGTCAGGGCTTGTGTTTCTAATAATTATGACCTCAGGGCACATTTCAGCAAGAAGCCATCAGGGAACTTTGAAGAACAACATTAAATATTCATATCCTTGAGGGTATGGGGCATGCTGGAGGGCCATGCAATATGGTCACAGGTATATAAGAGAAAGGACTTCATGCTCTGCTCTTATCAGGGTCTGAGTTGGGTGTCTAGGGTTTTGCAGGGTCATTCCTTATTGGCTTTTGAATTGTGGTGTTGGAGAAGACTCTTGAGAGTCCCTTGGACTGCAAGGAGATCCAACCAGTCAATACTAAAGGAAATTAGTCCTGAATATTCACTGAAAGGACTGATGCTGAAGCTTAAACTCCAAGACTCTGGCCATCTGATGCGAAGAACTGTCTCATTGGAAAAGACCCTGATGCTGGGAAAGATTGAAGGCGGGAGGAGAAGGAGATGACAGAGGATGAGATGGTTGGATGGCATCACCGAATCAATGGAATTGAGTTTGAGTAAGCTCCGGGAGTTGGTGATGGACAGGGAAGCCTGGCATGCTACAGTCCATGGGGTCGCAAAGAGTCGGACACGACTGAGTGATTGAACTGAACTGAACTCCTTATTGGCTATTTGGTGCAGGAGAGTGGAGGCAGGGTCACTCAAACAGTCAATTATCTAGGTTGCCCAGGGTTTTCTGAAAGGGCAACTTTGTGGGTGTGAGTAGCCTAGTTCTTTACCCACTTAGTTTTCTAGTAGCTGTGTCTTATAACTGGCAATGTGTTTATTCATATGAGAGTCTTTTGAATTGAACGCCTTGGCAATCAACAGTTTAATGTCAGGCATTTACACTGTAGTACTCCATTTATCACTCACAACTTCTTTCTGCCTGAATAACAAAGCATTTTAATTATAGGCCTCTAACTGCCTCTTCCTCATCCTACCCTCCTCCACTCAGGGCAAACCTCTCCACCCAACTGGAAGAGAAAAACAACTTTTAGCAGTTTTATAGCTACAATGAACTGAAATTGCTAACTCTACTTCAAAAGATGAACATTTATTTCACTTTTATTAGTAGTATCACGGTCAAGAGACAGAAGTTTTAACTCCACTCAAGATGAGACTAAAAATTTGTTTGATTTTATGCCATTTAATTGGTATGGCTCGTCCCAGAATGTAGTTATCATTTAAGTCTTCATTTGAATCCATAGTGTCTCTCCTTTTGTCTCCTCTGATGACATTTTAAATCAAGTTAATTCTTCTAAACTTAATGATTGTACAAACAAAGCAAAACAAATCTCCTGATTCATTTCAGAGGTGATTAATCATCCTGCGAAAAAGTTGTACTTTCTCTTATGCTGTAGTTGTCTGAGAGACATGCCCAGTTAAGGGTATATTTCTTGGTCCTCTTACATCTAAGCAGGTCCATAACGTTGGTTCTTGCCAATGGAATATGAGGGGGAATGAAATCTGCCAAATTCTTCTTTAGGCAGCTTTCTGTAGATGAGCACAGTCAGGTGTTCCCCATATTGGAAGCCAGGTTATGAAGATGGCAGAGCCACGAGGCACAGTGAGTCTGAATTCTTGAGTCAGCACTTGGAAGACAAAAACTGACCAGGAATACACAATTGGCATTTTAAATGAAAGGGAGGTCAACTTCTATTGAATTTGAACATTATAACTTTTTTTTAACCTTTTGATTTTATACTGGAGTATTGATTTCCTGGAGGAGGGCTTGACCACCTACTCCAGTATTCTTGCCTGGAGAATCTCATGGACAGAGAAGCCTGGAGGCAGCCCAAAGGATGGCAGAGTCGGACACGACCAAAGTGACCGAACACGCACACATACACACATTGCCGATTAACAATGTTGTGGCAGTTTCAGGCGACGGCAAAGGAACTCAGCTGGACATATACATGTATCCATTCTCCCCCAGACTCCCCTCCCATCCAGGCTGCTGTGTAACGTTGAACAGAGTTCCTTGTGCTATACAGTAGGTCCTTGTCAGTTATCCATTTTATATATAGCAGTGTGTACCTGTCCATCCCAAATAGGTATCTATTGTGAAATGATATGCCACAATGAATTTAGCATCAGTCACCACTGATCTCTAGTTCTTCATCTAAGAACTTCATCTAGTTCTTCTTCAAAGTGACCAAATTATTCTTTCACAAATTTTTCATGTGTATACAATTTCATCTTAAAATCCTTTTAAGATGGAACATTTTAACTTTTAATTTTATCTGTAGTTAGCACCTAAATGTAGAATATACTTCAGCTTTAGTATCTGATTTAGCACCCTGTTACTTATTTAGTCATCAAATATTTACACAGATGTTAGTACACACATACGTACATATACACACACTTATAATACTTAGAGAGAACTCAGTGTCAGGCACTCCGAATACTTGAAAAAGAAGACAGATAGTTTTTTACCTTAACTATAGTGAGGCCAAAAATCTTCCTCATGGTAGATTTGTCTTTTCATGGTTTTTCATTCTTTTGATTTGTTTATGAATAGCAATCTTCTTTCAAGGCCCTATTCTCTTATTCTCAATAATCAATGCATGCATGCATGCCAAGTTGCTTCAGTGGTGTCTGACTCTTTCCAACCCTATGGAATGTAGTCTGCCAGGCTACTCTGTCCATGAGAGTCTCAAGGCAAGAATACGAGAGTAGGTTTCCATGCCCTCCTCCAGGGAATCTTCCTGACCCAAGAATCAAACCCTTGTCTCTTATATCTCCTGCATTGGCAGGTGGGTTCTTTACCATTAACGCCACCTGGGAAGCCCCTATAATCAATACTTTTACTCAGTTATCACCTCTATGAATAACGTCTTAATCCATTTCTCTGATCATGGCCTCCTAACTATATTCTAGTTTTTCTTTTCCATTATTTATAGGACATTTTCATTTGTCCACCATAATTTTAAATTCAACTAGAGGTCAATATAAAGTTATGGTTAATAGCATAACAAAATGGAACTTGAATTATGATTAAAGTCAAGTTTTCCATAGTAAAACAACTATTAATTGAACATCTACTAAACTAATTCTAATCGTTAGCTCATATTGTTTCTATCAATAATTTTTTTTCCTAAAAGGAAATGCAAAGTGCATGCCAACTGAGTGTTAGTCAAATTCAGTTTGTTTCTGTGTCTCTTTCATATAAATTACAATGAACTGTATACCCTGAGAAGAGTTGTAGCAATAACAATTTGAAGGTTTTAGCCTTCACCTTTTTATTCCGACATAAAAAATATTCAAGCACCTCTTCATGAGGGAAAACTTAATAGAAGTGTTTGTCTACTTCAGCCTCATCCAAGTTCTTGATTGAATGAGAGCAACAAGGCAAGAGTGTAAACTCGAAAACACTTGTGTCCTAGCTTACGGAGGAGCTGATGACCTAGTTATCAAGATTTCATTTTGATGTGTGAAAAGAGAAGACTGGACATGTTGGAGCCCAACGGTTGCTGCCTCCATGACCCTACACTGAGACCCCTAAGTGATCAGATCACAAGAGCTGCCTTTTTTTTTTTTTTTTTTTTTTTTAAGAGCTGCCCTTAATCTAACAGTGTGATGAGCATGTTGACAGGAAAGAGTCAACTCAGTCAAGCTTAGGGGACTATTCTAGCTGGGGATCAATGAGGAGAGAGGATTTTAGACATAGCAATGGAGCATCACTGAAATTAACCTCTGGCTCTGTCCCAGGGAATCCGTGACAGATTCCTAGAGGCACATTCCTAGTGGAATGGTGGGGCACATTAAAGGGTCAAATGAAAGGGGTGTATCATGATAGGTGTGTTAGAAATGGAACACAAGCTTCTAGGCCTTAGGTTTTATATATTTCATTCACATTCACATCCTTCCACAATTGTTCTTTAGAGAATAGCAAAGGAGAAACTTGACAATGTGACAGGAATATACTTCAGCAATGTGACAGGAAGAGCTTGTGTGGATAGAAAGGTCAGCAGCAAATTGAGAAGTAGAGGGTTGTGTTTGGGAAGGCTTAAAAAAATGGATGCCTGAATCTGTCTTCTGAGAAAATTCCCGGAGCCTTCATAATGTCTTTCACCATCTCCCCCTTCTCCCTTTCTTCCTTCTTTCTTTCCTCCTTTTCTCCCTCCCTCCCTGCCTTTCTTCTTCCCTTATTCCTTCATTTCCTCTCTTCATCTCTTTTTAAAATGCCACTTATTGAATATATATATGCTAGACATAATGCTGCTGCTGCTAAGTCACTTCAGTCGTGTCCAACTGTGTGACCCCATAGACGGCAGCCCACCAGGCTCCCCCGTCCCTGGGATTCTCCAGGCAAGAACACTGGAGTGGGTTGCCATTTCCTTCTCCAGTGCATGAAAGTGAAAAGTGAAGTGAAGCAGCTCAGTCGTGACCAACTCTTAGCAACCCCATGACTGCAGCCTACCAGGCTTCTTTGTCCATGGGATTTTCCAGGCAAGAGTACTGGAGTGGGGTGCCATTGCCTTCTCCGAGACATAATGCTAGGTATTAGCAATACAAGATCATTTCCTTTAAGGGTTTCACTTTCTATTGTGGAAGTCAGAAATGTAAATCATCAATTATAGAACAGTAGGGAAAATGTTGTGATAACTACATTAAATGTCTGCATGCAAACCTAGAGGCAGATAACCTATCATGGCTGAAGAAGCCCAGCAAAATTTCTCAAAGGTGAGGGGACTACACTGACTCCTAAGACTGGGAAGACTAGATAGAGATTAAATGTGCAAGGGCAGTCCTGGTAGGGACATCAGATCAACTTAATAATGACTAGAGTTGGACAACAAAAACAATAGAGTTGGAATGAGTGAGTAAACAAAACATATGTGCTTAGGCATCCAGGCAGCAACAACTGATTCAAAGGTTGACTCATCATAGAATTATGGCCTCACTAGTGCTTAAGAACATGGACATGGAATAGAAAAACTGAATATTTAGATTTGTCTAGAGCTGGGCTTTTGCAAGGGAAAGAACACTGGAAGGAGGTTGGGTTATAGAGAAACTCCAATCTGGGAGCCCTGAATGAGGAAGGAGAAATTTGCAGACTGATTGTGTTTCTGGTGCCACTGCAGAGACCACTGTATTATTTATATTTTCAGAGCCTTTGACTGGGACTTCCCAGGTGTCACAGTGTTAAAAGAATCTGCCTGCTAATGCAGGAGATACAAGAGACATGGATTAGATTCCTGGGTCCAGAAGATCCCCTGGAGAAGGAAATGGCAGCCCCCTCCAATATTCTTGCCTGAGAAATCTCATAAACAGAGGAGCCTGGTGGGCTACAGTCCATGGGTTCACAAAGAGTTACACATGACTGAGCACACAGTCTTTGAGCCTTTGATAAGACCCCTAAGCTCCTCCTGTCTGTTTTCTTCCATTCAGTTTAGTAAACACCTTTGTCTCTGGATACATAGGTAAATAAGCTAAGAGGTAGAAGAATATACAAATTCTTAATTTCTATATTTCCTAAAATTTTTGGAAATGTGTCAAGATTTTGTTGAAATTAGAAAAACCTTAATATCTGTATGGAAAATACCAGCCTGGGTGGGGACAGCAGGGAGAGGCAGGAAGAGTAAAATCCTGAGAATTGCAAAACTGGCTGGCTGTTCAGTTCAGTTCAGTTCAGTTCAGCCACTCAGTCGTGTCTGACTATTTGCAACCCCATGGACTGCAGCACACCAGGCTTCCCTCTCTATCACCAACTCCTGGAGCTTACTCAAACTCATGTCCATCAAGGCTATGATGCCATCCAACCACCTCATCCTCTGTTGTCACCTTCTCCCGCCTTCAATCTTTCCCAACATCAGGGTCTTTTCCAATGAGTCAGTTCTTCCTGTTAGGTGGCCAAAGTATTGGAGTTTCAGCTTCAGCATCAGTCCTTCCAATGAATATTCAGAACTGATCTCCTTTAGGATGGACTGGTTGGATCTCCTTGCCATCCAAGGGACTCTCAAGAGTCTTCTCCAACATCACAGTTCAAAAGCATTAATTCTTCAGTGCTCAGCTTTCTTTATAGTCCAACTCTTACATCCATGCAAGGAATCGAACCAGGGTCTTCTGCACTGCAGGCAGGTTCTTTATCAACTGAACTATGGATTACACTTAACTATTACACCAGTCTTATGCTTGTTTTTAAATGTAGTCCTGCTTATTTCCAAATTCCTATCTCAAATTTAATTCACAGTGCTTGTTGGTCCATGCACAGGTAGACTTCTAGTTCTAGCATCTTGGAATAGTGGGGCCTTTTCACACCCTCTCCTTATTCTGTGTGTGATCCTTAGCTTAGGGGCACACAGGAGATAGAAGAGAATATTTCCTAGAAGATGGCCTGGTGAGTTGGCTGTCAGTGATGGTAAGGTTCTTTCTCATGTCTGTCTTTTAGACATTGCATCTCTGTCTAATGTATGTTAGTTCTTCAAGTGGTTCAAGGTGGGTAGTTCACTCTTCATAATTCTCTTCAATGAATAATAGCCCACTTTCATTTATGTGCCTTGACCCAATCAGTTCATTACATAGCCTCTTACTGCAGGAGTCCCAGTGCCTAGCTTGTGACCCATATAAGGGTTATGTCTGAACTTGACTTCTCCAGGCGACCATTGAATCCATGGCATGATTCATGGCCAACTGGAGGTAGTATTGACATCTTCCTGGATTCCTCATTTTTCTCTCTCTTTCCTCATCTTTGACCACATCCCAGTAGAACCACTAACTCAAATGGTGCCTTTAAATGAACTGTAAACAAAATAAAAAAATTAAATTAGGAAAAAAAATCCAACTGAATTGGAGAAAAAAATCTGAGTTGGAAAAAAATTTTTCCAACTAAACTGGAAAAAATAAAACTATGCTTCTCTTTCTTTGAGAGATGTATCTCTGTGCCAGACCAAATCTCACAGCTTGACTTTGGACTGTAGCTTGTGTTTCAGTTTTGTTTGCTACCTCAACTAGGTATTCTTATGCAGGGCACAGCCTTGATGCTCACACATGGAAGTCCTGAGATTTGCTGTTGATCTCCCAAGCCCTATGGCTCAGCACTCTCAAGATACAAGCTGGTTTCTCTCACCAGCAAGGTCACTATAGGTGAAGGCGGTTAGTGAGCTTCCCAGGTGGGGTAGTTATGAAGAATCCATCTGCCAATGCAGGAGACACAGGTTCAATCCTGGGTTGGGAAGATACCCTAGAGGAGGAAATGGCAACTGGCTCCAGTATTCTTGCCTGGAAAATCCATAGACAGAGGAGCTTGGTGGGCTACAGTCCATGGGGTTGTAAAGAGTTGGACACACGAGCATATTAGTATACCAACCACGTTATAGTAAGTGATGTTGAATTCCTTGCTTCTGACATGAGGGAAAAAGGGTGGAGGAAAGATTGCTGCTCCCAAAACCCTGCGTTATGCTGAAAGCAATCTCCTGCAGACCCTCTCTTGTGGCTCTGAATGGTGAAACTCTCCACATCAGTTATTTCCCTTGGCTACTGAGAGCAGGGGAGTCACATGACTTCTTTGAAGTCATCTTTAGGCCAGTGGTTCTCAAATTGGGAAATTTTGCCTCTCAGGGAACATTTGGTCATGTGTAGAAACATTTTTGGTGTCACAACTAGAAAGGAGGTGTTACTCCTACCTAGTGGGTAGAGGGCATGTGTGTGCTTAGTCGTTCAGTTGTGTCTGACTCTTTGCAACCCCATGGACTGGGGTCTGCCAGGCTCCTCTGTCCATGGGGATTCTCTAGGCAAGAATACTGGAGTGGGTCACCATGCCCTCCTCCAGGGGATCTTCCCAACCCAGGGATCGGATCGAGCCCAGGTCTCCCACATTGCAGGCAGAATCTTTACCAACTGAGCCGCCAGGGAAGCCCAGGTAGAGGATATGGATGTTTCTAAACATCCTCCAATGTAGAGAACAGTCCTTCCTCTTCCCCACAACAAAGAATGTGCGTGTTCAACTCTTTTGCAACCCCTGGACTATAGCCCCCCAGGCTCCTCTGTCCATGGAATTCTCCAGGCAAGAATAATAGAGTGGGTTGCCATTTCCTTCTCCAGGGGATCTTCCCAACCCAGGGATTAAACCTGCATCTTCTACATTGGAAGGCTGATTCTTTACCACTGAACAACCTGGGAAGCCCAAGACAAAGAATAATCCTGTCCAAAATAGGATTAGTATTGAGGTTGACAGATCCTGTCCTGGAACACTCCTGAGCATCTTATCTACTCACAAAGCCAAAGGTAAGGAAATGACTGTACCCCAACTTCTCACATCCAGGGACCAGGAGAACTAAGTTCTTATGTTTGATTTTTTACTTAACTTCGACTCTGGGCAAATCTTTGCTTCAATGTCTTCTGTCAAATGTAATGAAAGTATCTGTTGTACTGTCTTTGTAAGGTGGTGATGAGAATGAAATAATAGAAATGAATGTTCTTTGAAAAAATTTTCAAAAAGCCACAAAACTCATTATTTTGCTATGTTGAGAGAGTTCTAGACACAAAAGCATTCTGGCTGACTATGGAGCTGAATTACTCCCTGCTTTATCCCTTTGTGTAACTGTAACATCAAGTAACTCAGTTTAGAAATATGTCACTTGTTTAAATATAGGATAGGTTATCTAGATGAGAAAATTTGCTTGACGTTATTGTCTTTGGTGTTAATCTTTTCTTACACTCGATTAGTTCCCTTGTCATCACTTTTTTTTTTTGACCCAGTTTGCATAGAATATTATCTACATCTGTGAAGAAATTAAAGTTGGACTGGTTTGTAATTAGTAGTATCACCGAAACACCTAAGTTAGTGGCATCACCTAAAATTTATGATCAGAGTCTGAACTAAATCTGTATCATTTTGAACATGACATAAATGAAATAAACACAGTGACTTTGGGCATGCACAATCATTAACAGATGCAAATGCATTAAATGGGATGAAATGTACCTATGAAAATGCTTCCATAGTTAGATCCCTGCCAAAGCAATGCTAAAGGTAACATGAAAGGGACATAATGTAATCTTATTATCAATAGTTGGCCATTTACCAAAACAGCTTGGTACCTTCTTAGAGTGAATCTCTAGTCAGCAATCCAGTTACAAAACTTCGTTTTAAGAGTTAAGAGGGATAAACTGGAAATGCTGTTAGGATTCTACATTAAAATATAAAATATTATAGGCTGAGAAGAGCAGAATGGATAAAAGGCTTTTAGTCTGCTCCCTTTGAAACATAAAAGGGGCATGCCTGTTTAGATCAAGTCAGAGTGATATGTTATGTTGTAGAAGCAACATGTTAGTCCTGAGGAAAGAGGTAGTACAAGTGAAAGAATACTTCCCAAATTCTTTTTGATGATTTCGTGCTCACATGTGACATGCTCACAAGTGACACAACTGGCTTCTCTGTGTTTATCTGGAATTCTGGAAAGGAATCTCAAGCATGTATCATGACTCTTTTCCTTCTTTAAAGTTGTGATATGATTTCCTTTAAGGTCTTAGTACTCTAACATTTGATCATTTTGGTACTAAGTTCTCTAAATCATGTGTTGCTACTCTCAGGAGGTGCTCATGGTAAAAAACCCACCTGCCAATGCAGGTTAGACGTTGGACATGCCAGTTGGATCCATGGGCATGGAAGATCCCCAGAGAAGGGGATGGCAATCCACTCCAGTATTCCTGCCTGGAGAATCCCATGGACAGAGGAGCCTGGTGGACTACACAGTTCACAGGTTCGCACCGAGTCTAACATGACTGAAGCGACTTAGCATTAGCACTCTCACATTTGCTGAGTTCTGAGGTGGCCCTAGTGGTAAAGAATCCACCTGCAGTGCAGGAGACTCAAGTTCGATCCCTGGGTTGGGAAGATCCCCTGGAGAAGAGAATGGCAACCCACTCCAGTATTCTTGCCTGGAGAATCCCATGGAGAGAGGAGCCTGGCAGGCTGTGGTCTATAGGGTTTCAAAGAGTCAGACATGACTGAAGTGATTTAGCTAGCACACACTCATGTTGCGTGGAGAAACAAAGAGCATGCCATGCCTTACATGCTCTTCTTGATTTTGCCAGGGAAGAAGACTCAACATTGCAGGGCATATCTGGTATACAGATGAGTATGTAAGGAATGGGTGTTGGATAGAGGTTAATGTCTTTTCATAGAAAATAAACATGGTTACCAAAGGGGAAAAGGTAGAAGTGGGATAATTTAGGAGTTGGGATTAACAGGTACATACCCCTATGTATAAAATAGATAAACAACAAGGCCCTATTATATAGCACAGGGAACTATATTCAGTGTCTTACAATAGCCTATAATGGAAAAGAATCTGAAGAAAATATATTTCCGAATCATTTTGCTGCCATATACCTGAAACTCACACTGCATTGTAAATCACTAATGTGTGTGCTTAGCCGCTCAGTCATGTCCAGCTCTTTGCAACCCCATAGACTGGGGCCTGCCAGGCTCCTCTGTCCATGCAGATTCTCCAGGCAAGATTACTGGAATGGGTTGCCATGCCCTCCTCCAGGGGATCTTCCCAACCTAGGGATTGGATCGAACCCAGGTCTCCCATATTGCAGGCAGAGTCTTTACCATCTGAGCCATCAGGGAAGCCCAAGAATACTGGAGTGGATAGCCTGTCCCTTCTCCAGGTGAACTTTCTGACCCAGGAATTGAACTGGGGTC
Source organism: Dama dama (assembly GCF_033118175.1). NCBI lineage: Eukaryota > Metazoa > Chordata > Mammalia > Artiodactyla > Cervidae > Dama > Dama dama. The sequence continues at coordinate 16,688,517 of NC_083686.1, read as the reverse complement.
TCCTGCATTGCAGGCAGATTCTTTACCAGCTGAGCTACCTGCGAAGCCCCAAATCAATAATACTTCAATAAAAAATTAAAAAATAGAGTAACATTTGAGGTATATGTACAAAAAAGGTAAACGTCTTTTGAGTTCTTCCCCCACAAACATTTATGAATCTGCTTTTCTTTTTGCCACTTCTTTTTAGTAAACACGCTTTACACTTCTTCAGAGTACCGTAGGTTGGGCAGATGAGAAGAAGTGGTAAACTGCTTGTAAATTTGCTAGTTGTGACTTCACCTCATCTCCTTCTGGGTGCACAGAATACAGATATCATGAATCAAAGTGAAGATATCTTAAATAGGAATATAATCAGTCAAGCAGTTGCTGAGTTGGCTTTATGACAGTGGTGTAGTTCTAAAAAAGAGTATAACAAAGCATTCGCAAACAATGGCCAGGATTTAAATTGCTACTGAATCCAGATTGACAGATAGTAGCACTGATGAAACATAAGGGCTTTGGCTTATCACAGCCATTCTCAGGACTTTATGGCATGTTACTGCCTTGTTCAGGACCATGCCAGGCTGGCCCCTTTCTGGTGCTCAGGGAGCGTTAAATAATAAAATACTGTCAAGTACTTCTTATTTTTCACCTGGGAACATTTATAATTCTCTGCCTCATGTACTTTCTAATTCTTCATGCTCAATGATGGGAATGAAAATTAATTACGCTGGGAATGTGAATGTCACTGTGACAAATCATTCCTATTCTGTTAAATAATGTTTTCATTGGTGAGCCTAGGAGGTCCCTGGACTGTGTTTTCTTGTCCTAGTCGTCTATTCATTCCTCCTTCCTCTGCCCTAAGATCTTTTTAGAAATGCCAAAACTCAACAAGAGTAATAGCCTTTTAATTGGGGTCTGGGATTTAGATGTGATTTGTTTTAAAACCTTCCTAAATGTGGCATTTAAGTCTACTTGAAATTCCCAATTCTTTTCTCCTGTAGCTCAGCCAAAGATGTCGTTTTGATTTCTGAGCTGCACATTCCTGGGGGTATGGGTCTCATTTGTCTGAAAAAGAGAGATGTAAGCTCATTTGAAGTTTCAGTTGACTTATTGTTCTGTTTTGACCTTTGCTACTAATAGCTGGCAGAGAATAAGACCAGACATGTCAATCATTGCCTAGATATTATAAACTATTGACTGTTTCTTGAAGGATTGTGATGCTTATTTTATTGGCCTGGTGTATCATAGGAGGAGATTTATAGAGTGCCAAAACATAACAACTGTGGCTGGCTAGCATCATTCAGACCTGCTGGTAATAAAGTCATTGCAATTAATAACTACCAATTAAATATAAATGACCAGAAATCACACCAGGGAAAGGAACAAAAGCATTTTAATCCCTACATCTCTTATAGCCTCATCATATTTAATGCTCTGTGAAGAGCTAAAATAACTAACTTGCCTGATTTTTATTAAACTGAACACTTCCTCTTAACAACTTTGTTCAAATTTTGTAACTTCTGAAGGAAGACTCTACAAGTCCCTACTCATATGTTCTGTCCTCCAGGAAACTTATCCCTTCTCTGTTTCACTCACCCCGGCCTTGTATATTTTTAGCTCTTCCACACACAACCATTCTCTTTAACACAATTCCTACTATAATTATCAGTGATTTCTAATACTCTTGGCCTCTCAGTTTTTTCAGCTTCTTTCCTCCAACCATTTTGTCTTACATCCTGCCTCGGAGATTCCATTGTCTATGCTCTAAACCAGAGTTCTCCTAGTGTGGTCCAATGTACCCTGAGGTGCCCAAGACACTTTCTAGGGGCCCAAGGGTTAAGAACTATTTTCATAATATTGCTAAGATGTTACTCTCTCTCATTCTCTCATGAATATAGTATGTTTTCCAGAGGTTACATGACCTATTATGTAAAAATAGGTTAAATGTAGAAGCAGATTCAAGAATCCAGCTGTCTTCTATTTGGGGAGATATTAGAGAGATTTGCATAAATGTAAAACAACACCACTCTTTGCATTTTTTGTTTTGGAAAACATAGTTATTTTTTATAAAAAATATACATGTTAACATTTAATGGGTTTATTATATCTTAATGGAATTAAATATTTTTAAAATTCCTATTTTAATTTTTAATACAATGAGTATCAACTGAAATAAACTACATAAAATGCTTTGGCCATCAATAATTTGTAAGAGTGTAAAGGGGTCCAGAAATAAAAATGTTGAGAAGTACTGTGTGAAACTATCTAGGAAGTTGAAACCCTCATTCTATATATAGTTGGTTTTTGTTATTTTGTAATGTCTAACTTATCATGAACTGATGCTTTTGGGAAATTTAAAAACTGTTAAAAAGTATGTAGATGCAAAGGATGCAAACCCACAGTCAAATGTCATGCAAAGGTGTCAAGACACTGTCAAGTTGTCAAATTTTCTACTTTTTATTTCTGGTTTCTGCAGTTATCTTATTGTGGACCCATATGAAGCTCACAGATTGACTTTGATATCATTTTGAGGGGCTCTGCTCTAGATCTTGTCACCAGAAACAGCCATTCTTGCATAGAGGGAGCATCCATGCTCTGGCCACAGCCTCTTATGTTTTCATTTCACTCTCTCCAGCAATTCAACTCCAAAAATCTTTGACTCCCAACCAAGACTTTCAATCTGTTTCCCTAACACTTTTTCACTCTTCCTTGGTGCCCTCAATTCCTTATTTCTTACTTCCATGTCATGATTAATTATGATAAGTACTTCTTTGTAACATTCAAAATAACTTGCTAATTTCTTCTTTATACACAGTTTAATGCTTCACAATCCTGTTTAAATCTCGCTCTACACACATGCCATGCCTGCCTCCATGCAGATGAATGTGGTTGGAAATAAACCCATAGCCATGCCAAGAAGTCTTACTGTACATTCATGATGGTACCTTTAAGTACCTTTAAGTGGGCCCTTAATATTGCCCATGGCAGCCAGTTTTGCCTAGTTGTGCTATAACACCAAACAGTTTCAAAGTCTCAGTAGGGAATGCAATAAAAGTTTGTTTCTGACTTAAATGTATGCTGTGGGTCACCTTTGACTCCTTACTCTGGGTACTGGGCTAATTTGGAACTGCTTCTTCCTGGGGGTGGGGGGATTACTGCACTCATGACAGAAGAAGACATTCTAGAAACATTTGATTTTCTTAAAACTTCTCTTCTACAGTGGTGCATTCCACTCCCACTTCCATTTCATTGGTCAAAGGAAGTCATCCGGCTAAGCTTAATAGCAATGGGGTGAGAATTATCACCATTCTGCAGACCTTCTTTAGCTTCCCTGCTGGCTCAGATGGTAAAGAATCTGCCTGCAATGTGGGAGACCTGGGTTTGGTCCCTGGGTGGGGAAGATCCCCTGGAGAAGGAAATGGCCATCCACTCCAGTGTTCTTGCCTGGAGAAGTCCATGGACAGAGGAGCCTGGTGGGCTACCGTCCATGGTATCACAATGAGTTGGACACGACTGAGTGACTAACAATGTGACTGAGTATTGTATTATTTGAAAACTTTGGGCTCGCAGTTTTTCATACAGAGATTTGAAGATCTGTTCCCTTTATTTGAATATTTGTTTTTAACTTGTTTCACAGGTTAGAGATACCTCACCAAGATAGTACGGTGTTAGCTCTACTTACTAAACCATGACTTTCATTTTCGTCCCAGATGCTAATCATGCAAATGTTTTTATTAAAGTCTCTGGCTAGTAAGTTCCCTGATATTCATTATTAAGTTTTCTTTCAAATACTTGGAGGATGATGCAGCTTGAGTATTTAGTATATGAGTCCACTGCCATATTTCATTTGAAAGATTTATAAATGGGTTAAAAAATTCTGATTACATGTTTTTTAAAAATAAACTTTAACTTTAGAGTATTTTGAGTTACAGAAATGATGCAGAGTACGTTGAGTTCTCCTGTAGCATAACCCTGGTTTCCTAACTGTTATCATCTTGCAGTAGCAGGTACATTAGTCACAACCAATGGACCAATGTTAATACATTACTATTAACTATAATCCAGACTTTTTTCTGATTTCCTTTGTCTTTACCTAATGTCCTTTTTCTATTTCAGAATAGGATGCGACTCCTCAGGCTCTCCAGAATGTGACAGTTAACTGTCCTTGTTTTCTCAGACCTTCCTCATTTTTAATGACTTTGACAGATTTGAGGAAGACTGGTCAGTTATTTGACAGAATGTTCCCAATTTTAAAAGTGTGCAGATATGAGTTTTTCTAGATGATACAAATCATATTTTTTTTGTAACAAATACGTATAGATGTAGAAATATTTAAGAACAGTGATTTTAACAACTCCCTCTTCACCACTCTTAAAAAACACCTTTTTATTTTTTGTTATTGAAATGTCACCTTTAAGTGGAATGAATAGGTTATACACAGTTATTACTATTTTTTGAAATTTTCTGCTAGAGGTTATACTACTAAGAGCTACATGTTCCATGGACCAGGTCGACACATTTAAACACTTTTTAAAAATTAATTTTTATTGGAGTACAGTTGCTTTACAGTGATGTGTTTCTACTGTAAAGCAAAGTGAAATAGCAATATATCTATATATATGTATCTCCTCTCCCTCCTGGATTTCCTTTCCATTCATATCACCACAGTGCATTAAGTAGAGTTCCCTGTGGTATACAGTATGTTATTATTAGTTATCTATTTTATACATAGTACCAATAGTGTATCTGCTTCCCTGGTGGCTCAGTGTTAAAGAATTTCCCTGCCGAGCAGGAGATCCAAGTCTTATCCCTGGGCTGGGAAGATCCCCTGAAGGAGGAAATGGTAACCTACTCCAGTATTCTTGTCTGGGAAATCCCATGGACATAGGAACCTGGCAGGCTACAGTCCATAAAGTCACACAAGAGTTGGATATGACTTAGCGACTAAACAACAATTAGTAGTGTATATTTGTAAATCACAAACTCCCAATTCCTCCAACCCCTTCCTTCCCTCCTTGGTATCCATCCATGTGTTCGCTACATCTGTGTCTGTTTCTGCTTTGCAGAAATGCAAATCAAAATGACAATGAGGTATCATCTCACATTGATCAAATGGCCATCATCAAAAAATCTACAAGCAATAAATGCTGGAGAGAATATGGAGAGAAGGGAAGCTTCATGCACTGTTGATGGGAGGGTAAATTGATACAGCCACTGTGGAGAACAGTATGGAAGTTCCTTGGCAGTGGTGGTGGTTTACTCACTAAGGCGCGTCTGACTCTTGTGACCCTATGCACTGTAGCCCACCGGGATTTCCATGGGATTTCCCAGGCAAGAATACCGGAGTGGGTTGCCATTTCCTTCTCCAATGGCAGTTCCTTAACAAACTAAAAATAGAACATCTATCTGTCTTCTTTTAACAGAAAAATGTACAGCTCATCTTCAGTAAAACAACTTTTTAAAGATTTTGATGCAACATAAGAAGTACAGTCCATGAGTTGGACACAACTTAATGACCAGACAACAACAACAAATACATGTCTGGCCTGTGGAGCAGCTTCCCTTGCTTATTCCCCACCTCATTACCCTGAGGTTCTGTAAGAACGCTATTGTATTTTCAAGGTCTTTTAAAAAATGAATTACATCCATACTTCCTGAAGTACTCTGTGTACTTCTGTCATTTATTTTGCTGCTATAGTTTGCTGATGAACGATGAAGTGAAAGAATTCAAAGTGTGGCCCCATCCCAGTGATTTCTCCTTATAATCTTCTCTTTAGTCTTTAGGCAAAATAATTGCTCCATTAATGTTTTAATGTAGATATTGTCGAGTAAAGACACTATTTTTTAAAAATTAAAGAGCTCATTGCCAACAGTATGTCTTTTATGATACATCTTCAATTTCATCGTACACAAAAAGTTAGTTTTGATATATCTTATTTTTGAAACAGAATCTAGCAAGCAGAATGAGTTATATTAGAAATATTGATATTTCTAACTGATAAATATCAATATTTTCTTCCAACTTTAGAGAAAACATATCATCATGTGCAGATTGTCATTCCACTCCTTATTTCTTCTAGTCTTCAGTTGCATGTTTTATGAAAAGTGAAAAGTGAAAGTATTAGACGCTCTGTTGTGTCCGACTTTTTGCCACTCCATGGACTGTAGTCCGCCAGGATCCTCTGTCCATGGAATTCTCCAGGCAAGAATACTGGAGTGGGTAGCCATTCCCTCTCCAGGGAATCTTCCTGGTCCTGGGATCGAACACAGGTCTCCTGAATTGCAGGCAGATTCTTTACTATCTGAGTCACCAACATGTTCTATACATCTTCCAAAATGATTTACTCATGAAAAGCCTTATTATTTTGTTTCCATTTTGTGTGGTGTGTGTGTGTATGTTCTGCTAATTTTTACCAGGAGAAAGAACCAAGATTTCTTAGATAATATATGGCTTTAAAATTTCTTTCTCATTGTGAGAAACTTCCCAGGGTGATTTTATGTCTATTGTGTGACTGAGTAATGTTGTAAAATTAAGATGATTTTTAAACATGACTGAAAAAATTATGGAGTTGTGTCTCTATGTTGAATGTTTAATTTTAAAATCAATTATTAATTGTGATGACATCATACCAAAATTAAAGAAAGTCTCAAAGATTTATTGTTGATGGTAGCAACAGCAGATTTCAATCCATTAACTTCCTGGTGTTTTTTGGTTGTATTAGGTATGATTATGTTACTGTAGTTTTCTGTGGCTGATAAAGAACTCATACAAAGGATGGAAGAAGTGTCTTTCTATATTCTTGATTTTTTCAATGGGCTTGCATAATTCTTATTATGCTCAGTCTGTTGGTCTTTTTAAAACTGAAAAAGTTTGGTCCCCTTGTCACTTGTGAAGATTAACTTGTTTAAAGCTAGATAATGTGATATATACACCCATCTAGCCATGCAAATGAATACTGAAAGGTGCTTTTTTGCTTTGAAAGCAAGGTGACACTTTGGGGTCATAGAGTAGTTTCAGTGGTGGCCCTCCAAAATGTGCGTCCATCCAGAACTTCAGAATAGGGTATTTGTAGATGTTACTGAAACAAGGATCTAGAGATGAGATCATTTTGGGTTAGTGTTAGTTGCTAGTCGCGTCTGACTCTTTGCGACTCCATCAACTGTGACCCGCCAGGCTTCTCTGTTCAAGGGATTCTCCAGACAAGAACACTGGAGTGGGTAGCCATTCTCTTCTCCAAGGGAATCTTCCCAATCCAGGGATTGAAACTGGGTCTCCTGCATTACAGGAAGCTTTTTTACCATCTGAACCACCACTCTTCAAAACATTAGTAACTGGATATTATAGTCTATGTACGTAACTTAGCTTATCTAAAAGTTTTCTATTCTTTAGACCCTCTATGTGCAGTTCTTGGGTTGGAGAATGTCAGTATTCTTGTCTCTGATTCTTTATGTTTAAAAATTCCTACTTTGAGCAGCTATATTTTTTTCCATTTTTTAAATTAAATTTTTAATTTTGTGTTGGAGTGTAGCTGATTAACAATGGTGTAAGAGTTTCAGGTGGACAGCACAGGGACTCAGTCACACTTATATATGTATCCACTCTCCCTCAAACTCCCTCCCCATCCAGGCTGCCAAATAGCTTTGAGCAGATTTCCCCATGCTATACAGTAGGTCCTTGTTAGCTATCTGTTTTAAATATAGCAGTGTGTACCTGTCCATCCAAAACTCCCCGACTCTCCCTTCTCCCCATCCTTCCCTCCAGCAGCCATAAGTTCATTCTCTAAGCCTGTGAGTCTGCTTCTGTTTTGTAAGTTCATGTGTATCATGTCTTTTTAGATTTCACCTATAAGGGATGACATTCAAAATTTCTGCTTCTCTGACTTACTCAGTATGACAGTCTTTGGGTCCATCCATGTTGTTGCAAACATCATTATTTCCTTCTTTTGATGGCCGAGTAGTATTCCATTGTATATGTGTACCACATCTTCTTTATCCATTCCTCTGTCAGTGGATATTTAGGTTGCTTCCATGTCTTGGCTATTGTAAATAGTGCTGAGCAGCTATGTTTTAAAGGAATCCTCTCATTGTACCTTGATGATTAGGCTTTACAGTTAACTAAAAATATAGCTCATTTCATAAAATCATTATATTTGCTTTCTGTTATTCATATGGTAGTAAGATTGTGTGAAATTTATTAATTTTTAAATGTTGCCAGTTAGGTTGATGAGTATTTGGTTGATGAACAGAGAAATGTGGTTTCTATGGGAAATACACCAGACCCTCTATCTTTCAAGAGATCATCACTCCAATCTGCCCTTTTCCCCGATGCGACATTGGACTTTATCAACTGTTTGCTAATAGAATTTGCTTTACTTTTCAATTTTAACACTGATAGCCTTCAGAGCTTCTTTTCACTCTGGATAAACTACTAAGACAATTTACAAACATTTTCTAGTGATATGTCGTCCTTTCACTGAGTAAAAAGACCTGTGCTCAGTACAATCCTACAGAGACTGAAAGAACCCTTCATTAGGTCTTTGTAATATATTATGTGCCAAGGACTCAGTGGGGAGAAATGAATGGGCTGGTGCTTTGATGCTGTCAGGAGGAAAAGCATATTAATCAATGCCTCCATGAATAACAACTTGCTAATATCATAGTATCATGACTTAAAATAAACCATCCCGCAGGCAGTATGTCTCAAAACAAGCCTCTGTCCTTAACACGATCTTGCTGGGTAAAACTTGTCTTCAAAGGCACTGACAATTCAGTGCCAAAGGGAGTCTTATTTTTTTTCCACTCAGGAGTTTAAAAAAATAACTAAAAGACCAAAGTAAAAATCCTTGTGAGGTTACTTACTTATATGTAACATGGCTAGATTTAAAAGTTCAGGAACTGGTTTATTGGATCTTCTAGACCATATGAAAAATTCTTTGGTATATTTCAGGTATCAAATTCTGTCAGCCCAGACTCAGAGCAACCATCATCCATGTATTGAGATCCACAAAAATTAATACTTTATTCAGTTTCTTGAAAAATGATAAGATGACAAAAAACAAACAAACATGTCTCAAATCCATACTGCCTATCTTTGTGGTGGAAGCTGAATAATTTTATAGAAGCTGTAATATAGGAGAAATTATTATGGTTCATATTTTATCCCTTGATAGGTAACTTTCATTCAGTTAATAGTTATCTCTTAAGGTCCTATTAGAGCTAGATTCTGTATGTGACCCTCAGGATATGACAATTAACAAAGATAAATCCTGCTGCCAGGAATTCACAATCTGGAGGGGAAGGTAGATAAATGAAGTCATAATTATGTGACAACTGCTATTGACAAAGAAAACAAATCTATTGATACCAAGGAGCAAAGAGGAGGAATGGGAAGATTGGGACTGGTGAGAACTGATGGGAACATACTGTATAGCACAGGGAACTCAATGCACTGTGGGGACCTAAATGGGGTTGGAATCCAAAAGTCAGGGGATATGTGTATATGTATAGCTGACTCACTTTGCTATGTGGTAGAAGCTAACACAGCATTGTAAAGCAAGTATACTCCAATAAAAATTAATTAAAAAATGACAGCTGCTATTAAAGAAGGGAGCTTCTCTTGTAGCTCAGTTGGTAAAGAATCCACCTACAATGCAGGAGACCTGGGTTCAATTCCTGGGTTGGGAAGATACCCTCAAGAAGGAAATGGCAACCCACTCCAGTATTCCTTCCTGGAGAATCCTGTGGGCTGTAGCCTGCCAGGCTCCTCTGTCTATGGGGTCACAAGAGTTGGACATGACTTAGTGACTAAACCACCAGTAAAGAAGGATGTATGGAGAACCACTTTGGAATGGAAGCAAATCCCACTTTGTTGAAGAGAGGTAGGCAGGCAAAGGTCAAGCAATGAGGCTAGAGCAAGCAATATCTGGTCTAAGTTTTAAATAGAAAAACTTGAGTCTGGAAAGGGGAAAAGAAGAGAAGTTCAGTGGAAGGACATGAGCAGAGATATGGAAGGATGTCTTTCGGGTCATATGCAGGGACTTGCATGCACTGGGTAAACCCCAAGTGTAAGTGGGTAGGTAGGGGAGGTGAGAACAAGCACACAGAGTTTGCATGCTCCAGTCATAAAGTTCAATTTGAACCACAGGCAATGGGTAGACATCCAGGGTTTTAAGCTGGGTGGTGGTATTAAGCTTGATCAGTGCAGCCTAGAAAATCAACCACATAGTGGGGCAGTCATATCTGATGTAGGTAGGATTCATTGAGAACCTAAAGCTTTTGTTTTGGCTTGCTGTGTCATTTTAAAATAATAATACTGTGAGATTATGCTCCATTTGATGAGATGCATTGGAAAGAAACTACTGTTTCTCTATTATGGATTGAATTGTGTTCCTCTCAAAATTTACTATGTTGAAACCCTAACCCAGATACCTCAGAATGTGACTCTATATAGAGATCAGATCTTTGAAGAGACAAGTTAAAATGAGAGCCATTATGGTGGGTCCTAACCCAATCTGAATGGTGTCCCAAGAAGAAGAGGAGATTAGAACACATGAGAGATGCCAGAGACACAGAGAAAATGCCACGTGAGCACAGAAAGAGAAGGTGGCCATCTGCAAACCAAGGAGAAGGGTCTCAGGGGAAGCCAACTTTGCTGACACCTTGATCTTGCACTTTCAGTTTCCAGAACTGTGAGAAAATAAATTTCTGTTGTTTAATCCATCCAGTCTGTGGTATATTGTCATGGAAGCCCTATCAACCTAAAACAGATTCCCAATATGGGAAAGTAGAAAAAGGGCCTACGATCTTGATTCACCAAGATAAGAATTATGTGCCAGTCTTGGGAGGAAGACTCTTGCCTTTCCCCTTCTGTCCTTAATTTTCTTGTGTATCTTCAATTACCAATCAAGAGTTCAACCAGACTAATATTCTGTCCTGTGTTGACAGAAGGTAAGATTGGAGGGTACTCCGCATTGTGGTTCAAAGCAAGGGTTCATTTTTGAATGAGGAGGACTTGTGTTCAAATCTCAACCTATACCATTCTGAGCAAATTATGTAATCAGTCTTGTGAACTGATTTAAACCAATTTGATTACTTGCAGTTCTTTGGTAAATGTTAATATCCTCCATATTGCCAATTAACAAAAGCTCTGTTAAGTTTTTTCAAAGATAGATGAAAAAAATTAGAGTGTCAGTCTATAGATTATGGCTTTCAATTAGTCTTGCGATGTGCCAAGTAACCCTGCAGTGTCTTCCCAATTAGGTACTTCAGATGTTCACTAATCACTGTAGGGAATAAAACAAGACTATATATCAAAGCTATATATATATATATATATGTATATATATATCACATTGTCCAATCCAAAGAATTTTAAGATAAATGAGAGATAATATAAAACTCCCTAAGTTGACTTGCCCTACTATAAAATGGATTAATTTCACCAACACCATGTGCATAATTCAAAGATTAAAGTAAATCATGTCTGTAAAGCATTGAGCTCCATTTCTGGCATATAGTTGGAACTTAAAAGTAGTTTGTTATTTTGCCTGTAAGATAACATGAATTAAGTGGTTTTATGAAGAAAATAGCTTCCATTTTGTTGCTAAAGCAATAACTAGGAAATCTGGCCTAAGAATTTGCTGATCGGTAGCAAGCACTATGGAGAAGGCAGTGGCACCCCACTCCAGTACGCTTGTCTGGAAAATCCCATGGACGGAGGAGCCTGGTGGGCTGCCGTCTATGGGGTCGCACAGAGTCGGACACGACTGAAGCGACTTAGCAGCAGCAGCAAGTACTATTTTACCCTGCAGATCATATTAGTTAAGGGATTTCTCTGGTCTTGAATAAAATTTTAAATCAAGTATTTTTTAAGCTTCTGTTCTTTTTAAATCCAGGGAAACAATTTTTCTTTCAGCCTTTACTCATTTCTGCTAAGAAGTATAAATTTCTATCCAAACAATAAAGAGTGAATACTTCTATAGATTCAGTTTTGAATTGTGAACAGTTTACAAAGTAAGTTTGCCACCTTTGTGTAAGAAAGATGAGAGTTATCAAAACAACATTTGAGGTTTGGTATAGTCTTGTGTCCACTGGACCAGGAGAGCAGAAGTCTATTTTGTTACTGAGGGCATCTGTAACTTAGGATATTATTTAAACTTCTGAAGATACTTTTTTGATTTGTTCAATTGCCTCTTTTCCCTTCAAATAATTTCTTGATGTCTTGCATGTACAACTGTAAATATTAGGAGAAAAAAATTCCGTGTCATAACTTTCAGAAAAGCTGTACCTCCTATAAACTATCAACTGTTCAATGTAAACTGAGAAAGTCAGTCAAAAATGTGACCATTTGGGCTGTGTGATAATCTGCCCCATATTTGGAAACATTCTAAATAAGTTGAAAGAAGGGAACTGATATTATTACAACTCAATTTATAAACAATGATTGATCTTTCTCATTTTCAAAACTGTAATTTAAGCAGGAAAACATGTTGCCTTAGCCATTGCAATATCCTTCAGAAATAAGAACAGCTGTTTCGCCAGCAGTGTGGATTCCTTTTTCTATAATGTAAGTAGCATTAGAAAGAAAAGTTTTTTCTGATTTCAAAAGGACCAGCTGCTCTGATGTTTTGGGAATATTCCCATATGTTCTGAATGGGAAAAATTAAGTGAAGCCAAGCCAAAGACTTTTGGCTTCGTAGAAGAGACAAAGCTTTTCAAGACTTTCTCAACCAGAAAGTTTATAATTAGAGTATTAATATCTTGGAGGGAATTTTTGCTTCTTTGTGTAACTTAAAGGACATTTTTTTTTTTTTTTAAATCCCGTCTCTCATAAGATTTTGTTTGGTGCTTAGAATTAATAGTCCAGTGAGCCCAAAATAGACCCTAATGCTTGGCTGAAAAGTTAACTCAAGAGCGACTAGCAATATATTAAATCGTGAATTAGTACTCAAAATCAGAGTCTTGCAACCCATTAGAGAAATATGTGTATCTGCTTTACAAATGACTAATATCATATTTGTGTTTAAGCTGACTGGCACTGCTCTGAAGACATCTGTTTTATGAATACTAACATTTAGACTCCATAAAGAAGAACAAACAGATACTCCTCTCCCAAGAAGCCCCTTGCTGAGACACTTAATGGGCTACAACTTGTGAATCAGCTAGAAGAGCCTGGCTTAAAAAGCCAACCACCATTCCTCACATCTGTAGCATTGGTCTTTCATTAACCTGTAGAGTCTGTCAAGTTTATTTGTGGCAAGAGAGAAATTGCAATCCTTTGGTTCAGATAATTTCCATGAAGTAGGCTGGAAAGTGGATCCATGTGGGTAGACGTGAGCCAGAATTTTCTGATTGGGTTGGGCCTGGAGGTGACCTTTCCACCTGGAAATTTTACACTATCTTGGATCTAATAAATGTGTATGTTCCTTGAAGTTTGATAAGTGGATAACCTGAACTAATTATTTGTGTTAAACAAGGAAATTTGGCACAGGAAAAAAAAATAAGAAATTGCATTTCTTTATCAAGTTCGTGGGAATAAGGGGCCTCTGGTTTCCAGTTCCAAGGCTCATATTTGTTCTCTAAGCCACCACTTTTAGCCCATGCTATTGTATTTCTGCAGTCCCTTTATCTTCTTCTGACTGTTGACCTACAAGACAATTTGTCATACGTTAATTTCTATCATTTATGTTGTAGAAACAGTAGGTATATTAATCATACTTTTTGTAAAAATATATACATTCTTTTTCTCTCAGGAACTTTCTTCACTATTACTTGACTCTGATTATTTGAGAATCAAGATCCAAGTGTAAAGAATTTGTCTGTTTATGCAGTCAAGCACATCACTTAAATCTGATTTAACTTGGGTAAACTGGCGTCTATTAATTATGTTCTGGACAATACAGTGTAGTGATTAATGATGCTAATTAAAAATTAATAACATAAGCTGACATTTAGAGAATGCTAACAAGTTCCACTTGCTGATATATTCTATCTTTCTATGTTTTCAATAATCTTTTATAGCAAATATTTTTAAAAGATGGTTTTTTTGTGTGTGGATCAAGAAACTTAAGCTCAGATACATTAAGTGTCTTTGTTAAGGTCACATAGCTAAGAAGAAGGAAACTAGGATTGAAATCCTATGTTGCTAACGTTAGATCCAAAACCTTTGCTATTTTCATTACATCATGCTCCTTTCTTGACTAGACTCTCCTGAAGCACAAGAAGGAAGCATGAGCCATTTTTTAAAAAAATTTTATTGGAGTACAGTTGCTTTAAAATGTTGTGTTAGTTTTACTGACTTAATGGACATGAGTTTGAGCAGGTTCTGGGAGACAGTGAAGGACAAGGAAGCCTGGCATGCTGCAGCTGATGGGGTTGCACAGACTCAGACATGACTTAGAGGCTGAATAAGAACATAGTTGCCTTGCAATTTTGTGTTGGTTTCTACTGTAGAGCAAAGTGAAGCAGTTATATGTATACATGCAACTGCTTTTGAAAAGATTTTCTTCCCATTTAGGTTGCCACAGAGGCCTGAGTAGAGTTCCCTAAGCTATATAGTAGGTTCCCATTAGTTATCTATTTTATGCACTGTGTATATATGTCAATCCCATTCTCCCAAATCATCCCGTCCCCTCCTCCATACTTTGACATCCATGTTTGTTCTTAACATTTGTGTCTCTGTTCCTGCTTTGCAAAATGTTCATCTGTACCATTTTTCTAGATTACACATATAAGTGATAGATGATATTTGTTTTTCTGACTTACTTCTCTCTGTATGACATTCTCTAGGTCTAGCCACATCTCTGCAAATGTCACCAAAGGAAACAATAAACAAAATGAAAAGGCAAGGCATGAGAGATTTTGATTTCATAGATAGCTAATGTCTCCAGTACACTGTGCTTACTTTTCTTCATTTTATATTCATGCGTTTTTAATCTTCCTCCCTTCTACCACAGGTATCCAGTTCTCTCCTGCTGCTCTAGACCTCCCATGTGTAAAGTTATTGGACTATTTTTCTTGGAGACGGAAACATTTATGGCAATTTTATAAAAACATAGGCAGCAGGCGATACTACAAATGAATGAGTCACAAATTACAGCATTTCCACTTTTGGTTCAGGTTTTAGGAGAATTGGGGACTTGCCTGAAAAGCTCCGTTGTCTTTTGGTTAATTTCCCACACTCAAGGTTGACTGTGGAGGGATGTGTTTATCTGGAAAGTTAAAGCTGGGCAGGTCCCCTTCCTTGCCACACCCTCCTGACCCACTACCCTCAAGTCAGGATGCTCAGTTCCATGGTGGTTCAAGATCCACATAAGCCCCGTGCTTGTTAGTACTTCCTTCATAGTTTAGAACGTCGGTTTTTGTTGCTAGTGCTCCTAAAACGGTGATGTGAGTTAGAAAAGCTAGAGTGGTAGCAGATTAAGAATTAAGTCTTCTGGATCCAATGAGATCATTCTTTGCATGACTATGACTCTTGGCTTGTGTTTCCTATTATGATTTCTCACAGTAAGGGAATTTTGCTGAGGTATGCCACATCTACTGCTACCCTTTCAGGCTACCTTGTTTTTTAAGCAGATTGTATGTCTTTGGATAACTAAACCCAGGATATATTCTAGTTGTATAGACTACATGTGCTTATGTGATGCATACATTTGTGTATATGTGTGTGCATGCATCTGTGTACCTGTGTGTGTGTGTGTGTGATTTAGGAATGGGGGTGACTCTTCCTCAACTTCATAGAAATGCCTCAGTGTGTAAAACTGATGTATTACTTCTCAATGATGAAACAATCTCTAAAATTCATATCTCTGAAATTCATACCATTAAGGTAAAAATATATTGTATCTTTTTAAAAGTTTGAATTTATGTCCTAGAGTGTGAACTGATATAAACATTTAGAAATAGTCAACAAAATCTCTTTCTTTTTTAAAAGAGACAGAGCCCTCACTTGGCATGAAACCCACACAAATCATTATCTTAAAGTGTCTATATGGTTAGACTAAATATAAGGGCTTGTCAAAAACTGTGAAAGTTTTGAGACTACCTTTGTTGCAACATAACACATTAACCCCCTAGTTTCATAGATGGTAGGCATTAAGGTGCCCTGGGTTAGAGACCTCGCACAGTTTATTATCACAGCCAATACCTGCTGCCAGGTAACCAGCGTTTTTGTGATGGTCCCTGAATGCCAGTTCCCACAGGATGATGCAGAGAGGCCACCAATCCCCCCTCCCATATACACACACGTATAGTTGGCTGAGTTACAGAAGAATGAGGAATTTGGAACCAGGAACCATTTATAAAGAACAGTAAGTAAACCTGTCCTCTACTTTGGAGGAAAACACTGCCTCTCTCTTTCAAGGCTGCTTAATGCACAAGCATCCTTGAAAATACATTCTGCCACAAAGGACAATTAATGTCTTTGCTTTTAAGACATGGAGAAATGTAAGAGACTTATCCAGGATTTCTCTCAACAGTTTACTTCTCTAAAGTTAGTTACTAACTTTAGTTACTAAAGTAAGTTATTTGCTCAGTTGTGTCCAACGCTTTGTGGCCTCATGGTCTGTAGCCTATCAGGCTCCTCTGTCCGTGGAATTCTCCAAGCAAGAATATTGGAGTGGATTGTCATTCCCTTCTCCAGGGGATCTCCCTGACCCAGGGATCTGTTGACTAAAAAATATAGTCAGAACCTGAAAGTAGAGTTATTTTATTTGACGGGAATGTTTAGGACTCCAAGTCTGGGAGACAGCATCTCAGTAGCTCTGAGAAAAGTGCTCCAAAGAGGCAGGTGGGGCACTCAGGCTTTATACAAGTTTGCAACAAAGGGAGCAGGCAGTCTGAACATCAAAGATCAGGTATCAAGTTAAGGAATTTAGCATCAGTTGTAGATGTGACAGGTGATGGAAGTAATGTCCGCTGCTGTAAAGAGCAATATTGCATAGAAACCTGGAATGTTAGGTCCATGAATCAAGGCAAATTGGAAGTGGTCAAAGAGGAGATGGCAAGAGTGAACATCAACATTTTTAGGAACCAGTGAACTAAAATGGACTGGAATGGGTGAATTTAACTCAGATGATCATTATATCTACTACTATGGGCAAGAATCCCTTAGAAGAAATGGAGTAGCCATCATAGTCAACAAGAGTCTGAAATGCAGTATTTGGATGCAATCTCAAAAATGACAGAATGATCTCTGTTCGTTTCCAAGGCAAACCATTCAATAGCACAGCAATCCAAGTCTATGCCCTGACCAGTAGTGCTGAAGAAGCTGAAGTTGAACAGTTCCATGAAGACCTACAAGACCTTCTAGAACTCACACCCCCAAAAATGTCCTTTTCATTGTAGGCGACTGGAATGCAAAAGTAGGAAGTCAAGAGATACCTGGAGTAACAGGCAAATTTGGCCTTGGAGTACAGAATGAAGCAGGGCAAAGACTAATAGAGTTTTGCCAAGAGAACAGGCTGGTCACAGCAAACACCCTCTTTCAACAACACAAGAGAAGACCCTACACATGGACATCACCAGTTGGTCAATACTGAAATCAGATTGATTATATTCTTTGCAGCTGAAGATGGAGAAGCTCTATACAGTCAGCAAAAATAAGACCGGGATCTGACTGTGGCTCAGATCATGAACTCCTTATTGCCAAATTCAGACTTAAATTGAAGAAAGTAGGGAAAACCACTAGACCATTCAGTATGACATTAAATCCAATCCCTTACAATTATACAGTGGAATTGAGAAATAGATTTAAGGGACTAGATCTGATAGAGTGCCTGAAGAACTATGGACAGAGGTTCGTGACATTGTACAGGAGGCAGTGATCAAGACCATCCCCAAGAAGAAGAAATGCAAAAAGGCAAAATGGTTGTTTGAGGAGGCCTTACAAATAGCTGAGAAAAGAAGAGAAACTAAAGGTAAAGAAAAAAAGGAAAGATATACCCATTTGAATGCAGAGTTCCAAAGAATAGCAAGGAGAGATAAGAAAGCCTTCCTCAGTGACAAAGGCAACGTAATAGAGGAAAAACAATAGAATGGGAAAGACTAGAGATCTCTTCAAGAAAATTAGAGATAACAAGGGAACATTTCATACAAAGATGAGCACAATAAAGGACAGAAATAGTATAGACCTAACAAAAGCAGAAGATATTAAGAAGAGGTGGCAAGAATACACAGAAGAATCATACGAAAAAGATCTTCATGACCCAGATAAGTGCGATGGTGTGATCACTCACCTAGAACTAGACATCCTGGAATTTGAAGTCAAGTGAGCCTTAGGAAGCATCACTATGAACAAAGTTAGTGGAGGTGATGGAATTCCAGTTGAGCTATTTCAAATCCTAAAAGATGATGCTGTGAAAGTGCTGCACTCAAAATGCCAGCAAATTTGGAAAACTCAACAGTGGCCACAGGACTGGAAAATGTCAGTTTTCATTCCAATCCCAAAGAAAGGCAATGCCAAAGAATGCTCAAACTGCCACATAATTGCACTCATCTCACATGCTAGCAAAGTAATGCTCAACATTCTCCAAGCCAGGCATCAACAGTACGTGAACCGTGAACTTCCAGATGTTCAAGGTGGATTTAGAAAAGGCAGAGGAACCATAGATCAAATTGCCAACATCTGCTGGATCATCGAAAAAGCAAGAGAGTTCCAGAGAAACATCTATTTCTTCTTTATTGACTATGCCAAAGCCTTTGACTGTGGGGATCATAACAAACTGTGGAAAATTCTTAAAGAGATGGGAATACCAGACCACCTCACCTGCCTCCTGAGAAATCTGTATGCAGGTCAATAAACAACAGTTAGAACCGGACATAGGACCACAGACTGGTTCCAAATTGGCAAAGGGGTATGTCAAGGCTGTATATTGTCACCCTGCTTATTTAACTTATATGCAGACTAAATCATGAGAAATGCTGGGCTGGATGAAGCACAAGTTGGAATCAAGATTGCTGTGAGAAATATCAGTAACCTCAGATATGTAGATAACACCACCCTTATTGCAGAAAGCAAAGCAGAACTAAAGAGCCTCTTAATGTAAGTGAAAGAGGTGAGTGAAAAAGTTAGCTTAAAACTCAGCATTCAGAAAACTAAGATCATGGCATCTGGTCCCATCACTTCATGGCAAATAGATGGGGAAACAATGGAAATAATGAGAGACTTAATTTTTTTAGCTCCAACATCATGGCAGATGGTGACTGTAGCCATGAAATTAAAAGCCGCTTTCTCCTTGGAAGAAAAGCTATGAACAATCTAGACAGCATATTAAAAAGCAGAGACATTACTTTACCAACAAAGGTCTGTCTATTCAAGGCTATGATTTTTCCAGTAGTCATGTATGGATGTGAGGGTTGGACTAAAAAGAAAGCTGAGCGCCAAAGAATTGATGCCTTTGAACTGTGGTGTGGAGAAAACTCTTGAGAGTCCTTTGGACTCCAGGGAGATTCAACCATTCAATCAGGAATGATTCAATCAGGAATCAAAAGGAAATCAGTCCTGAGTATTCATTGGGAGCACTGATGCTGAAGCTGAAACTCCAATACTTTGGCCACCTGATGCAAAAAACTGACTTATTGGTAAAGATCCTGATGCTGGGAAAGATTGAAGGCGGGAGGAGCAGGGGATGACAGAGGATGAGATGGTTGGATGGCATCACTGATGGCATGGACGTGAGTTGGAGTAAGCTCTGGGAGTTGGTGTTGGACAGGGAGGCCTGTGGTGCTGCAGTTCATGGGGTCACAAAGAATTGTATACAACTGAGCAGCTGAATTGAACTGAACAATATGGGAAGATGCAAGCCCCTGGGCTCATTGAATTCATTCTTTTCATATGCACCTCTGGTGTCTGGGGCCAATCGTTTCCTTTTTCACCTTGCTTCTTGCATTCCCCCAGCTCCTCAGCAATCAACATGGGGCGTGGCAGCATCACCTGGATCTCAGTTTTGTGAGCTTTCATTCACATTTGGAGGCCAGAAATTGCTGATGGCCGTGACATTTCTTGTTCATTGATATGGCAGAAGATATTTTCATTTCAAAGATTGAGCCCAGGTCTCCTGCATTGTAGGCAGATTCTTTACCATCTGAACCACCAGGGAAGCCCAGGTTTCTGCTACACTTTCTATTTATTGGTATTTTTTTCCTTCCCAATTCTCATGCTATACTATCACCTTGCATTTATGACCAAAACCAACAGAGAGGAAAATGTCCAATCTGTTAGTTCAGTAGTCAGTTTGGATCCATTTTACAGCTGACCTGATCATTTATATGGACATTGATCAAGAACAAGTTCCAAAAATCCCTACTAGAAAATTCTTTCCCTCAGAACCAAGGCTTTAGGGAGAAGAGTCAAACCTGACTACCTGACTAGGGGGAAAGCCAAAGTAGGATAGTCAGGGTTGGAGACCTCAGGGCCCCATTGTAGTTCTAGAACAAGCACTGAGTCAAAAGAGTTAGCTGAGCATTGGCAAGTGTGGCAGCTATAACTAATCGAGGGAACTGGATTAGAAGATAAACGTCTTAAGGACTGGCTTCCTAGTTCTCTCTGCTTGGCCTTGACCCTTGGCCCACTTCCCATCCTTTGTGGCCATTCTGTGCATTGTAAGTGTCTTGGCACTGCATTACCCAGAATCTCTTGCTACCTGGCTCCCACTGGGAGGCACCAGTAGTGACTGAAGGTTGGAGGAGAGGGAAAGTAGGGGGTTTCTTTTCCATGCCCTTCTTGGGCCATGTATCTGGCAGTGACTCAGACCTTCCATAAGCTCAGCTCCAGGACCTTTTAAGAACCCTTCCTCCACAGCTCTAGTTCTCATTGAATTCCGGGGTTCAGAACTAGATGGTAATGGCTTCCCACTGCTGTTAGTCTTCAGGTGCCTCAAAACCCCGTAGTGATTATCTTAACTTGTGCCCACTGCTTTGTAAGTTGAACTTCATTCATTTTTGCTTATGGATTCTACAGTGGCTCAGCGGTAAAGAATCCACCTGCAATGCAGGAGATGCGGATTCAATCCCTGGGTTGGGAAGATCTCCTGGAGAAAGAAATGGCAACCCACAATATTTTTGCCTGGGAAATCCCATTGACAGAGGAGCCTGGTTGGCTACAGTCTAAGAGTCTGACATGACTTAGTGACTAAACAAGTCTCTTAACTATTTGAGTCTATTTCTATTTCCTACTGAGTTTCTGACTGATAGAACTAGAAAAAAAAGATGGGACCCTAGTTTCAAAGGACCCAAGATAATAGCCAACACTCATTAAGCCATTGGGCTTCCCAGGTAACTTGTCCTGTAAGGCAGGAGACACAGGAGATACAGGTTTGATTCCTGGGTTGGTAAGAACCCCTGGAGGAGGGCATGGCAATCCACTCCAGTATTTTTACCTGGAGAATCTCTTGGAGAGAGGGTCCTGGCGGGCTACAGTTGCAGAGTCAGACACGACTGAAGTGACGGAGCATGCTTACCCATATTAAGCCATTAGTGTGTGTTTGTCTAAACCTCACAGCAAAACTAGGAGGTGGAAACTATTACTAGCTTCATTAGACCAAGAAGCTGGAACACAGAAATCTTCCAATTGCGGGAAGCAGAGACTTAAACGCAAGCAACTGGATTCTAAAGCCCTCAGCAGTAACACCACACATTACAAGTCTCATGGCCAAGGTGAGACAGTGCCATGCTCCACTGTGGGGCAGAGGCTTAGTCAGAATACTCAGAGGAAGAGACATGGGACTGCTGAGGAGGAATAAGGCAATAGTGAGATGATAACAACTGGTATTCAGGATTAGTGTGGGATCAAGAGCAAGCTGTTTTGCCGCTGAATTACTGGTGCTTTAATCTAGGACTAACATCCAGGACTGGTCCTACATCGGAGGCCTGGATTGAATTCAGTTTTTTGAGGTTAAGACTCTCTAGCTGTGGGAGGGATGAAGGACCACATGGCCAAGAAGTCAAGAGGAGGGCTATTCATGTCTAAGTTTAAAGCTGTAAGTTTACTTGTCCTTTGTAAATAGACACAGCCACGTAGGAACGGTAAAATACACTACTGAATGAAGACAGCAATTAGTGCCATTCAAAACCAACTAGAGTGTCAAAATATTTCAAAAAACACTTATATATTAGTAAAATGAACTGAACTGTGTCAAATAGAAGGAACAAAATAAAACTAGCATTTTTCAGCTGAGCGGTCATCTGACTTTCAGCTTTCTGGCACTATTAAGTTTCCAAAACAACAAGGAACATGAAAATAAGCAAAAAGGCTAATAATCCAAAACAATAAAAATAGCTCATAACACATTTCAGAACATTTAATGGCAAAAAGGAAAAGCATTATATCTGCAATGGATAATTACAATAAAACTCAGTTCTCATTGACACCAAAGCCCAGAAGACCTGGAGAAGTAACACCGTAAACAGTGAAGAGATGGCTGGAAGCGTATTTGGAAATATCCATACACTAGTTTGTCTCAAAAAGTCAACTGGCTAGTCTTTTTGCAAATGCAATATGGCCAGAAGAGAGAAGGAACAATGAATGGTAGTGAGGAACTGTGATGAGAAGCAACAGGCAGTATGAGAAGCGACAGGCAGTATCAGAAATCGTCATGAGGGAAGAGGCAGAGGAAATATCAGTTAGCTGAATCCAGCAGCCAGAGATTACTTACTGTGTTGGCCAAAGCCTCAGCATCGCCACCTCCTTTATTACTCTCCAACAGTCCTGTCTGGATTCTATCCTTGTAGTTCTAGCCACTCCTCCGGGAGGCAGGCGAAACAAAATGTATGGAATACTGCTCATAAATTTTCTCCTCTTAGTGATTCTGAGTGAACATTTGTTTACACACCAAAGATGTGTAAGATTCTAAAATAAGAATACTGCTTAATATTGCTAAATCCAGCCTGTCAAACTCATAAAACATCGAAGCCTTTAAACTTCTGTTTCAAAAAACAACCTTTGGGAAATGCCGGTCTAGTCACTCCAAACCAGACACAGGTGTATTCTGGGGAGTCACCCATACCAATCAGAATTAGGTAATGTAAGGGGAGTTTAACAAAGAGACTATTTGCAAAGGTGTGGGCTCAACTTAGGTAAAGGAACAAGGGAGGCTGAGGAACACGGGTAGTGACATTTGAGAGCCCTTGCTGCTCCCCGGGTGCTGAAATTGCAGAGACAGACAGCGCAAAGGCAAGAGGTGGCCTCTGGGAGAAAGATGCAGTCGCCTGAGGCACAAGTCCCTGGCCTTCCTCTCTTCCCTTCCTTTGCACCTGCTGTTGCCTGCTCTGTATGCCGGGGGCTGCCTCACTGTACCCTGGAGGGCAAGATTACTCCCCGGACAATCTGGGCAGGCCAGTGGCCCAGGATGGGGAAGGGGAGAGGGGGATGGTTGTGAGGAGCAAAGAGAAGACACTCGACATCACCTCCCCCACTATCAAGTCAAAGCTTCCTAAGTTACAGGCAAATAGTCTGTGTAATAAAGAGACGCTCAAAGAGATCCCTCCAGAATTTAAAGAACAGAAATATTTGGATGGATCAGTGCAGTGTTGCTGTTCCCTGCCATGTAATACAGCTCTGTATTACCATATAATACAGTAAGGATGGCTCCTGGTAGATTTAAAAAAAAAAATTTAATTGGAGGATAATTGCTTTACAGTGTATTGCTTTCTGCTATACAACAATGTGAATCAGCTATAAGTATACATATAACCACTCCTTCTAAAACCTCCTTCCCACTCCCCCATCTCACCCCCCTAGGTCATCACAGAGCCTTTTGAATCAAATTAAGCTGTTGACTACTGTGGTTCATGCATGCAGCAGAATTAGTCTCAATTCTGTTTCATGCAAGTATAATTTTTTTTTTTGGACATAATCCCCATCAGTTTTCAAAGCCAAGTATTTTGAATACTTGTCTCTCCCTTGTAGAATCTAAGGGTTGAGGTGCCTCACCTGGAGTTCGAATCTCTTGCTCCTCAGGAAAACATCCATTCTGCAACTTTGTGACCCCTTCCAATTGTGGGTTGCTGCCGCTGAAACTGTTAATTGCTCAGTCCTGTCCAACTCTTTGCCAAGGACTGTCCAACTCTTTGCCAAGGACTCTAGCCCGACAGGCTCCTCTGTCCATGGGATTCTCCAGGCAAGAATACTGGAGTGGCTAGCCATTCCCTTCTCCAGGGGATCTTCCAGGGAGTGCTTTATTATTTTTTTGAAGAGACTGTGTCTCTGCCTCTCTACCCATCCTGATGCTGCCTTTTTAAACTTTGCTGTGGAGGTTTTGTTCATCCAGTTTTCAGATCCCTTTCCAAGGGAGTTATTTCATAAGTGTTCGTAGATTTATTGTGTCCATGGGAGGAGGTAAGATCAGGATCTTCCTATGACACCGTCTTGAACCCTCCCCCAGTAGTTCTTCATTTAAAAGAAACACAACAGTGAATTGAGGGTGATGAGTTGTCTACAAGTGGTATTTTTATTGATAGTGTTTATACTGGATGCTGACAGTAATAAAGAAGAGGGGAGAGAAGTGTCAGTTTGCATCTGAGTTCTTGGAGCCAGTGAATTCTCCATAGAGCAATCCAACCAGTGGCTGAAGAGACAAACACTTGCTAAAACAGTAAATTGTTAGAATTGCATCTAATAAATTGCTTATTTGAATGGATGCTTTTGGACTGTGGTGTTGGAGAAGACTCTTGAGAGTCCCTTAGACTGCAAGGAGATCCAGTCAGTCAATCCTAAAGGAAATCAGTCCTGGATATTCATTGGAAGGACTGCTACTGAGCTGAAGTTCCAATACATTGGCCACCTGATGTGAAGAACTGACTCATTAGAAAAGACCCTCATGCTGGGAAAGATTGAAGGGAGGTGGAGAAGAGGATGACAGAGGATGAGATGGTTGGATGGCACCACCAACTTGATAGATGTGAGTTTGAGCAAGCTCCAGGAGTTGGTGATGGACAGGGAAGCCTGGTGTGGTCCATGGGGTCGCAAGGAATTGGACACGACTGAGCAACTAAACTGAACTGAAAACAGTAAATAGAGCTTACTCACTGGAAAAGACCCTGATGCTGGGAAATACTGAAGGCAAAAGGAGAAGAGGGCGACAGAGGATGGGTGGTTAGATAGCATCAATGACTCAGTGGACATGAATTTGAGCAAACTGCGGGAGATAGTGAATGACAGGGAAGCCTAGCCTGCTGCAGTTCTTAGGGCTGAAAGGAGTCAGACACGGTTCAGTGACTGAAGGATAATAGCAATAAACATAGAGGTTTTAATTTTGTGGTGGATGTTCAAAGAAGAGAACTTATTATTTTTTTTTCTAATCCAGAGACTTTATTAGTTTATGATTTCTTGAGGAACACACTAGTTATTTGGAGAAGTGATTTTTACTTTTTAAATATAACAACTGAGTGTGTTTTATAATATCTTGCCTATAACCCTATCTATAAAGTGGATGTTATCCATGAGTTCTTTGTTACCCCAAAAATTACTGCCTTATTTGGGCTTATTTTAATAAGTATTGCCCAATTTCCCACTTTCTTTTTCTGACTGTTTTTTATAAATGAATTCTACTATCTTTAGTTTCTTTTTTTTTTTTTTTTATCACATGTGGTCTTCAACAAACTCATGGGCACATTATTGAATCTGAACTACAAAATCAACAAATGCTGAAGCTATTTGTCCAAAATGGATTCTCCCCCATCACATACACTGTTTATATCAATCATCTATTGTCTTTTCTATGTTCCTGGGTATATCAAATAATCCTTTCATGAACACTCATTCACGTGATATTGTGTGTGAAGGAAGCATTTATGGGCTTTCATAGAGGTTCCACAGAAAGAGCAAAGTAATATTCTGGAAATTGTCATTTTGATTTGTTTAATTTTGTATAATTTGCCTTCTCAGCCAGATTTTAGATACTCAAATAGCTAAGCAGTGCCTTTCCAGCCCTGTTTTTATCCAATGCAGTGTTTAATGCTATGCCTGAATGCCTGAGGCAGTGCTGGATCCAATCCATTCTCATTGAATGAAGGACTAAGTCTGGAGTTGATATTTAACAAAAACTGAGAAGTTTATTTTGCAGTTCACAAAGTAAATGTGTTTCAAGATTAATCAATGCCATTTTGCTTATTTTTAAAAAGCGCCTAGAGAAGCTTATCGAGATCATTATTTTCACTTCTGTTAAGGTTAGAGAAAATTCTGATTCTCACTGAATTTGCTATAAACAACTATGCTTTTTACACTTAGAGGAATTTAAGTCAGATAGACCAGGAGATGCTAATGAGCACTTAAAGCCTAATGACTGAATTTCTGTTCCCCTTCCCATACTTTGGACTTCCCTGGTGGCTCAGAGGGTAAAGCGTCTGCCTGCAATGCGGGAGACCCAGGTTCAATCCCTGGGTCGGGAAGATCTCCTGGAGAAGGAAATGGCAACCCACTCCAGTATTCTTGCCTGGAAAATCCCACAGACACAGGAGCCTGGTGGGCTACAGTCCATGGGGTCACAAAGAGTTGGACACGACTGAGCGACTTCATTTTCACTTTCATTTTCCCCTACTTTGCATGTAGCATACCTTGTAAGTGATGGATAAATATCTCCTAACTGGTAGGACACCCCATCGTTATCATTCTTAATTATCAGTCCTGTAACTAAGCGTAATGTTTCTTTGTAATTATTCTGCCTACAAAGATGACCATAAATGTTCAATGCTCTTATTTTAGAAATGGCTTTCTTTAGTGATTTCTGTTTAGGGTTGTTTAAAATGAAGTTATTCTCTTGTGTACCCAGTGCAAACACATATCCATCACTGATTTGTGATAATGTCCTGAAGAAGTGAAGTGAAGTTGCTCAGTCACATCTGACTTTTTGTGACCCCCATGGACTGTAGCCTACCAGGCTCCTCAGCTCATAGAATTTTTCAGGCAAGAGTACTGGAGTGGGTTGCCATTTCCTTCTCCAGGGGATCTTCCTGACCCAGGGATTGAACCCGTGCCTCCCACATTGCAGGCAGATGCTTTACCCTCTGAGCCACCATGGAAGCCCAATGTCCTGAGAGCAGTCTAATTCAAATTTTACTAGAAGTTTACCCTGTGTACCAGACTTTTCCAAGCTTGCCAAGCTCTTCCCAAATATACTCAGTTCTCTTCATAGGAATCTTTTGTCTCCACTAAAATTAGCACTGCTTGTTGGTGGTGCTGCTGCTGGTGACTTTCTATGGCTTGTCTGTAGACACAGACACACATGCCATTGCTTTGTTGTCGCTGTTGTTCAGTTAGCAATA
This sequence comes from Dama dama, assembly GCF_033118175.1. Lineage (NCBI taxonomy): Eukaryota > Metazoa > Chordata > Mammalia > Artiodactyla > Cervidae > Dama > Dama dama. The sequence goes on along the minus strand of NC_083686.1, from coordinate 16,661,280 downwards.
AGGAGTCATGTCCAAATCTTTGCAGACTGCAGCATGCCAGCCTTCCCTGTTCTTCTGTCTCCAGGAGTTTGCTCAAACTCATGTCCTTTGAGTCGGTGATGCCATCCAACCATCTCATCCTCTGTCACCCCCTTGTCCTCCTGCCCTCAATCTTCCCCAGCATCAGGGTCTTTTCCAATGAGTTGGCTCTTCGCATCAAGTGTCCAAAGTATTGGAGTTTCAGCTTCAGTCCTTCCAATGAATATTCAGGGTTGATTTCCTTTAGGATTAACTGGTTTGATCTCCTGCCGTCCAAGAGACTCTCAAGAGTCTTTCCTAGCACCACAGTTTGAAAACATCAATTCTTTGATGCTCAGCCTCCTTGATTTGGGATTTTGTAAACAAAATCCTTGCTTCTGTTGCCACGGCCAGGATCTGTTATCACTGGTGTTCTCTGAATTGGTATACACCCAACGGAGGTATACACATCCAGTGGAGGTATACATCCACTACTTTGTTTGCTGGGCAGTGTGGTAACCCTCCCCTCCACTGAGCAGCACCCATTGCCAGTGCAGACAGCCAAGCTGATGACTTGGATCCCCAGTGCTCTCATCCATCCCAGTGTCAGTTCTTCTGCTTAGAGTGGATGTGGGAATGGTGTCCTTCCTCCAAAATGTAATTGATTACAGGGATTCCTTAGCAAGGACCTCAAGATGTTAAGAGCTTAGTGAAATTCTTCCTTTAGTTAGCAAAATTGGCCCCTTTCTCTTTCAGGTGTATACAAACCGACCCAGATCTAGGTGGGAAGAGGTTCTAGTATTAGTTGTGTAGAAGGATCTATGCTCTTCAGGTGGCTCAGTGGTAAAGAATCCACCTGCCAATGCAGAAGATGCCAGAGATGTGTGTTCAATCCCTGGGTTGGGAAGATACCCTGGAGGAGGAAATGGCAACCCACTCCGGTAGTCTTGACAGGAAGATCCCATGGACATAGGAACCTGGCGGGTCACAAAGTGTCAGACAGGACTGAGTGACTGAGCACACACACACACACACACACACATATACATACAGAACCATACCTCTCCTCTGACCCTCAAACTCTGTGCAAATTAGCCTCAGCCTTTTCTTAGCTTTTCTTTGAGATTAGTTCTCTCTCAGAGCTTCCCTGATAGCTCAGTTGGTAAAGAATCCACCTGCAATGCAGGAGACCCTGGTTCAATTCCTGGATTGGGAAGATCCGCTGGAGAAGGGATAGGCTCCCATTCCAGTATTCTTGGGCTTCCCTGGTGGCTCAGATGGTAAAGAATCTGCCTGCAATGCAGGAGACCTGGGTTCGATCCCTGGGTTGGGAAGATTCCCTGGAGAAGGGAAAGGCTACCCACTCCAGTATTCTGGCCTGGAGAATCCCATTGACTTTATAGTCCATGGGGTCACAAAGAGTCGGACATGACTGAGCAACTTTCACTTTCAATTCTCTCTCAAACCCCTACACACCCCACTTGAAATTTGACTTCTGTTTGCCTAGTCCTCAGTTTTCTAGATACATTTATCTACAATGTCAGGCGTTCCTCAGCATTTGTATAAATTAGCTGATGCAACTAGTTATGGGTTTGAGGAGAAATGTGATGCAAAGGGATTACGTAAGTCAAAAATTCCAACTCTGCTGGAATGGCCTTTATATGTGAAATAGTGAGCATTTATTGATTTTGATTCTTTAAGTCTGTGTGTGGATGGATGTAATTGAAAAGATTCCTCATGTGATCCTGATATAACTTTATGTGAAGACAGAGAGGGTAGAAATGAAGAGGTGTGAGTATTGAGGCAGGGGCCCCTCCTTCCTGTATTCTGTTCCCCCCAAATCACTGTCATGGAAAGGGTGCATTATAAATCTCAAGTTATAAAGTAATGTGCCTAACTTAATTACTCTTGGGCACGGATTAAAATCAGCACAACAGAATTCTGAGAATGGGTGTGAGAGATTTGAGGACTAGGAGCCTGGGAAACACTTGCTTATAGTTTCTCCAGGGTTTTAGTTTATCCTAGTTTTATTATGTTCTCTCATCTGGCTCCTCCAAACATCGTGAGTTAATTATATACCCGTCAGCTTTCTGAGATCATGTCTCAGGTGGGCTTTTATATTTTTCTCATTCTGTAAGAGTGGTTAGTGTGATGATTTTTTAACCTCTAAATTGTTTTTTTCTGATATTTTAGACACTATAGCTGTAGTTATATATGTAGTCCAGTGTTACCTTAGCTATGGGGTCAGTAGAAAATGCCAAAATCAGCTCACAAGAGAAGAGGCCACGGGAGATGGAGCAGTGACCTTCTGGAAGTGTACATATTCTTCAGAATATGTTGATAAGGAACATTTGGTGCTTGAAGCTGTGGCAAAGCAAGAGCAAATCTGGATTAGTTAGCATCATGTGGTGATTTTCAAGGTCAATAGCAAGTCAGGTGAAATTACAGAATTAGAGTACTTTGGAACTAGAAGAGGGTTTTTAAAATCAGTAGGTTTCTGGCTATGTTGATGAAAACCTGCAATAAGGAATTCATTTTACATCACGACTCAGTATCTATATAGGCGTGTCTGAAACAAGTTTCACAGACATACATGTACAAAAAAAATTAATAGTTTCATTTATTACAAGGAAGCATTTATTCTCTATTCTATTCTTGAAAAAAGTGAAAGTCACTCAGTCATGTCTGGCTCTTTGTGACCCCATGGCCTATATAGTCCATGGAATTCTCCAGTCCAGAATATTAGTCTTGACTCACTGAATTAATTTTATATTCCATATTAAATTGTAAAATATTAGTGTAAATCACATTGATCAGCCTTTTATCTTATAGAAGAATTAGATAGCCCTAGAAATTAAGTGAAATTTTCTAACTCTATGGATAGGTGTCCCTGGTAGTTCAGTGGTAAAGAATCCGCCTGCCATTGCCGGAGACACAGGTTCAAACCCTGGGTTGGGAAAATCCTCTGGAGAAGGAAGTGGTAACCCACTCCAATATTCTTGTCTGGGAAATCCCATGGACAGAGGAGTGTGGTTGGTTAAAGTCCATGGGGTTGTAGAAGGATCAGACAGACTTAGTAACTGTACTGTGCTAAGTCACTGAAGTTGTGTCCGACTCTTTGTGACCCTGTGGACCATAGCCCACCAGGCTCCTCTGTCCCTGGGATTCTTCTGACAAGAATACTGGACTGGGCTGCCGTGCCCTCTTCCAGGGGATCTTCCCAACCCAGGGATCGAACCTGTGTCTCTAAGGTCTCCTGCATTGGCAAGAAGGCTCATTACATTAGTGCCACCTTGGAAACCCAGACTTAGTGACTAAACAACAACAAATGAACAGGTCAGCCTAGAACCCAGATCTTTTTCTTTTTCTGGATGTGATCTATTCTCAATACTGGTATATAAATATTAATATAGGGCATTAATTTTCAATGTTTCTGTTAGACATGTTGGACTGCTTAAGGATTATAATTGTAATTATATAACATTTTTTAATATTGTTGTTATTGTTGTTCAGTCACCCAGTCATGTTGAACTCTTTGCAACCCCATGAACTGAAGCAGGCCAGGCCTCCCTGTTCCTCACTATCTTCTGAAGTTTGCCCAAGTTCATGTCCATTGCATCAATGATGCCATCCAGACATCTCATTCTCTGACACCCTCTTCTCCTTCTGCCCTCAATCTTTCCCGGCATCAGGAACCAGATGAAAACTGTCAATCTTAAGGGAAATCAACCCTGAATACTTGTTGGAAGGACTGATGCTGAAGTTCCAATATTTTGGTCACCTGATTCGAATAGCTGACTCATAGGAAAAGTCCATGATGCTGGGAATAATATTTTTTTAATATAAATATATATTAAAATTGTATTGGTTAGATAATTATATATGCAAAATCACTCACTCTTAGTATGACAGTAAAGAAGGAACAGGTAGAGGCTCCTTAAGAGGAATGAACTTGGGAGCTACTCTTGAGAACTAGAATTTTGGCTTTTTTGTTCATCACTATAGTTGGACTTTCTTGATTCTACAGTGAGTAGAATTGCTGCTCTGCATGGCCTTAAGAAGAATTAGCTAGAGGATATCTTTTATGTGAGTAGCAAAAGGCCTTCCCTTTGGAAAGAGGCTTTGAACATTCTTGACTCCTACCTGGTCTCTTGTTAGGAGTTCAGTTCAGTTCAGTTCAGTCGCTTAGTCATGTCTGACTCTTTGTGACCCGATGGACTACAGCATGCCAGGCTTCCCTGTTCATCAACAAGTCCCAGAACTTGCTCAAGCTCATGTCCATCAAGTGGGTGATACCATCCAACCATCTCATCCTCTGTCGTCCCCTTCTACTCCTGCCTTCAGTCTTACTTGGTATCAGGGTCTTTTCCAATGAGTCATTTCTTCGCATCAGGTGGCCACGGTGTTGGAGTTTCAGCTTCAGCATCAGTCCTTCCAATGAATATTCAGGACTGATTTACTTTAGGATACACTGGTTTAATTTCCTGAAGTCCAAGGGACTCTCAAGAGTCTTCTCCAATACCACAGTTCAAATTCTTCAGTGTTCGGCTTTTTTTATAGTCCAGCTCTCACATCCATACATGACTACTGGAAAAACCATAGCTTTGACTAAATGGACCTTTGTTGCAAAGTAATGTCTATGCTGTCTAGGTTGGTCATAGCTTTTCTTCCAAGGAGTAAACATCTTTTAATTTTGTGGCTGCAGTCACTATCTACCGTTATTTTGGAGTCCAAGAAAATAAAGTCTCTCACTGTTTCTGTTATTTCTCCATCTATTTGCCATGGAGTTATGGGACCAGATGCCATGATGTTAGTTATTTGAATGTTGAGTTTTAAACCAGCTTTTTCACTTTCCTCTTTCACTTTCATCAAGAGATTCTTTAGTTCTTCACTTTCTGCCATAAGGGTGGTATCATCTGCATATCTGAGGTTATTGATATTTATCCCAGCAGTCTTGATTCCAGCCTGTGCTTCATCCAGCCCAGAATTTCTCATGATGTACTCTGCATTTACGTTAAATAAGCAGGGTGACAATATACAGCCTTGATGTACTCCTTTCCCAATTTGGAACCAGTCTGTTGTTCCATGTCCAGTTCTAATTGTTGTTAGGAGTTAGTTCCCATCAGACAACCTCACCTCTTTAAGAGCTGCCCTGACACTCTCTCTGTCCTCATTGGCTTGACTTTGTGACTAGCATGTGGTTTATATTTTGAATTGCTTTCCCATTAGGTGGTATTGAGTTATAATGAACTTATGTGCTCCCATTTCAACCCAGTGACACACAGTACAAAACCTGTGACTGACCAAGTATTCTGCAGAGGGTTGTCATCATGCCATTAGTATCAGGTACTTGGTGTGTTTATTGGAAATGCAGAATTCTGAACACCACCTCGGATCAACCAACCTGGACTCTCAGAAACGAGCCTGAGAATCCATGTCTTTGACAAGCTTTTCTTTTGTGCACACTGTCTGATATTGTGAGATCTGTGTGGGCAGGTGTAATTTCTGTCTTGCACACCATTCTATCTTTAGTAAGTGGCACTATAGACACTTAAAAATTATTTGTTAACTGAATAGCCTACCTCAGACTTCATTATCTCCAGTATCTGAGGTGTATGACTCACCAACACTTCAGAAAAGCTCAGTGAGCTAGCACTTAGGTTCTAGAGCCTGGAACAACCATTTACCAGTTATTCAACCTTGAAGAAGTTGCTTAACTTAGCTTAAAGTCCTTAACTGGTGAAACAGGGATGACAACACTAACCTACCTGGAATTTGCTATGAGGATTAACACAATTAATACATTAAAAGTACCTGGAACACCCAGACAGATAATAAGAGGCCTTGAAATATAAGCCATGTAATTGTTAGAATGTATTATTTATTTTGGGGGGCATTATCTGTTCCAGTCCTTTAACTACCCTGTCAGATTGTTTTCACAGATGAGGAAACTGTGTGACGTTTCAGTGACTTGGCCAAATTATAGAGTTGTGTAAATGTGAACCTAGATTCAGACCCGGGTGTTCTGTGAAGCAGCTCAGGACACTCTTCTCAATAGTGAGGCTCTTTGCTCCCCTTCCCACTATTCTTATGACACCTCCTTTGTATGGAGACAATTGCGCTGTTTCCTGCACACTAACAAAACGTTTTCAAGACTTGGCTTACACAGTCAAGTTGGCCAGCCCCAGTCATTTACAAGTTGCTTTCTGGTCATCACTGCTGTGGTATGCAAGGAAAAATGGAAACAATTCATACTTATTCCTCTAATCCTGATTTTCTCAATTTAGGCAATATTGACATATGGAGCAATAAAGTTCTTTTTTATGGGGACCATCCTGCCCATCGAAGAATGTTTAACAGCATCCTTGCCCTCTACCTGCTAGATGCCACTCTGTTTGACAACCAAAAATGCCTCTAGATATTGCCAAATGTCTCCTGAGAATCAAAATCTTGCCTGGTTAAAATCAAGCTTCAATTTGCTATACCTCTTTCCGTCTCCCTCTTTTTAATTACCTCCATCTAATTTCCTCCTATTGCTTAGCCTCTCAGCTAGCTTTCCACTCAATCCTAACACAGACAGAAACAGGGATCCCTTTCAAACCATGTTTGTTCCTGGTACCTGAAATTCCATCATTAGAGGTTAAAGGATAGCTTTGAACAAACTTAAAGCATGAAAATCTCTGGAAAAAAGTTGTGCCATTGATTATTGAAAATTTTAATGATTTGGTTTTAATAAATATTTTTTTGTGACAAATAAGTGATGGCATAAACACAGAACATGATTATTTATGTATTTTTCTCAACAGCAGTTAAGACATGCATTATGTATAGTAGATGCTTAATAAACACTTGCTGAATTAACAAATGGATAGATGAAAGCATGAATAGACTAATGAATGAGTAGGGGAAGTGGAGACTCCAAGAATAGACTGTTTTTCTAATAAATATGAGAGAAAATACTGTTAAAAGTGGTTCCACTTTTTTTTACACAAAAGAGGAAATCTGGATATATTCAAATAAGTTGAAAAAAAAAATGGGAGCTGCGAGAGAGAGAGAGAGATTTTAGAAGATAATGAAATACTTATTTGAAGGAATCAGGTCTCAGAGGACTGTGATTAAATTCCCAGTTGCAAGAGTTATCTTTGCAAAGGAATTTTTGAGGTGACCTTTTCCTTTTCTGAATAAAAATTATCCATGAGAGAAAGTAAAATCTTTTGAAAGTAAATGAAAATTCTAGCAGAAGTGTAGTGCATAAATTTCTTCATTTTATTTACGTGCTTTAATCTTGTGATATTTTGAGTTAAATTGATTCATTTTCTTGCATGTGCCACCTGAAATTAAGGATTATTCAGCATCAGCCATCACCACCTGCCATTTGTCTTAGGTTTTTACCTGTTTTCACAGGTTCTATTTCTAAATTACAGCTTTCCTTTTAGAAAGACACAGCCCTGCAGAAGGGGATGCTGTGCCGTGTAAAAAACAAAAGCTGGCTTGCGAATTGATATTTCAGTTTTCAGTTCTGTGCATGACAATAAAACCTCCATGGAAAGGCTCCCAGTTTCTGTATTAGATGAGGACATGTTCCTTTGCCAAAACGTTAGCTCTTTGTTGGTTGCTGAAGTTGGGAAAATTTTGAAAGCAATTTATGCATTTGTGTGAGACCGGCTACATTTAATCTGTTTGACAAGGATATGTCACAAATGACTTCTTTAATAGATCCACTATGTGAGATGAAATGCAAATGAGAGCATGGTGATCGCAGGGGTAAGTCCTCTGTTCTTTGCCAGTAGAAGAAATGGGGGCTGAGCAGATTTTGAGTATACTGGCTGGGCCAATTCAGGGTCAGATTAATAATACTAACGACGGAAAGGGTAATCCTCTGTTATTATAGATTATAATTTATAAGGCACTGCTAAGGGTTCAAGTGTAGCTTGATAGTGGAGTGCTCAATGTCAGAAAAGAGTTCCACTGCTTTCTTGCAGCTGAAGGACTCAGACTCCAAGAACTTCAGCAGATGAGCTCCTTGTGGCAGAGGGTGAACTGGATTGGAAATGGCTGCAGTGGCTGTCCCCACATCCTTATGGGGATACCTCCAGAGTGCCAGCTCCCAAGTCTGCTGCCTGGATTCCAATCCGGGCTACCTCTAATTGCTAACTGATCTGCATTGCATGACTAATTGCTTGCACGCATGCTCAGTCGTGTCTGACTCTTTGTGACCCCATGGACTGTAGCCTGCCAGCCTTCTTTGTCCATGGGATTTTCCAGGCAAAAATACTGGAGAGGGTTGCCATCATGGTACCTAATTAATGGAACTTCTATGAGGATGGAACGAGGAAGTCCATGTAAAGAAGAAGCATAGCGCCTCAGAATAAACCCTCCGTGAATGTAAGAATCATTGTTCTTGCTTTTAATTATCGGAATTAGAAAACATGAAAGTGCAGCCCATGTAATGGAAGGAAACTCAGGAAATATTTTTAGTTATAATTTTAGAATATCTGCCCTCATTAATCTCTGAGATTAAAGAAATGACCAAGTAAGCAAGTTGGCAAGCAAGCAAAGGCAGCAGCAGAAACAACAGTTATTGAAAAAGCCTAAAGGCTAGACAGACCACAGTGCATCCAGCTGGGCGCTAGGAGCTCTAATAGTGGAGGGCTCTGTGCATGGTAGGATACCCATAGCTAGAGGTTTATCAGGACGTTTGCCTTACCATTTTCACGCCAGGATTCTATTCCCTGTAGTCAGAGCACCGTGGGAGGGGGTGGTCGTGACACCTAGGAAAGAGCCTGGACAATGTCTTTGAGTGTCTCTATTCTCGCCCTGTCCATTATTGGTTTGTTGGTTAAGTCGCTAAGTTGTGTCTGACTCTTACTGACCCAATTTACTGCAGCATGCCAGGCTTCCCTGTCCTTCATTGTCTCCTGGAGTTTATTCAAATTCATGTCATTTGAGTCAGTGACACTATCAAACCAGCTGCCTCCTTCTCCTTTTGCCCTCAGTCTTTCCCAGCATCAGGGTCTTTTCCAATGAGTCGGCTTTTTACATCAGATGGCCAAAGTATTGGAGCTTCAGCTTCAGCATCAGTCCTTCCAATGAATATTCAGCATTGATTTCCTTTAGGATTGATTGGTTTGATCTTCTTGCTGTTCAGGGGACTCTCAAGAGTCTTCTTCAACACCACAATTCAAAAGCATCAATTCTTTGATGCTCAGCCTTCTTTATGGTTCAACTCTCACATCCATACATGACTTACTGGAAAAATCATAGCTTTGATTATACAGACCTTTGTCAGCAAAGTGTTGTCTCTGCTTTTTAATACACTCTCTAGGTTTGTCAGAGATTTTCTTTCAAGGAACAAGCATCTTCATGATTCAAGTGTACAAACTGCAAACTCCTTAATTTCTAAACTCTTAAATAGCTTCTGGTATTTTTAAATTTCTATTTCTTTATTTTTTCTAATATATTCTGATACATCAATTTTCATTAATCTCTTGATAAAAAGGTCTCCTTCTTTCAAATAATATGGTTCTAGAATTGGTCAAGGTGTGAAGACTACAGTGAAAATGACTCCATCTGGAAATGGGTCAAGGTTGCTTTCACATTAGTAAACCACTAACCTAGGCAACTAGTTAAGCAAAGAATATCTACCAGAGAAGATCATAAGTAAATGGACAGTATCCTGATGTCTTCTACGTCTTCACAAAGGACTATGCAAATTTTAGTGATCCCTTTGGCTTCAGCTAGTGGGAGATGATCATTTTGAATGAGCTCAGAGTATAGTTTAAAATCTAGGCAGGGTACAGCACTGTAACAGTACTGGCAGTCTTATTCTTTCTGTCTAAGCCTTAGATTCCCTGCCTTGTCGTTAATTCTATATCTGAGACCTCTTTCTTACTGATCACTGGTCAAAGCAAATTTAATTGTGACCTCACATATTGTGCTAATGTGCTCAGTCGCTCAGTTGTGTCTGACTCTTTGCAGCCCCATGGACTATATGCTGTGTCTCCTGCATTAACAGGCAGATTCTTTACCACTAGCACCACCTGGGAATCTGCCTGCCAATGCAGAAGACACAAGAGACACAGGTTCAATCCCTGGATCAGGAAGATCCCCTGGAGGAGGAAATGGCAACCACTCCAGTATTCTTGCCTGGAAAATTCCATGGGCAGAGTAGCCTGGTGGGCTATAGTCCATGGGGCTGCAAAGAGTCGTACATGACTGAGCACACACACATCATCTAAGAACTAAAACAACATATGGTAATGGCCCTCAGAGATAGTTTTGTGAATTTCTGTTATGTTACACTGGCCAGTTGGTGATATTTTAACAGCCCTGCTGACATCCGTGTTTACTTTATTAATTTAAGAAAACCTCTTAACAAAAGCCAAAGGAATGATTTTATATTATAGTCCAATCACCTAAAAGAAAAGAATGCAAACATGTTGCCTTTGATGACTCATATACCTTGCTACAAAGACAGAATTGACCAGGGGATACAAGTCCATATTTATAGAAGTCACATATTGCTATATGTCCCGAGAAACTGGAGCAACAAGACAAGAAATTCACCACTGATCTCCAGGACTCTTGAAGATTCTGTAGCTACAACTACTGACAAACTGTTCTGATGGTTTGAATTATTCACAGCCCTTGAAGGACCTCCCCATAGAGTGGGAGGGGTTTACACCCCCACCCCACTGACTTTAGGTTTGGTGACATGACGTTTTGGCTGGCGAAATGTTAAGCAGATGTTACATGAGCTGAAGTTCCAAATGCGTTTGCATGGTTAGGTGTGGTTTCTTGTCCTTCTGCCATCTAGATGGACTGGGAAACCACTGGTCCCAGTAGGAGAGGCATGTGGAGTAGACCTGAAACTGAACTTGACCAGCAGCTTGAAGCAGACTCATCCTGGCCCATCTGATGACCCAAAAGAGAGAAAAAAAAACGTCTGCTGCTGTTAGCCACTGAGATTTTTTTGGGAGTTATGATTTAGATAACATTTTCATAGCTGGCTAACATATCTAGATCATAATTTTCCATTTTGAGGTAATTTTTCTTTGAAGTTTGTAAATAGCAATGGACAAATCTGGAGATGTGGTGAGGTTACCTCTGTTAAGATCTCAATAAAGGTTTTAGGGGGTAGGGTTTGTGTTTCATTTGGAAGTATCCCTGTACTGAAATGAGTTTCAGAGAAAAAGCAAGAAAGCTTATTTGAATGATTCTTCATTTGTTCTCACTCTTACAACAATTTTTAAATGGTATTTTCAGTCTCAAGGTAGTGCCTGACATATTGATTTGGAAATACAGTCTAAGATCTGTTACTTTAGATACCTGAGCACTAAGAATGCAGAACCTGCCTGCCAATACAGGAGACAAAAGAGACTCCGGTTTGATCCCTGGGTCGGGAATATCCCCTAGAGTCAGGGCATGGCAACCCGCTCCAGTACTCTTGCCTGGGAAATCCCATGGACAGAGGAGCCTGGCAGGCTATGGTCCATGGGGTTGCACAGAGTCGGACACGGCTGAGTGACTTAGCACGCACGAGAATGCAGAAATGTGCAGTAACGTTTTAAATTCTTTCTCAGGATGTGAAAAAGGACAGTCTGAACTATATAATGCGACTTGTCATTTTAGAATAGTTTGGTGCTTCTATGCTATGTCTTTCTCTCTCCAGTAGACATTGCTAGTCTTTTAATTAAAGACGTTGTCACTTCCTGGTTCTGACCGGCTTGGGTCAGGCAGTTCCTGAGACAGCTCTGGCAATATAGGCCCTGTGTTCACACCCTCCCACTTCTACCAGCAGGTGGGGCTATAGAGTTAGTCATGTCCCAGCAAGGTCAATCGGCTTGCATTTGCTATGAAATGTGGGTTGCTTTCCCACAACCACCATTCAGCTGACTCAACTCAGTTGTCCAATGATCGAGCTATTTGTGTGGCTGAGTCTTCTGGTTTCCATGTGGGGTTTGACCATCTATGGTGACACTGGTCAGCTTGGTTGCAACCCTTATCCTTGCTGGCTTTTCAAATCCTCTTCTTGCTGGGGAACTGGACACTTCTCCATACGGACAGATAGACATAGTCCACTTTGTATGTCTAACATCATGAATAGGATCCCACCCACCTGACTCTTAGCATCATCCCATGATTGTGACTCTGCCAGTGCTAAGGACCTATACGTTTTAGACTGGGCCTCTTCTTTCTTGAAAATGAGTCTCTTGGTTACACTTTAGATATCCTATGCTGGATTACTGATTGATGCAGTTGGATGTTAGTCCTTCACCAGGCTTGGTTATCACTAGTATTGCCCCCAGTCTGTCTCCTCTAGGTTGTGGCTTCATTCTCGTATTCACCAATCTATATTGCTGACATTTCTGTTGATGTGTGTTTATGAAATATTGACTTTTGTTTCCTTATTTTACTTTTAATTAAAAACCAAAATACCCTGTGTATAACTTTGTTATGGCTACCATAATAAAATAACACAAATGGAGTGACTTAAACGGAAGAGACTTATTTTCTCCCAGTGCTGGAGGCTGGAAGTTTGAGATCATGTGGCGGCATGGTTGGTTTCTTCTGAGGCCTCTCTTCTTGATTTGCAAATCTCCACCTTCTTGCTGTGTCCTCATACCGTGTCCCTCCGTTTGTGTTGTCTGTGTCCCCATTTCCCATCCTTATAAGTTCATTCATAGTCATAGTAGAGTAGGGCCTACTCTATTGACTTCTTTTAAACTTAATTGCCTCTTCAAAGGTACTATAGCCAAACAGTCATATTTTGAGGTACAGGGGATAGGGCTTCAATGCAGAGATTGTGAGAAGATGCAATTCAGCTCACATACCTCATTTCCCAAATAAAAATAATTTTTGTTTTTTGGTATTTGATTAAATCAGACTTATTTTGAAGTATTTTGTTTCAGGACTTCCCAAGTAGGGTCATGGTAAAGAACCTCCCTAATGATGCAGGAGACACAAAAGATGCAGTTTTGATCCTTGGGTTGAGAAGATCCCCTGGAGTAGGAAATGGCAATTGAGTCTAGTATTCTTGCCTAGAAAATTCCATGGACAGAGGAGCTTGAAGGATTACAGTCCATGGCATCACAAAGAGTCAGACAGAACTGAGTGTACATAGTTTTGTTGAAACATTTTGTTTCAACTTCAAATCATGGTCCTGTGACATGTAGTTATTTTTAAAATTTTTTAAATTAACTTTTATTGGAATATAGTTGCTTTACTGTATTGTGTTATTTTCTACTATACAGCAAAATGGATTAGTTATACATATACATATATCCTCTCTTTTTTGGATTTTCTTCTCATTTAAGCAACCACATAGCCATGAGTAGAGTTCCCTGAGCAAAACAGCAGGTTCTCATTAGGTATCTATTTTACACGTAGTAGTGTACCTAGTCACAAAGAGTCAGACACAACTGAGCGACTAACGCTTTCACCTTCCGTGTATATATGTCAATCTCATTGCCAATTCATCCCCCTCTTCCCCCCCTGGTGTCCTTATCTTTGTTCTCTGCATCTGTAGCTTTATTTTTTATTCTTCAAGATACTGACAAGAAGACATTAATCATTTGAATGTCCAATGATGGATGTAGACTCCTGTTCATTTATTTTGAAGAATTTCCAGAATTGTTATAACTGGATTATCATTGCATAGCAAAGTTACTGAGGAAGCAGTTGTTTAAACTATGTGTGATTATTTGTTATTAGGTGATTCAGAAATGGATGGAGAGGGAAGAATGTGGTGATAAAAGAGGTGTGACTGGACATAGAGTCTCTTAGCAAGAGGATTACTTAAGAGGGACTCAATCAACGCTTTGCCACTGTCTTCAAGTCCCTGACTCATCTCTGCATTGTGAATCTGAGTCTCCAGGCTGTGAATTCTCTCCCTTAACCTCCTGTCTCCTCACCTATAAACTCATTCCATCTACATCTATTCCTCCACATTGATTGGAATTCCACTCTTTCACACCCCATTTGTTATAAGCTACGCTTTGTTATCTCTTTTCCAAATTCTCAGATTCTCCCTTCCGGAGCAGCTTCTCATTTATTTGTTTTACATGACATAGGTTTGCTTTCATATCAATTTTGCTGCACAGAAGTCCACCCCAAATTCAGTAACTTAGCACTATTTATTCAGCACGTGAGCTAGTAGGTGGGTTTGACTGAGCAGTTCTCTGGTCTCAGATGGGCTCCGTGCCCCGTGATGAGCTCGGGACATGACATTCTCATCCCATTGCTTCAGCTCATTATCATCTGGTGCCTAGGCTCCACCCTTCCCCAAATCCACAGAAGCTGATCGTACTAAGGACAGAATGACCAACTTAATTAGTACAACCAATGGAGGATTTTAGGTCTAGTCTTACTTGACTGTCCTTCAGCCCTCGTACTAATGATGGCCACTATATTTGCAAAATAACTTCCCCCATTGGCTTCCAAGAGTTCTTAATTTCTTCAGTTTTAAATGTTTTAGTGTCCTCTCAGTTATTCTACTTTTCTCAGTCCTTAAATACTAGTTCTTCCCGGGGCTCCACACTTCAAACTCCTCTCACTCTAACTTCAATACTTTGGCCACCTGATTAGAAGAGCTGACTCACTGGAGACCCTGATGCTAGGAAAAGGCTGAAGGCAAAAGGAGAAGGGGGTGGCAGATGATGAGATGGTTAGATAATATCATCAACTCAATGGACATGAATCTGAGCAAACTCTGGGAGACAGGGAATGGCAGGGAAGCCTGACTGCTTCAGTCCATGGGGTTGCAGAGAGTCGGACATGACTTAGTGTTGGACAACACTCTCTTTAAACCCAACTGTTTAAAGTTGGGTTCACTCCCATGGTGTCAGTCACCAGCCTTAATATCTGAAGCAGACTGAGTGATAGAACAAATCATAGATCCATTATGAGAACTGGTCAAAAAAATATGCCTTACCTAAGCCAGTTTACAGAGCCATCATTTAAGGGGGCGGCAAGGCAGAGAAACTAACGGGGTCACCGGTGAAAGAGGAAGACCAAAACAAGGTCTTGAACATGTGAAAATAGAGTCTGAGATCAGAGAGGTAGGTCTAACTATGGAGTGAGAAAACAAGCAGAGAAGTGGGGTGGGCAGAGGCTGAAGAATGTGTGAGAATGACAAGGAAAGACATTCTTCCATATGGCTCATATGGAAAACGTGTTCTATATTGCATGGAGGATCAGTTTTATTTAGAAAGCCAGAGAGGTAGTGATTCAGAATATATTTACTAAGCATTTACTATATTATAGGCTGTGTTCTAGGCACTTGGGATTTTTCATCAATAAAAGAGGAAGAAAGTATGTGTTATAAAGTTTACATTGGGGATGGGTAGTGGGAACAGACCATAAACAATTAACAAGGTAAAAAAAACAGAAATACCTTAAAAGGTGATACTTAACTATGAGTATGAAAAAATAGCAAGTGGAATCAAGAGTGCAGGAGGATGTTAAAGTTTAAAGGGTGATTAAAATTGGCTTATTTAGGAAGAAAACATTTTAACAAAGAACCAGGTGAGCCTCATGGACAGCCATGTGGATATCTTGCAGGGTTATTCTCCAGACAGAGGGAAGAGTCAGTCCAGATGTCGTAGGTCTAAGGTTTTCAGTGGTTGGAATATAAAACTGAAAGAGTCCAGAGTACCTACAAGTATCACAGAAATCATCTGAAGTGCCCATATATCCCCAAAAAGGCATGGGCTGGTGGTCCAGCAGAGAGCAGGAGGTTGAAAATAAGAGACCGCAGAGGTGTATGCCTACCAATTAGAAGTCCTTCTGATGCTAGTGGTGCAGATTCAGAGGGGACAGAGTCTTACAGCCATAGCTGTTGATGAGAATAGCTAAGCTTCATTGTGGTCCAATGAAGGCAAAGGTCAGCATCCAGTTTTCTTCCGAGGATGACATGTAAGCATTTTAATAATTTAAATTATCTTAAGAAACAAGGGAATAAAAGGGGAACTCTGAATTTAGCGAGTATTTGCCCCCAGGAGACTGAATTCTAAATTAAAAGGAATGGAGTTCTCTCAAATTGGGAACATTATGTTTGTTTGTTTGCTTTTTTTATTTTTAAACAAAATTGTAACTTGAAAGCCAATGTAAATTGAGTTATGTGCTTAGACATATGAGAAATATTATACTTGCCTTACAAATGGTTTATAGATGAAGAAGAAAGAAACCAAGAGTTAATTAAAAATGCTATTTCAATATTTGATCATTGAAGGTTACACACTAGCTTGTTGACAGTATATTTGTCTTTACATCTGCTATTTATCAAATACTTATTGTGTTCCTCCCACATATAATTACTCTGCCTCAAATTACAAGCAAATTATGAAGCTTTGTAAGGCACTAATCCTGTTCTAAAGTGACTGACAATGTATAATAGAAAAATATAAACATAAAAGTTTTTGTTATTGGAAATATATTGTGGTACTTGAAAATTTGCTTCCAGAGGGGCAGAGAGAGATTAGAAGGTGAAAATTGTTTTTTGAGCAATTTACAGAAAAATTGAGTGAAAGTACAGAGTTCCCATAAATCTGCTCACCTAACTCTCAATTTCCACCATTATTAACATCTTACATTAGCACCGTGTATTTGTTACAATTGATGAGCCAATGTTGTTATATGATAATGAACTATAGAGTCTCTTAAGGTTCACTTTATATTTTATGCATTCTATGGGTTTTGACATATGTATAATGTCAAGTATCCACCATTATACTATTAGAGAGCGGTTTCCTTGACCTAAAGGTCCTCTGTGCTCTGCTTATTCATTCCTCCTTCCCCCTTGCCCTGGCAAACACTGACCTATTGTCTCCATAGTTTCACTTTTTCTACAACATCATATATTTGGAATCATATAATTTGTAGCCTCTTCAAATTGGCTTTTTTTCCTCCCAATAATATGCATTTAAAGTTCTTCCAAGTCCTTCTGTGGTTTGATAGTTCATTTATTTTTATTGCTGAAAAATATTCTATTGTATGGATGTACCACAGTTTGTTTATCCAGCCTCCTATTGAAGGACGTCTTCATTGCTTTGACAATTATTTTTTAATTTAGTCTTTCTTCTCTTCCAAGATTGAATCTTCATAGCTTTAACTTAAATTTGATCCTGCTGTGTTTTAAATGGAAAAGCACTAATATAATGTTGTGTTAGAACTTGTTTAGGGGGAGGAGAGGGAGGCTTAAGAGGAAGGTGATACATACATACATATATATATATATATATATATATATATATATGACAAATATATATATATATATATATATGACAAATAACTGATTTGCCATATTGTATGGCAGAAACCAACACAGCATTGTAAAACAACTATCCTCCAATTAAAATAAGAACTTGTTTAATTATAAGTGACAGAAACCAAAATTGAGTCAATTTAAGCAAATAGTTGAATTTACTCTAAGGGTACAGTGAAAATACATGGAGCCCAAAGACAGGAAGAAGAATGAAACTTGGGAACAAGTGAAATTTGTCTGAGGACATCTAATCTTGGTTGTGAATCAGATTTTATGTGTGTGTGTGTGTATCAATCTATACAAACACACTCCTTCTCTCCACATAACAAAGTCTTTCCAGATATGTTTTTAACAATGTATAGCTCTAGCCAGTGGGAAGAAACTAGTCTGATATTCACTTTTGATATCAAATTTAGATTTCTATGAAGACCCGCATTGGTCCTGCTCTGGTGCCCTCTTCTAGACTTATCAATCATGCCTTTGAAGGGGGATCAAGCAAAGACCACTGTTTCTGCAATGAGCATGTAGAAGGATTAATTGAAGTGGGATTGATGGTATATAGTACATGGTCCAGAGAAGGCAATGGCACCCCACTCCAGTACTCTTGCCTGGAAAATCCCATGGACGGAGGAGCCCGATAGGCTGCAGTCCATGGGGTCGCTAAGAGTTGGATACGACTGAGCGACTTCACTTTCACTTTTCACTTTCATGCATTGGAGAAGGAAATGGCAACCCACTCCAGTATTCTTGCCTGGAGAATCCCAGGGACGGGGGAGCCTGGTGGGCTGCCGTCTATGGGGTCGCACAGAGTCGGACACGACTGATGTGACTTAGCAGCAGCAGCAGTACATGGTCAGAAGAAAACAGTGCATCTCAAACAACTATAAAGTTAAAAGCAGAATCCACATTTTAAAAGCAACTGCATTTAAACTATAGAAAATATCTCTGAATATAGAAAAAACACACTAAGAGAAAAATAACAAAACATTTTAGTAGTTATGTTTTATTTTTACTCTTCTAGATTTTACAAAGTTATTTTGCTGTTTTCATCATGAAGCAATATATTAAAATTAAATCCACATCTAGGTATTAAAATAGTATTTATCACAGAAAATAACTTTACTCAATGTGTTTTTGAGATCATTAATTCAGAGTACATCTTTTTGTTTCTTTAGCTTGCTCCTGGGAACAGAAGAGTAAGAAAGACTTGAATATTCTTGAATATTGAAAATATTACTCCCTTCATTGTAAATAAATACCCACCTTGGTTTTCTGGCACTTAGTTTATGAACTTGCCATTACAGTCATTTTGGAGTGACTGAAACACATAAAGTTAACTTATAGTGCATCTTAAATTATTAGTAGCATTCACCAGCTGATTAATTTAGCTAGAAGTATCAATGACAGTAAATATGCTGTGGCTTTGTGTTTCAGTGTTGAAGGGCAGAAACCTTAGACAGGCAGAAATGATGTAACGGCAGTCATTCCTTGTCTATTTACCATTATCCATCTATTCATTCAATCTATTCATGTACTGTGTTTACACGGTGTTTACTATGAATTGTCTGTGAATCTTTTACTAGTTTGAACTCCTTAAGGACTGACCCCTGTTTTCTCCCATTGAATGCCTTTGAATTCTCAGTCTATGATACTACACTTCCATTAGAGTAAGTTCACAGTAAACATGTGTTGATTTAAACTGAATTGGATTGCCTGGTGCTGGCAAATTAGAGCAATTAAAAGGTCCCTGTGCTTATGAACCTCTGCCCAGTGGGGTAGTAATTATCGATGGAAAATAAACAACACATGAAGGAAATGTGCTCCCTTTAATTGACTACTGTTATTTGCTAAGTACTTTTCATATACAGCATCTGTAGACCTGACAACAACTGTGTGTGTGTGCGTGTGTGCATGTGTATGCGTGTCTGGTGTGTGCGTGTGTGTGTGTGTCTGTGTGCGCGCGCGCGTGTGTGTGTGTGTGTGTGTGTGTGTGTGTTAATGTGTTGGGGGGATCAGCAGAGGGTACTATATGGTGAAATTAAGACAGAGTTTGTTAAATATCTTGTCCAGTGATACCTGCTAATAAGTGTCATAACAGATTCAAAGCCACACTTTGTGTTTAAATTCATTACTGGCTCACATGCTGAGCGTGGTTAGCCAGTTTATGTTTTCATTTTGAAACAGCTCCTTCTCCTTTGTGTACGATCAGAAAAAATAATGCCAATGATTTTCAATAATGTGCTTGATTTGTTTTTCCACTGGGATTATGGGACTCATTAAAATGTTCATGCTGTCTCATTTGTGACCGACAGCAGACATTTCAGTGTAAGGACCAGCAGGTCCTTATTAGCAACCTCTTCCTCTGTAGGGGTGGGGCCAGTGACCTTGGCATCAGTAATGCCAGGCTTTAGTCAACTGAGTTGTCATGCACTATAAACTCATGATTTTCCACAGCATCTCTTTGATTTGTGTAGCCATCAGCGTCCAGATTCTAGTATTCCTTCCTACTAATAATGTGACTCTCAAAACTTATATACCAAAAATCACAGTTTCAATATTTTTAAATATTAAAGATGTATGCTTAATATTTTTACACATATGTTACTTTCAAAGCATATCTAGTTAGCAAAGCAATAACATGTTTAGTAATGTATCTTGCAGTTGAGAAGGACTTCCTTACAGAAGAAGAGCTTTGGATCAATTCATTCTTACAGGCAGCGAGAACCTGAGGCATCCATGACTAGACTACCCAGGATCTTTATCAGTCTCCTCTGTCAGAATACTCTTTACCACTCAGAGATGTGAGCACCAACAGGACCTGCTTACTGAGTAATCATCCCCTTTGTTCCCTGCAATCACCACTATTCACTGCTACACTGTTTAGCAATGACAGATTTTTCTTAATAGAGAAGCCTGAAGCTACATTTGTCCCCAAACTATGGCTCAAAGTGGGTTGGAAAACAAGAACTCCAATGAGGTGGTATGAGGAAAGAGAAAGACTGGTGTTCTTAGGGTTCAGCATCTTGGAAAATAAATGTTTTTAGACATCAAACAGTATCTCTTAAGCAGCATGGACAGAAAGCACTGTTACTTTTGCTAAATAAAAGCCCTGCTTCTTGAATTCAGTATATAATTCACAATCTTATGGCATTAAGAAGAATCTTCATTCTTAGTAAATAAAGTTTTCTCTGCATCTTAATGTTTTTATTTATTTACCTATGTTTGGCTCTGCTGGGTCTTTGTTGCTGCACGGGCTTTCTCTAGTTGGAGTGAATGGGGGCTACCCTCTAGTTGTGGGGCTCAGACGTCATCACAGTGGCTTCTCTTGTTGTAGAGAGCAGGCTCAGTAGGTATGGTACAATGGCTTAGTTGCCCCATGGCACGTGGAATCTTATCAGGCCAGGGATAGAGCTTGTGTCCCCTCTATTAGCAGGGAAATTCTTAACTACTGGACCACCAGGGAAGTCCCTGCATCTTAATTTTCATTTGCTTCTGCTAAGGATTTTGAAGTGTATCCTTAACCCAACAGAGACTTTGCAATCCTAATGTAATCATCAGATTGTCATGTAAAATTCAAGTGTTAGGGTGAGTTGAAAAAAATTCAGACTTGAGGTTTTTCTTATTAGTATGCCTGTGTTAATGTTTGACTATTTAATATTTTAATAAACTATTTTAAATATTTTATTTAAAAGTTTAGATATTTTCTAAGGGAGAACAGAAAAGCTATTAATCATGAAGGTTTTCTGAACCCAAATGAATGGAGAAATTAAAGGAATAATATTCTAAAAATAGGAATGAACTGAGGAAGTTTCATAAAAGGAAACAATAGTCCACTAAATACTCAGTTTCCTTTACAGCCATGTTTATATTATTCCTGTATTTAAAATGAAAAGTAAATATTTGAAAGGTTAGGAAAGACTAAAAATCTATTTCCCATATGTGAAAACAACTGATTTTCATTTTAAAGAAATCATTCTTGAATATATCCTCATATGACTTGCATTTATAAGAAGGAATCCATTTTTGATCATTTTGGGGGATTTTTTAAACATTGCAATCTTTGTCTCATCTCTTTCTTTTGTTAATGTCTTCTCTGTGCCTTTGATCATGGCCCTATACCCCCATCTTCCACCATGGCTGTCCTTTAGTCCCCATTTCTACCTAAGGGTCCCTGGCACCAGAGTTGAGATGGTCTACAGGCCAGATAGAAACTTTTCTTAAGATATCAACTTAATAGAAAGCATTTCCTTAGACAGCAGGATGTTGCCACCTGAAGATGGGGAGATATCAACTGCTCAGTAAATTCTCGACTAGGGCTTCCCTCGTAACTCAGTAAGTAAAGAATCTGGCTGCAATGCAGGAGACCTGGGTTCAATCCCTAGGTTGGGAAGATCCCCCTGGAGAAGGAAATGGCAACCCACTCCAGCATTCCTGCCTGGAGAATCCCATGGACAGAGAGCCTGGTGGGCTACAGTCCATCGAATTGCAAAGAGTTGGCCACGACTGAGCGACTATACTACCACAAATACTCAACTAAAATTACTGTTGCCTTACATAAACATGGAGAGGCACTCCATGCGCTTGCTGCCTCTTGCCTCCCAAATAAAAGCCAAACACCACTGGGCATGAGTCCATGTACTCTTTTGGATAATGCCGCTAATTGTAACAAGTCAGTATTTTGCTGTTCATCCTCTGAGTGCAGAGAAACTAAAATTTTTTTGTGTGTGAAGCCTCGATTTATAAACATTTGTAATCTTGATACTGACCCAAGGTCTTGGTCATCCCCAATCAATAGAAATTGATCAGGAGCCAGATAAGAAATTCAGGCAAGGTTTTATTAGGCCCACTGCTACAGCATGGGCAGGGTAAACAAATAACAGTTTTCTTTGCTCATCTCCCCAAGAGGAGGTGAGATTGTTCCTTATATGGGGTAAAGGCAGCATTGTGTCCAAGCATCTGGCCAGAGAGGGGGCTTAGGTGGCTTGCCTACTCCTTTGATGGTATTGAGTGCCAGGGTCATGTACAGTACTCTGCTTTTGGTCTTGGATCTTCAGAAGTGGCAGTTAGGTGTTTTTTTTTTTTTATTTGTGTATCTTTTGTCCATAATTTGCCCCAACTGTGCGTGCACACAGTTATTTTTAGTGTCTTATTTGTTGCTGTTTAGTCACTAAGTTGTGTACAACTCTTTGTGACCCCATGGACTGCAGCTTGCCAGGCTCCTCTGTCATTCACCATCTCCCAGAGTTTGCTCAAACTCTTGCCCATTGAATGTGATGCTATCTAACCATCTCATCCTCTACTACTTCCTGCTGTCAATCTTTCCCAGCATCAGATTCTTTTTCAATGAGTCACCTCTTTGCATCAGGTGACCAAAATATTGGAGATTCAGCATCAGTCCTTTCAATGAATATTCAGAACTGATTTCCTTTTGAACTGGCTGGCTTGATCTCCTTACAGTCCAAAAGACTCTCAAGAGTCTTCTCCACCACCATAATTTGAAAACATCCATTCTT
Source organism: Dama dama (assembly GCF_033118175.1). Lineage (NCBI taxonomy): Eukaryota > Metazoa > Chordata > Mammalia > Artiodactyla > Cervidae > Dama > Dama dama. Next base: position 16,638,507 of record NC_083686.1, on the reverse strand, counting down.
TGGAACTTAGTCTTATTTATGGCCCAGCTCTCATATCCATACATGAGTACTCGAAACACCATAACTTTGGCTATATGGGCCTTTTTTTGCAAAGTGATGTCTGTGCTTTTTAATATGCTGTCTAGGTTTGTCATAGCTTTCCTCCCAAGGAGCAAGCATTTTTTAATTTCAAGGCTGCAGTCACAATCCGTAGTGATTTTGGAGTCCAAGAAAAAAGATCTGTCACTGTTTCCACTTTTCCCCCTTCTGTTTGCAGTGAAGTGGTGGGACTCTTATAGTTTCTTTGTATTTTGTTGCTTGAGAAGACATTTGCCGAGGTATAAGCCCTACAGCAAAGGATCCCAGGTCCCAGGTTCCAGTCTATCTCAATCTGAAGTACAAATGTGTTTCATTGTTCATTCCTTAATTCAACAATCAGACATTGGGATGCTTCCAGGCACAACAAGTGCTTGGATCTTAAAGAAAATTAAGGAATAAGACATGGTTTTTTTCCATCTTGGAGCCGTTAGTCTAGGTAAATAGCAGACTTGATCAAGAAAAGAAACAGTATTATCACCAACCATTTAGCATTAAAAAACCAAATCACTTATAAGCCTTGGACTGAATGTGTGTGTGTGTGCTCAGTCACCCAGTCATGTCTGACTCTTTGCAACCCCGTGGACTGTAGCCCACCAGGCTCTGCTGTCCATGGGATTCTCCAGGGAAGAACACTGGAGTGGGTTGCCATTTCCTTTTTCAATGTGTGCATCTCCTCCTAATTCATATTTTGAAACCTAAATCCCCTATGTGATGGTATTTGGAGGTGGCAATTTGGGGGCATCAAATTGAGTTAGGAGGGTGAACCCCTCATGAATGGCATTAGTGCCCTTATTAGAGAGACAGGACAGAGATGATTTCTCTTTCTCTGCCATATGAAGATACAATGAGAAAATGCCCATCAGCAAACCACAAAGAGGGCTCTCACCAGATACTGGATCTACTGGTGTCTTGATCTTGGACTCTCTTACCTCTAGAACTGTGAGAAATAAATTTCTATTATTTAAATCACCCAGTCAATGGTATACTTGATATAGCAACCCTGACTATAAAACTTTCTTACTGCTAGGATTCCTTTGGATCCTACTGCCTTTACATGTAGCAAATCCATGAGTCTTTGATTAATGATGCACAGCAGCAAAAGGAACCCAAGAAAATAAATAATGGGAAGAGGAGTTTCTGGGAAATATGCATTATCAGAAGGTTTTTTAATTACCTGGTGATTGATTAATTAAATACTTATTGAACACATTATGTGTCAGACCCTATTGGATTTGTATAGTGATTAACTAGATAGAAATGGTATCTCTCAGGGAAGAGTCAAGTAAAAAAAAAAAAAACCCAAAACAAAAACCAAAACAGTATGCAAAATACTACATTAAAAACAAACTTAGGTTAACTCAAGATAATTTCAGTGTTAGAGCTACTGAGCCTATAGGTATTATACTAGCTAAGATTCATACACAGAACATCACAAAGAATGACTTAGAAAACATACTAAATAAAATACAATTATCCTGTATTTTATTTACAGGAGATGTGTGCTGACTGAAACAATGAACTATGCTTCTCATTCTAGCTGTGTACCAGAATTACCCATGAAACTTTAAAACAAAGCAGATGTCCGGCAGTTCTAAGTAGGGTAAGGCCTGAGTGATACTAATTTTTAAAAGCTCTGTGGGTAATTCTGACCAGAGCATTCTGCAAGTGAGAATACCTGAGAACATGATCAGCAAGTACTGAATGAATAAATGGATGAAAAGGCTCCTTGGGATATAAATTCTTCATGTGCATGGACTATGTCTTGTTTTTGTATGCTAGCCCCCAAAGTTTATTGTAATGAATGAATAAATGGATGAATGAATTATGAAAAAAGCCCAAATTTTGATTAAAAAAAAATATGGGACTTATGTGTTAGATTGTAAAGCAAAATGAGGGAAGGGATTTCCATCTATTTGTTCACTGGGTGTATCTGCAGGAGCAACAACAGAATCTGACACCCAGAGTCTGCAACAATAAAATTAGTTGACTAAATCCAGCATATAACAGGAGGGGGTTGGATTAGTGGCATGATCCGAGAAGAAGCATGTATCAGTACCTTACTGCCGCTGTAACAAACTACCACAAACCTAATGGCTTGATTTAAACTATACAAACGTATTATGTGACACCTTGATTGTTCTGAAGTATGAAAATAGGGTCTCAGCTAAAATCAAAGTGTCAGGAGGCTACAACTCTTCTGGAGACTTCAGAGGAGAATCTCTCCTTGTCCTTTTCTAGCTTGCAGGCAACTCCGTTCCTGGCTCACAGTTCTTTTCTACCATCTTCAAAGATGCTGAGTCCTTCTCATATTGCCATCTCTAGGGTTCTCTCTTCCATAGTCCTAGCTTCCTTTTCCACTTTTGCAGACTCTTGAGATTGCATTGGAAACAGCAAGATAATCCAGGATAATATTCTTATCTTAAGCCAGCTGATTAGCCACCTTAATTTATCTACAGCCATAATTCTCTTTTGCCATGTAACCTGTTTACTGGTTTCAGGGGTTAGGCTGTAGACATCTTTGAAGTGCCATTATTCTGTCTATCACAGTTTTCTCTGAGTACTGGTGCTGTGGAGGAACTAAGACCTGGGAGATTTGAAAGAAGTCAGGCATGGAAGATATCTGTGTGTATGTTTGTGTGCACGGAAGCTGCTAGGGCAAAATGGTTGTCTGAGGAGGCCTTCCAAATAGCTGAAAAAAGAAGAGAAGCTAATGACAAAGGAGAAAAGGAAAGATATACCCATCTGAATGCAGAGTTCCAAAGAATAGCAAGGAAAGATAGGAAAGCCTTCCTCAGTGATCAATGCAAAGAAATAGAGGAAAAAAAACAGAATGGGAAAGACTAAAGATCTCTTCAAGAAAATTAGAGATGACAAAGGAACATTTCATGCAAAGGTGGGCACAATAAAGGACAGAAATGGTATGGATCTAACAGTAGCTGAAGATATTAAGAAGAAGTGGCAAGAATACAAAGAAGAGCTACACAAAAAAAGATCTTCATGACACAGGTAACCACAATGGTGTGATCACACACCTAGAGCCAGATATCCTGGAATGAGAAGTCAAGTGGTCCTTAGGAAGCATCTCTATGAATAAAGCTAGTGGGGTGATGGAATCCCAGTTGCGCTAATTCAAATCCTAAAAGATGATGTTACTAAAGTGCTGCACTAAATGTTCCAGCAAGTTTGGAAAACTCAGCAGTGGCCACAGGACTGGAAAAGGTCAGTTTTCATTCCAATGCCAAAGAAAGGCAATGCCAAAGAATGCTCAAACTACCGAACAATTGCAGTCATCTCACACGCTAGCAAAGTAATGCTCAAAATTCTCCAAGTCAGGCTTCAACAGTACATGAACTGTGAACTTACAGATGTTCAAGCTGGACTTAGAAAAGGCAGAGGAACCAGAGATCAAATTGCCAACATCCTTTGGATCATTGAAAAGGCAAGAGAGTTCCAGAAAAACATCTGTTTTATTGACTACTCCAAAGTCTTTGACTGTGTGGATCACAACAAACTGTAGAAAATTCTTCAAGAGATTGGAATACCAGATCACCTGACCTGCCTCCTGAGAAATCTGTATACAGGTCAAGAAGCGACAGTTAGAACTGGACATAGAACAATGGAAAGGTTCCAAATTGGCAAAGGAGTACGTCAAGGCTGTATATTGTCACCCTGCTTATTTAACTTATATGCAGAGTTTACCATGTGAAATGCTGGGCTGGATGAAGCACAAGCTAGAATCAATATGTTGGGAGAAATGTCAATGAGCTCAGATGGGCAGATGATACCACCCTTATAGCAGAAAGTGAAGAGAACTGAAGAGCCTCTTGATGAAAGTGAAGGAGGACAGTAAAAAATTTGGCTTCAAACTGAACATTCAGAAAGCTAAGATCTTGGCATCTGGTCCCATCACTTCATGGCAAATAGATGGGGAAACAATGAGGACTTTATTTTCTTGGGTTCCAAAATCACCGCAGATGGTGACTGCAGCCATGAATATAAAAGACTCTTTCCCCTTGGAAGAAAAGCTATGACCAACCTAGACAGCATATTAAAAAGCAGAGACATTGCTTTGATGACAAAGGTCCACCTAGTCAAACCTATGGTTTCCAGTAGTCATGTATGGATGTGAGTGTTGGAACATAATGAAAGCTGAGCACCAAAGAACTGATTCTTTTGAACTGTGGTGTTGGAGAAAACTCTTGAGAGTCCCTTGGACTACAAAGAGATCCAACCAGTTAATCCTAAAGGAAATCAGTCCTGAATATTCATTGGAAGGACTGATTTTGAAGCTGAAACTCCAATACTTTGGCCACTTGATTCAAAGAATTGACTCATTTGAAAAGACCCTGGTGCTGGGAAAGATTGAAAGCAGGAGGAGAAGGGGACGACAGAGGATGAGATGGTTAGATGGCATCTCTGACTTGATGGACATGAATTTGAGCAAGCTCCGTGTGTTGGTGATAGACAGGGGAACCTGGTGTGCTGCATGCCGTCCATGGCTTCTCAAAGAGTCGGATACAACTGAGTGACTGAACTGAACCAACTGAACTGAAGCTGCTAGGGAGGAAGTGGTTGGAGAGATTGGAGGCAGCAGTTGGAGAGAAAAAAAGAGAGACTTTTTATATAGTCTGTAATAAAGAGTTTAAAATTCATCTAGGTACACTTAAAAGCTGGCTTCCCAAGTGTCACAGTGGTAAAGAATCTGCTTGTCAATTCAGGAGATGCAATAGATGCAGATTAGATCCCTGGTTTAAGAAGATTCCCTGGAGTAGGAAATGGCTATCCACTCCAGTATTCTTGCTTGGAGAATTCCATGGAAAGAAGAGCCGGGTGGGCTAGAGTCCATTGGGGTCACAGAGTCGGACATGACTGAACACACATGTACACTTAAAAGCTATTGGTTTTAAGCAAAAAAAAAAAAAAAAGAGATCTTATTTATATTTTAAGAGGGTCATTTCTAGGAGGAGGAGAAAAGGGAAGGCTACATCAATTAAAAAGCATATACATACTTAACTTCAGGAGGCCCTGGTGGCTCAGACAGTAAAGAGTCTGCCTGCAGTGTGGGAGACCTGGATTCGATCCCTGTGTTGGGAAGATCCCCTGGAGAAGGAAATGGCAACCCACTCCAGTATTCTTGCCTGGACAATCTCATGGATGGAAGAGCCTAGGAGACTACAGTCCATAGGGTTGCAAAGAGTCAGACACGACTGAGCGACCTCACTTTCCTTTCTTTTTCAGGAACCTAGAAGTATGATGGCTGGATTTAGGAGGGAGGCCAGCTGGGCTGTCCTGGGGGCTGAGGTCATGGACCTGGGGGCTGAGGAATATGCTTGGGGTGGTCTGGGGCTCATCACCCCTGGTCTGTTGCAGTCTTGGTCAAGAGAGAAGGCTTGGAGGGAGATGGGCAGTGGGGGGGATTGAAAGGGCCTGAGCAGGGGGCAGTTTACTCTGTGAACACGTCCTTCACAGGTGAGTCTTTTCTAGTTTTTTAGATAAGACAAGAGTGTCTTGATAGCAAGATCTGGCTCTATGTCTGATTTTGGCTTTTAAATTCCAAAGAGTGTAAATGAGGAATCAGGTCACACAAGTGGAAAAGATTCCAAGATCTGAGAAGCTGATAAACTTGCGGCCATGTAACGGTAGCCAAATGTGGTGGCGCTTAATTTTTGGAGTCTCTCACTCAAAAGTTTTATGGACTGGGAGATTTTAGATAAGAAAACAGGCCAAGAAAATTCTATTTTAAGGACTTTTTTGTTGTTGTTGTTGTCGTTGTAACACAGAAAGGAGGAAGCACATTTTGTTATGCTTTGTTAATATCCACACAAAACCCTGGCCCCATGAGAAAGGTACAGAGACAAAGCTTTGTTTCCTTATGCTAGGGAGCAATCTCAGAGGGCTAGAAGAAATATCCGTGGTGTGTTTTGAGATGCCCAGAGCAGCCCAGGCCCATGGGGATGTTCATACAATGCTGGAGCTCTGGATGGCATCTGTGTTTGTTTTATGACTTTTCGTCATCATCATCATCTTCATCGTGTATGATTTATTACAGCGCCTGCTGGTAAAGCAGTTTATCAGTGAAGCAGTGCATATGGTGCTCTGTGCTGAGCTGTGATATTCAGGGATTACCGTGGAGACTGAAGTAAACTGATGCTGCCGGTACCTTCTGCTATAAAGATATCTGAACTTGCTCACCGTGCCAAGCGTGGCCTAGAACAGGTGACTTGGCAGACTCCCAGCCATAAGCAGATGTTCACTGGGATGCTAATTAAAATTTATAAACCGCCTATCTTTTTTTTGGTTACACACTTTGATAAGTTATACCTTTATCTTCCAAGTTATTAAATAACTTAATAACTGATTACAACTTATTTTAAAAGAATTTAATAACTGATCAAAATGTATTTTAAAAGAAGTTATTGACTGATTAAAACTTAATAACTGATTAAAACTTATTTTAATATAATTTATTGTTTTAGAGTGAGTTAAGTCATAGAGAAAAACAAATGTCTTATACTAACGCATATATATGGGATCTAGAAAAATGGTATAGATGAATCTATGTGCAGGGCAGGAAGGACTAGAGACCGAGACATAGAGAACAGACAGGTGGGCACAGTGAGGGAAGGGAGGGTGGGACAAGTTGGGAGATTCGGATTGAGATACATATACACACACACATACTGTGCGGTGCTAAGCTTAGTCGCTCATCGCTTAGTCGTGTGTCTGACTCTGCAAGCCCATGGACTGTAGCTCGCCAGACTCCTTTGTCCATGGGGATTCTCCAGGCAAGAATACTGGAGTGGGTTGCCATGCCCTCCTCCAGGGGATCTTCCCAACTCGGGGATTGAACCCAGGCCTCCCACATTGCAGGTGGATTCTTTACCATCTGAGCCACCAGGGAAGCCCAGGAATACTGGAGTGGGTAGCCTATCCCTTCTCCAGGGGATCTTCCTGACCCAGGAATTGAACTGGGGTTTCTGTCTTGCAGGCAGATTCTTTACCAGCTGAGCTCTCAAGGAAGCCCATATATACACTACCATGTGTAAAATAGATGGCTGGTGAGGCTGCTTTGTAGCGCAGGGAACTCAGGACGGTGCTCTGTGATGACCTCGAGGAGTGGGAGGGAGGTCCAAGAGGGAGGGGGTGTATGTATGCAGATAGTTGATCCACTTCCTTGTACAGCAGAAACACAACATTGGAAAGCAATTGTATTCTATTCATTTTTAAAGCCAGAAAAAAAGAGTTTTCTGTTTTAAAAGGAACGTATTGTTTTGTATGTGCTAAAAAATGGAGCCAAGTATAAGGAAATCTCCTATACTGAGATATTTAGCATGAGATTACTAAAAATGGACAAGACTCCACGCGTGAGCATTTCAGATATTTGGTGTTGAGAAGGTCAAATGATATGCCAGCTCAGGAACTTTAGCTCTACCCACTCTCACAGGTCTGGGTCTTCAAGTCACTGGGAGGACTCTGCTCTCTGTGACAGCGGAATTACAGGGTCTAATTTCCTGATGTCTTCCCAGCTGCTGTCCGTTCACTCGGCATTCTTGGAGGAAGCCCAACGGTGCAAAGAGAAATATCAAGACTGTCAGGAGCGAGGGAGAAAACCACTGGCAACTGCAGGCTCACAGCAGAGTGAGTACGAATTGCTCTGGGAACAACGGCAGAGCATTTCTAGCACAGTTGGGATCTGCAGATGGCAGGGAGAGAACCCTGGAACCACCGGAGTCTCTTTGCACCGCCCATCCCTGGGAAATGTGAGCAGGCAAGCGGAGATGGAAGGTCTTTGGCTCAGCTTGCAAGGGTCTGGGATTGGCAACAAATGAGCACGTATTTTCCTTTTTACTCTCCTTGATCCATGTTCCTTTCTTTCAATATTTTCCTGTAATGCTTATTTTTAAAATAAGGAGGAAGTGACCATCTCCATAGTGCTTGCAGGCAAAGATGGAAAGAAGTTGTTCACTGTGGATGAAAATAATGAACTTCTTTGGGATTTTCATACAGTGAAGGAAATAGAGAAATAAGAGAAGGCTGGTGGTGACTGCCAGAGAGAAAATCCTGCTTAGAGAGGTCTATGGGGGAGTAAAGACCTAAAAATGATCATTTTAGTTATTGGGCCAACTGTGAATTTTAGCTCAAGGAATAGCCTGCAAATTCTCTCTTCACAATCTAGCTCCAAGGCATTCTATAGAATTCTTTTATTTATTAAATTGACAAATATTTGAGTCTCAGACACTGAGTTTTAGTGTTATGTGCAAAATGAACAAAAGATATGGGGGCCCCAGCCCTCAGAATCAGCACTTCTTAACCCAGCCTCAATAAACAGCTTGGCTCAGAACTGTTTAATAGGCAGAAGAGTTTCATCATGTCAAATTTGGAACGATATGTATTTTACTAACCAAGTAAGGAATAATTCATGGAATCAAAATTATTGTTACTGTCAGAAGTACCCTTCATCCAAAGCAGTCTCCCAAAAGATGTTAAATGATCATTTATGATTATAGAGTGAACTTCACAAGCTTGTAGACCATGACAGAAAATGTGCATAAGAGTACTGTATATATATTGTTGTATTTTAATTTAAGAGAATTGTTTTTATTTTAAATTTATGGTTGAAAACATTTTAAGAATATACATTTATTTTCCATAAAGAGATATCTCTTTGTTAGCATTTTATGGATTATTAAAAATAATAATTGCTTTAAAACATGTAAGAATATATTAAAGAAGCAAGAATGATAAATGAGAATATCAGCAAGGTTTAAGATGATAAAAATATATATGTTACCTAAAATTCTACTTGCATTATTAGTATACAAGTTTTATGTATATTCATTCATTCAATAACTCTGAGCATTTACTATACTAGGTAGTGGGAGTCACAGAAAGATATGATCCTTGCCCTCGAAAAGCTTACATGCTAGTTGGAGTCAGTTCCAATTACAAGGAAACAATTGTAATGTAATATGTTGTATGTCATGATACAGGTTTTATGACCTTCAAATAGAGGGTTTATATTTTGGCTGAAGAAGTAAAGAAAGGCTTTGCAGAACATTTTAGGCACTAAGAAAGGAATATTTGCTTGCTAAATAATTAGGGGAGAACCATTGAGGCAGAAGTCACAGATTTTAGAAAGAGTATGACATGGGAAAATCAGGAATGGCATACTAAATAAAGAGCAGATTCCTCTTAGGTAGAGTGGTGGCTGATGAGTCTTGTTAGACAGGTTGGGGCTGAGATTACAAAACTTTGTGTAATATACTGGTTTTTATTTAATCCTGAAGAAAAAAGTTAAGCAGGATAATAAGAAAATCCAAGTTTCAAATAAAAATAATGATCTTCCTGTTGACAGAGAGAATGAACAGGAAGGGTTTGGGCAGTGTGAATTAGTCTTCTATTGCTGCCATAAAAGTTTACTACAAAGTTTGTGGTTTAAAACAACACAAATATATTGCTTACAGTTCTGAAGGTCAGAAGCCCTAAAATTAAAATGCTGGCAGTACTACTTGGCCTCTGTAGGCTTCATCGGAGAATTGGCTCCTTTGTCTTTATCAGCTTCTAGAGGCTGCCAGCATTCCTTGACTTGTGGCCCCTTCCTCCAACTTTGTTCAAAGTCAGCGGTGTAGCATCTTTGTAGTATCTTCAAACCTCAATCTCTGTCTCTCTCTGTCTCTTTCACACACACACACTTCCCTTTTTAAAGGACTCTTGTGAACACATTGAGTCTACTTGGATACTCCAGGATAATCTCCCTATTTCAATATTGTTCACTTAATTATACCTGCAAAATCCTTTTTGGCATGAAAGTTAATATGTGCATAGTTTCCTGAGATTTGGGCATGGACATCTTTTTTTTTTTTAATTTATTATTTTATTGAAGGGTGATTGCTTTACAGAATTTTGTTGTTTTCTGTCAAACCGCAACATGAATCAGCCATAGGTATACACATATCCCCTCCCTCCCATCTCCCTCCCCATCCTACCCTAGAGGTTGATACAGAGCCCCTGTCTGAGTTTCCTGAGCCAGACAGCAAATTCCTGTTGGCTCTCTATTTTGCATATGGTGATGTGAGTTTCCATGTTACTCTTTCCATACATCTCACCCTCTCCTCCCCTCTCCCATGTCCATCAGTCTATTCTCTATGTCTGTTTCTCTGTTGCTGCCCTGTAAATAAGTTCTTCAGTACCATTCTTCTAGATTCCTTAGAATCTAGAAGATTCTATATGTGTTAGAATACAATATTTATCTTTCTCTTCCTGACTCACTTCAATCTGTATAATAGGTTTATCCACCTCAGCAGAACTGACTCAAATGAGTTCCTTTTTGTGGCTGAGTAATATTCCATTGTGCTTATGTACTACAACTTCTTTATTCATTCATCTGTTGATGGACATCTAGGTTGCTTCCATGTTCTAGCTATTGTAAATAGTGCTGCAGTGAACAATGGGATACATGTGTCTTTTTCTACTTTGATTTCCTCAGGGTATATGCCTAGGAGTGGGATTGCTGGGTCATAGGGTGGTTTTATTCCTAGTTTTTTAAGGAATCTCCATTCCGTCTTCCATAGTGGCTGTATCAATTTACATTCCCACCAACAGTGCAAGAGTGTTCCCTTTTCTCCAAACCCTCTCCAGCATTTATTGTTTGTAGACTTTTTGATGATGGCCATTCTGACTAGTGTGATGTGATATCTCATTGTAGTTTTGATTTGCATTTCTCTAATAATGAGCAACATTGAGCATCTTTTCATGTTTGTTAGCCACCTGTATGTCCTGTTTGGAAAAATGTCTGTTTAGGTCTTTTTCCCACTTTTTGATTGGGCTGTTTGTTTTTCTTGCATTGAGTTGTATAAGCTATTTGTATATTTTGGAAATTAATCCTTTGTCAGTTGTTTCATTTGCTATTATTTTCTCCCATTCTGAGGGTTGTCTTTTCACCTTGCTTATGGTTCCTTTGCTGTGCAATAGCTTTTAAGTTTAATGGTGTCCCACTTGTTTACTTCTGTTTTTATTTCCATTACTCTAGGAGGTGATCATAGAGGATCTTGCTTTGATTTATGTCATCGAGTGTTCTGCCTATGTTTTCCTCTAAGAGTTTTATAGATTCTGGTTTTACATTTAAGGCTTTAATCCATTTTGAGTTTATCTTTGTGTATGGTGTTAGGAAGTATTCTAATTTCATTCTTACGTGTAGCTGTCCAGTTTTCCCAGACCATTTATTGAAGAGTCTGTCTTTACCCCATTGTATATTCTTGCCTCCTTTGTCAAAAGTAAGGTACCCATAAGGTGCATGGGATTATTTCTGGGCTTTCTATCTTGTTCCATGGTCTATATTTCCATTTTTGTGCCAGCACCATACTGTCACTTTGTAGTATAATCTGAAGTCAGGAAGGTTGAGTCCTCCAGCTCCATTCTTCTTTTGAAAGACTGCTTTGGCTGTTCAGGGCATGGATATCTTTAAGGGAACTTACTGTCTACCTCAGAGTGGGAGGAGAAGTAAAGACACATGCCAACAAAAGAGCTTGTGGCAGCTTATTTATCAGTTCCAAACTGAAGACAATTTAAGTGTCCTGCCAGGCTTCTCTGTCCAGGGGATTCTCCAGGCAAGGATACTGGAGTGGGTTGCCATTTCCTCCTCCAGGGGATCTTCCTAACCCAGGGATTGAACCTGCATCTCTTATGTCTCCTGCATTGGCAGGTGGGTTCTTATCCACTAGCACCACCTGGGAAACCCAAGTGTCCATCAGTAGCAGGTTGGATAAACAATTTGTGGTATGTTCATAATGGAATATGGCTTACCAATAGAAAGGAATAAATTTATAATACTAGCAGAGCATGAATGAACTTCAAAACATTCTGCCAAATGAAGGAAATCAGACAGAAAGAAATAAGAGTATATGATTTAATTTGTTTGAAGTTAATCTGTGGTGAGGAAAATGAGAATAGTGGTTGCATCAAGAATGAGGCCAAGGATGAGATGATCTGGAAATTGCTGTGAAAGAACTACAAAGGATGATGGGAATATCCTGTATCTTGATAGGGATGGAGATTACTCAGTTTACTTATTAATAGACTAAACCTCACCAAACTGTACACTTAGAACCTAAATATTATAGTATTTATGAATTATGCATTAACTAAGATTTAAATATATTAAAAATATAGTAGTAGCAGTGGGACTAAAAATGCAAAAGACCAAGAGCTGTTTTGAAACTAAAATTGACAATAATTTGTAAGCCACTGAATGCCAATGTTAGAAGAGAAAATGAGAAGGAGATATGAAAATAAATTTCCAAATACCATTAAGAAACCAAATCAACCAGCGTGGTTGTTAGATGCAGATTTTTGTTTTGTCAAGGCTGTAAAAATAAGAGACAAATGTTTGTTCTCTACATCTGCATCTCTGTTCTTGCCCTGGAATTAGGTTCATCTGTACCATTTTTCTAGATTCCACATGTATGAGTTAATATATGATATTGGTTTTTCTCTTTCTGACTTCACTCTATATGACAGGCTCTTGGTCTGTCCATATCTTGATGAATTGAGAGAGTAGCATTGACATCATATATATATATATATATATATATATATATATATATATATATATATACCCACATATATTACCATGTGTAAAATAGATAGTGGGAAGCTGTTGTATACCACAGGGAGCTCAGCTGGGTGCTCTGTGATGACCTGGAGGAGTGGAATAGGGTGTGAGGTGGGAGGAAGGTTCAAGAAGGAGGGGATATACGTATACATGTGGCTGATTGACTTTGGTATACAGCAGAAGCACAACACTGTAAAGCATTATATTCTAGTAAAAAAAATAAGACAAAGCTTTGACTGACTTATAAAATAGTAAAAATGAAAAGCATTTAAGATTTATTTTTTATTCTTCTCTCTGCATTTTAATTCAAAGGACTAAATGTTAGTTATTAACCTCCGATGGGAATAGTGATTGAGTTTGGATCTCTGGTGTGAAAAAGAGGACTGATGGGATTCAAGCTTATTTGCTAAATGGAAAAAATATATATAATTAGCACCAACTCTGCTGTATTCCTGGACCAGTTTGTGAGGCAAATAAATTCAGCAATTAGTGTTGTTTACTCCGAATGGAACAGAAGATATTTCTTAACGTTTCAAAGCTTTTGCCTGCTGTGAACACGGGCATGGTCATCAATACACTCAAACTGATTTAAAGAATAGTTAAATTTAGTTAAGCTGCAAACTGCTTTTAAAAGCTGTTATACTCAGTACCACCAATTTGAAAATAAAGGGGTTGCTATAGAGAATCGGAATTATTATTTTTGGAGTTTATTTAATACGAACAGACAGGATCTGAATCACTGCTGTGATGATTCCACTGGTTATATAGCTCCAGGGTTTTTCCCTCTGCTCTCTCTTCTCCTCCTTTCTCCCCCAACCCCTTCCTTCCCCTTTCTCTTTTCTAGGCCCCTTTTCTCTCTTACTGACTTTATAGATAATATCCAATTCTACATACTATCTACATGCTGATAACCCTCAAATCTGTACATATAGTCCACCCCCCCCAACCAAATCCCAGACTTATATCTCATATTATCCAGTGCTAAGTAGCTTCAGTTGTGACCGACTCTTTGTGACCTATGGACTGTGTGGCCCGCCAGGCTCCTCTGCTCATGGCATTCTCTAGGCAAGAATACTGGAGTGAGTTGCCATGCCCTTCTCCAGGGGATCTTCCCAATCCAGGGATTGAACCCACATCTCTTATGTCTCCTGCATTGGCCGGCGGGATCTTTACCACTAGAACCACCTGGGAAGCCCCATATTATCCCAGGCTGCAGCAATTCAGAGATTTGCAGCCTCAAAGAAACTCTGACTGCATCTGTTGTCTATGGAGTTCATGTTAGTAATACAGATTTCAGTCTGGAAATGGTTTGAACCTCTGATTATATACAATATGATCCTAGTTCTCTCTACCTTTTCAAACCTTTCCAAGATTTTCCTTGGGAAGCTACAGTAAAATGTTAAAAAGAAAAGATTGTACTTCTCTCCTGACCAACTCTGCTTGGAGACCCTGATTTCTTAGCTGCCTGTATTTAATCATCAGTATAACTACCAGCTCTTTATTTGTGACCTCGGTAGTTTACTATTTTAATTAATGAAGTTTTATGTGTATCTGTGCCCTGAGGCAACTTAAAGCAAAGGGCACAATTTCTGAGCCTTTGCAAATAAATTCATAAACACAAAAGCCATTTTCAGCCAGGCTAATAAAAACACACGGACTTTAATTAACTCTGATCCATAGTTCAGGCTGAACACTCTCATCATATCGACCTTGTGGAGTCTCTGGTGAAACCTTTTAAACTAAGAGCCAAGCCAAGTTTTACACACTTTTGTTGGAAGTTGATGTTTCATTCAGGTTTATAAGAAAGCTGAGAAGAGAAAATGAATTTAAATGGAAGGAGTGAAAGTCACGCCTTGTCCATCTGGAAAGTTCTTTTGGCGCTTCTACAAAGAACCATGATTCGTGCTTTCACAAAACCACTCATGAAAGAGAGTCATAGCTTCTACAAATTTCCCGTTATAAACTCGAGAAACACCCCATTTTTGGTGTCAGCTTGAAAGCAAATGGTTTTGAGAAATCAAAAAGGAAAATTCCTTTATGCCATTAATTTGAACTTTTACTGAAGGATCTGGCTGGAATGGATGAAACGTGAGAAGTTTTTTTTTTCTTCCCATTTTACTAAAACCTAAATAAAATGACAGGTTTCAGGAAGAGAGCTAAGTTGCCTGGAGATTAAAATTATTGTCTCAAATATAATATCACATGACCTAGAGGCATTCTTAAATCATGAGGATAAATCAAAGACCAAGAAGGTAAAAGCTGCCACTCAAGAATAAACTCTTCTTTGAACTTGCAGAGAATTTCTCTTGTTGGTCATCTGTCATTTACTTGGTGTGGCGCTTGAGCCCACTTCTTCATTTCTCTCAAGTTTCTCACTTGTGAAGTGAAATTAATAATAGCACCTTTCTTATGGGATTCTTAGGAAGATTAAATGAGATAAAATCTGTAAAAATACTTGGAAACAAGTCTGACATATGGTGTCAGGCAAATGTTAATTAGCTTTAGCCACATTATAACTTCACCTTTATGCCTTACTTCAGAACGTAAGGTTCCTTTAAAAATGTTTATTGCTTGAAGATATCAGCTTAGATTTTAATTTCATTCTGTCAGTCAAAATTTTTTTGTTAGCAAATGATAGAAGACCCAATTCAAACTCTCAAAAACACAAAAAGGAAGTGTATTAGCTGAGAGCTGAAAAATCCAGGGATAACCTTGGTCCTGGCTTGATCCTGTAGCTCTAAAGATGCAGTCAGGATGGAGTTTTTCCTGGAAGTTCCTACTGTGCTGTGTAGGCTTTCTTTTCAGCTCCCTGGGGGTTCAAGGCCCTTATTTCTTGTCTCAAAGTTAGTGGCAACACAGTAGATGCACAATCAGTGTTGCTGCCCTAACCTCTATCTTTTTCACCCTGTAAACCCTCTCTCTTCTCCTTGAGTCTAAATCCTCTTAATGGCATTTCTCTCAGCCCCTTCTACTCTAGAGATCACTTTAGATTCTTTTTATTTTTTTCCTGTTGGCTTCCAGCCTGCCTTTCTTTCTAAGAAGGCTGCTAGGCTCTTCAAGGCTTCATCAACTCTTGCAGCCCAGCTTAAGGGTCCTGCCCCCAACAGCTGGCCCGCAGTCCCTTCTTTTCAGGAATGTAATGTATATATCAACATGTTTAAGACAGTAACTATCTAATCCTCATAAGTTCCAATTTGCATCTGTTAAAGCATTTTAAATACTTAAAACCAACATGTTCTTTAATTTTTTAATACAAATTCTTATTTCCAAAAAAATGTTCTCCATGGGAAGTTTTGAAAAACAAAGCAAAAAGAAAGATAAATCAGAGAGCACAAAGATGAAAATGAAAGTGCCTACAGTCCTACTGTATTGGAGAAGGGAAGGGCTACCCACTCCAGGACTCTTGCCTGGAGAATTCCATGAATAGAGGAACCTGGCGGGCTACAGTCCATGGGATTGCAAAGAGTTGGACATGAGTGAATGACTAACACAGTCCTCCTTCCCAGAGAACTACTGTTGCCTTCTTGATCTGTTTTGCTTCTTTTCTTCTTCTTTCCTGTCAAGCCTCCCTTCTTCCTTTCTTCTTCCCTTACATCCTCTGTCTTGCTATTTGTGCATGTATATGTATCTAAGTGATACTACAAAGTTCTTCTTCTATACTCTGGCTATTTGTTTCCGGTCTTCTCTTCTGGATCGTCCAGAATGTCTTTCTGACTCTAGATATCAGTGTTGTCATAAATCAGTCATCAAACATCTTCATCTATAGTCACTTCCAAGGTGATTTCATCTAGTCCTATGGCTTTAAATCCCACCTATATGGTGATGACTTTAGCTTAATTCACCTTGAATTTTGGTCACATGTATTCAAGTACTACTTGGCATTTCTGATTAGTTGTCAAGAAGGCGTGCCAAAAAGGGACTGATTATCATTATGTCCTGACTTGCTCTAATAGCTCAGTTGGTAAAGAATCCACTTGCAATGCAGGAGACATCAGTTTGATTCCTAGGTCAGGAAGATCCCCTGGAGAAGGGATAGGCTACCCACTCCAGTATTCTTGGGCTTCCCTGGTGGCTCAGCTGGTCAAGAATCCACCTGCAATGCGGGAGACCTGGGTTTGACCTCTGGGTAGGGCAGATCCCCTGGGAGGAAAAGGCTACCTACTCCAGTATTCTGGCCTAGAGAATTCCATGGACTGTATAGTCCATGGGGTCACAAAGAGTCGCACATGACTGAGCGACTTTCACTTTCCACTTTGCTCTAATTGTCTGTTTTCCATCACAGAAAATGGCAGCTCTATCCTTCAGTTACTCAGGTCAAAAAAAAAAAAAGAAAAGAAAAGAACTTCTTTGGTGTCATCCTCTCTGCTATTTCTTTTGTACTATGTGTCTAAACCATCCGCAAATTTTGTTTCCTCTGTCTTCAAAAGGCTTCCAGAAGTCTATTTTCACTGCTGACTGCTACTACGCTAATCACAGATTTGTTGCTATTGTTGTCTTTAGTCACTAAATCATAGATTGTTGCTTGTGTAATTATCACAGGCTCTCTGCTTATACACTTGTCCTTCCTTGGTGGTCTGAGTGATTCTTATAAAATGTTATCGATTCT
Source organism: Dama dama (assembly GCF_033118175.1). NCBI lineage: Eukaryota > Metazoa > Chordata > Mammalia > Artiodactyla > Cervidae > Dama > Dama dama. Next base: position 16,621,213 of record NC_083686.1, on the reverse strand, counting down.
TTTAGCAGTCATAACTCTCCTTGAAACTCCTCAGAGCATCCCACTTAAGCAGAATAAAACCCCCAGTTTTTATTATCACCCCCAAGTCCCTGCTCCGATGTAACCTGCATCCCCAACCCAAACCTCTCTGATCTCATCTATTATTTTCTATTTCCTTTACTCTATTCTAGCAAGAGACTCTGCCTATTGATTTCAGTGGTCTCTGAGACAGCAGCTAAATTTTGCACTTGGACGCCCTCCTGAGAGTACATCACGGGCCATTTCCTATTCCCATGTTGTTATTGTTCTTCAGTCGATAAGTCGTTTCCAACTCCCATGGACTGCATGCAGCATGCCAGCCTCCTCTATCCTCCACTGTCCCCTGGAGTTTGCTCAGATTCATGTTCATTGAGTTGGTGATACTATCTAACCACCTCAACCTCTGCCACCCTCTCCTCCTTTTGCCTTCAATATTTCCCAGCATCAGGGTCTTTTCTAATGAGTCAGCTCATCACATCAGGTGGTCAAAATATTGAAGCTTCAGCTTTAGCATCAGTCTTTCCAATGAATATTCAGGGTTAATTTCCTTTAGCATTGGCTGGTTTGACTTCCTTGCAGTCCAAGAGATTCTCAAGAGTCTTCTCCAGCACCACAATTTGTAAGCATCAATTCTTTGGCACTCAGCTTTCTTTATGGTTCAACTCTCACATCTATACATGGCTACTGGAAAAACCATAGCTTTGACTATATGGACTTTTGTTGGCAAAGTAGTGTCTCTGCTTTTTAATATGCTGTCTAGATTTATCATAGCTTTCCTTCCAAGCAGCCAGCATCTTTTAATTTCATGGTTGCAATCACATCTGCAGTGATTTTGGAGCCCATTCCAATAAGTTGTGCTCAACCCCACAGATGCCCAGGCTCTGCCTCCTGGTGCCAATTTCCTGAAGATTTCTGTCTTCCCTCTTATCTTTCTCACTTTTGTTGGGTTGTACTACCTGCCTCTCCAAAGAAAAATTATTCCTTGGTTCCATTTGGTTGTTTTTTCCCTAGAGTAATTTCTGCCTACTTGGTCCTTTAATATCTCTCCCTTCACCCCATTTAGAAAACATACTATTATTGTTGTACTTTCAGGCAGTCTGTTTGTAAAAATAGTTATTATACAAGTATAGTCATAAAAAAGCAAAATAGCATTTCTATTATTCTGGTTCCCACATTCTGAGGAAAGACTCCATCCTCTGGAATTCCTTCCATATTGGCCTAAGAGAAATTTAGGATGGTCAGAGTTGGGAGTCTAGAATCAATGCCTTTCCGTTTCCTTTTCCTCTTCTCTGACACATTATGATAATACCCACTTACTACTAGCACCCAAAAGTGGCAGGTATAACATTGATGCTGACTGAAAGCATCATTGTTCTTCTGGAGCTGTCAATACCCAAAGCCAAGGAAGCCAACATTTCTACCCTAATTCCCTGACGTTTAATGTCAAGGACACTGGAGGTGTTGCTATCACGGCCAAACTTGTCACTATTCACTGTTGCTATTACAACTTTCAATGTCCCGGTGGTTTTATGGACTCTACTTCATTTAACTACTCCCACTTTGTTTTTGCAACTCGGTCCTATTAATCCTGAGTGTTAAATGACCATTTCTGTGACAGACACCATGCACACGTCCACACATGCATAATGCGTGCATTCATTTATTCCAACAGGGGCCTGCCAGGCAGCAAACACTGCATAAGCCCTGGGAACACAGCAGTGAGCAAAGCAGATGGGGTCCTTGCCCTCATGGAGCTTACCTTCTAGTAGCCGAGGTAGACGACAATGCAGACAAATTACTGTTAATACTTGGTGTAATTTCAGGTGCTTGTGCTGTGAAGAAAAATAAAACAAACTAAGGTGGGAGACAAGTACCCTGGAATCCTAAAACAACTATTTTCAGCCTTTTCTTGACTCTCAAACTAATATATACATCAAACTCTATGCGTGCATGTGTGCATACTAAGTCGCTGCATGTCCGACTCGGCAGCCCCATGGTTGCATGGACTGCAGCCTGCCAGGCTTCTCTGTCCATGGGATTCTCCAGGCAAGAATTGAGTGGGTTGCCATGCCCGTCTCCAGGCAATATTCCTGACCCAGAGACTGAACCTGCATCTCTTATGTCTCCTGTATTGGCTGGAGGGTTCTTTACCATTAGCTCCACCTGGGAAGCCCATCAAACTCTATAAGATCAATTAAAGAAGCTTCTTATGTAGTTGCAATCAATGAAGGCATTAGACCCTGATAAGATATAATCTAGTAGAAACCAAAAGGCTTAAAATTTGCCTCAGACCAACATTTGAGAAGTCATGGAAAACATGCAATTGTATTTTCTAAAATATTCTTTTCTGAATCCAAGTGACAGAAGGACCAAAAATATGTTAAGAGTACAGGTGAAGTTTTTTAAGTCTTCCCACTGTCTTTTATATAAAAGTGAAAATGACTTTGGATGAAACAACTTGGACAGAGCTCAAAGCAGAGTTGTTTATCTGGATTTAGGAGCTCAGCTGTGGGGGCTTTTAAAGGCCTTGGGTTATGAGCGGGACCGTGGCAGTGACTAAGCTCAGCAGCCTAGTAGGGAGAGAAAGGGCACTTTTGTCTTCACTGGGGAGCCAAGGCCAGCCTGGAAGCCCAGCTCAGTACCCTCTGCAGGATCCTACATTAGTCTCTCTCGTCTCCTATGGCTGAGATTTAGACATGCTGCCAGCTGAGACCTAATGGATGGACATAAGACCTGAGGCAAATCCGTCAATAACCAAACAACTGATTCTGTGCTGATTTCTACCATCACGTCTTCGGCAGAACAGAAGGTGAAGTAAGAAAAACACTTTGAGTTGAGGTTTTCTTTTCTTTGTATTTTTTTACTCTCTATGTTTGTGCATTATTAATATGAAATTTTTCTGCAGTGGATTGGTTAGAGGGAACTACTTGTGTAACGATTAATATGTACTTTCTAAAACTGTCAGAATACATAGACTCAGCATTGTCAGGCCAGACCCGCTTACTGTAACAAATGGGAGATTCCATTCTCAATGGTCATAATTTGGCAACAGCAAAAAAAAAAAAAAAGGAAGTTTGATCTTAACTTTTCGCATATAGAAAAGGGAGTTAAATGTATACAGTCTTGAAAATAGTTACGTCAGATTTTTTGACATCTTAAAGAAGAATTTAAAGCTAAGCTCCAATACTTTGCATCTGATGAGAAGAGCCAGTTCACTGGAACAGACCCTGATGCTGGGAAAGATTGAACGCAGGAGGAGAAGGCGGTGGCAGGTGATAAGGTAGTTGGATGGTATCATTGACTCAATGGACATGAGTTTGAGCAAACTCTGGGAGATAGTGAAGGACAGGGAAGTCTGGTATGCTGCAGCCCATGGGGTCGCAAAGAGTCGGACACGACTTAGCGACTGAGGAACAAACACAAAAAGAAGAATTTTACAAATTAATTGATTTGACACTTCCCTGAAAGAATTTTTAAGAGAATTGGGTGGAGAGGGAGGTGGGAGGGGGGATCGGGATGGGGAATACATGTAAATCCATGGTTGATTCATGTCAATGTATGACAAAAACCACTACAATATTGCAAAGTAATTAGCCTCCAACTAATAAAAATAAATGGAAAAAATAAAAAAAATTTAAAAAAATTAAAAAAAAGAGAATATAGTGATATTAATTCTCTACCAGAAAAGAATAGTTTAAAAAGGTTACTAGAAGCCACTAAAGTCTTTTTTTCTCTTTAACAAGTAGGATCACATTAGCTCATGGAGAAGCAGAACTGTATGGTGGTTACTGGCATAGACTGGTGCTGGATTTCATGGTCTGAAACCTCACCGATTTCTTACCAACCACGGGACCAGGGATAATCTTCTTAATCTGTGTGTGCTTCATTTTTCCAAATGCAAAACAGAGATAATAAGTACCTACCTAATAGTGTTCTTATACATTAAAAGAATTATTAGACAAAATGTACCTAGGAAATTGTTAAATAAATAATACTACTGTGATTATTAATCATTACATTAGCTTTATTACTCATATTGTATGACATAAAACTGACTCTTCTCCTGAAACAATAGGACTCAATAACATAAAGAAAAGAAGCTTAGAGACAAGCAGAAGGAAATCTTGTATATCAAGAACACTAATGAGGGGACTTCCCCGGTGGTCCTGTGGTTAAGATTCTGATTTCCAATGCAGGGGATGTGGGTTTCACCCTTGGTCAGGGAGCTATAAGATTCCACATGCCTCCTGGCCAAAAATCCAAAAAACATAAGCAGAAGCAATATTGTAACAAATTCAACAAAGGCTTTGAAAATAGTCTACATAAAAAAAAGGGCACTAATGAATAAAAGGATGTGGAGGGAGAATTCCCTAAATCTCTTACTTTATTAATTATAAGGTTTTATCTTAAAGGGGTCAAAAGATCAATTAGGTGAGAAAATGATGTTATAGGACTCCTTGGGAAAGACTTAATTTGTCCCCAGTTTTCTCTTTGAGATACGAGTTAATGACAGTTTTATTTTGTACCTACTAAATTAAGTTTGTGAAAAAATGCTTTCTTATATTGGTGTCAAATGGCTTCTTCCAGTACTCTTAATCTTTATAACTGAACAGAATCCTAAGGTCTGTTAGTTAATATTACTTTGAAGAGATCCATTTTCTATTTCATGTTTCTGGTTCTAAATGTGGCTATATAGTCTGTCTAAAGACACACCTAATTCAGATTCAGAGAGAAATTGCTAAAAATTATAGAGTGAGCACCTACTGTCATTGAGTTGCTTGCATGCACTTTACAGAAATGTGTTTAATTCCTACAATGGCACTTTGAGATACCTACTGTTATTCTTGGAATATTGGGAAACTAAGTAGCTTGTCCAACCTCACTAAAATAGAAGATAATGTCTGTTCTCTTGAGTGAATGGGCTTGTTATTGTAAATACAGTGCAACTTCAAGGACAGTTATTCAAGAGCATAGATTTCTTGATTCAAAAACTTTCATTTCATTACTTAGTAACTGTGTTTATTTGGCAAGCCATTTAACATTTTTGATCTTTGCTTTCTACTGTATTAAATGAGGCAAAGACCAGCTGCCTACTTCAAAGAATTGTTGTGAGGATTAAGTGAGATGATGAGTAGAAAATGCTTCAGAATCAGACAGCTCTGGTTTCAAATCCCTGCTTTACCACTTAGGAACTTGGCCAAGTTATCTCAATTCTTTTTGTCCAAGTGTTCTGATCAGCAAGACTGGGTGAATTGTGCCTGCATTTTAAGGAACAGTTTCTGAGGTATAATTATGTATGTAATGAATCTAACCCAAACACTAGAACTTCATAGATGGTTGTGGTTAATATATATTTTATAATTTAAAATATTTTATACATGTAATTCTAGGGGATTCAATGTACTCATAACTCTGTAATTATTGAAAATGTAAATTTTTTAATGTGGGACATTTTTGAACACATGTCAGAAATAAAACATTGGAATTCTCCCTGTATTTTGTTCATAAATTGTTATACTAGAAGACTTTTTAAAAGAATCTAAACACTAAAATATATAATTTGCATACAAAACCCACTTTACTCAAGCCTTGCAAATGGAAAGGTTGTATGATCTATTGCCAGGATGAGTTACCATATTTGATACAGTCTAGTTTATAGTTGAAAATAGAAAATATAAACAGAAATGGAGATCTGGCTGGTGTTAGGTTTGTGACAATGTTGAAAACTGGCCTTCCCTGGTGGCTCAGATGGTATAGAATCTGTCTCAAGGCAGGAGACCTGGGGTCTATCCCTGGGTTGGGAAGATCCCCTGGAGAAGGAAATGGCAGCCCTCTCTAGTACTCTTGCCTGGAGAATCCCATGGACAGAGGAGGCTGATGGGCTACAGTCCATGGGGTCACAGAATTAGACATGACTGAGCAACTAACATGTTCACTTTCCCTTTTTTCTTTCATAAATTAATTATCTCCATATTCCTTATCAACAAGAGTTTTTGCTGGGTACACAGCGGCCCACCTAGAACTTCCCTCTCCCCCTCGTTGCATTAATAGATTGGCACATGACGATGTTCCTACCAACGGTACACAAACAGAAGTGAGTGTGCCACTTTCAGGTCTTGTCCTTAAAGCACTGCCCTTGCACTTCTTCTGACTCCCTCCCCTTTCCCTCTGCAGCATGGTGACCACCGAACCATATTTGGAAGCTTTGTGTTAAGATAGCAAGGTCACTTCTTCATTCTGGGTTCCTGGAAAGCATTCTGGAATGGAGCTGCCCCATGTTCCTGGACTATTTCATGGAAGGGACTTAATGTCTCTCTTATTTAAGCCATGGAACTGGGTTCTGTAGCTTCAACTTTGCCAAAACTAGTACACAATTAAAGTCAGAACATTGGGGACCAGGCTTTCTCTTGTTCTTGGTCTTTCTCTGAGAGGCATGACTCCTATCTAAGTGAAATTTACCAAGTAGAAGCAATTATTATTTTTATTGGAGTATAGTTGCTCTACAATACTGTGTTAATATCTGCCATATAGCAAAGTGAATCAACCATGCATAATATGTATACCCCCTTTTCCTTGGGTTTCCTTCCTTTGTAGGTCACCACAGAACATTGAGTAGGGTTCCTTGTGCTATATAGTAGGTTTTCAGCAGTTATCTATTTTATACATAGTATCAATAGTGTATATATGTCAATTCAGTCTCCCAATTCATCTCACCGCCGCATTCCCACTTGGTGTCCACACATTTGTTCTCTACATCTGTTTCTCTATCAAAGCCGAAGTAATTACACTGGGAAAAAACATTAATATTACACTTAGCAAAGGTGAAATAAAGATTTTTATTGAATTATTTGACAGCCTAAATTTTCTTCCTCAAAACATGAAGATCCAAAACGTGCCATCAACAATAATCTGTAGTTCCAGAGCACATAACCTTTCCATTAATGAAAGTGTTACCTTTATCTTATCTCAGTTAGTCCAAGGTGGGTTTTAGTAGCATTATTCTGGTAATTTCAGCCTTGTATCAGCTGGGAAGAATTTACAGTCAGTGATTAATATGCAGTCTAAGATGCAATATGCAGTAATTTAAGTTACTTCCTTAAATGTTTTATTACAGCCTTGAACCTTCCCTTTCTTTCTTTCTTAAAATGTTTATTTATTTGGCTGCCCTGGGTCTTAGTTGCAGCACTTGCATTTTCAATCTTCTTGTGGCGTGTGGGATCTTTAGTTGCAAGCTGTGGATCTAGTTCCCTGACCAGGGATCCAACCAGGGGCCCCTGCATTGGGAACACGGAGTCTTAGCCACTGGACCACCAGGGAAGTCCTGAACCTTTTCTCGCTATAAAAGATTATGGCTATTTCTGCTCCCAGTAGAAAAAAAGTATTTGCTCAAAAAATGTTTTGAGAAAGAGTGCTTGAATAAGTGATGCAGAAATGTTATTAATGCAATGGATGATTTTTAAATATTCAGTGAGTATCCATGAGAAGAGAAAATGCCTAATTTCTACGCTAAAAAATAAAAGACACGTTCTCTTTTGCCACTGTCTCCCAAAATGATTTAAGAAACCTGCTTTACAGTTTGCAACGTTAGTTAAGAGTAACTTTGGGGGAAGGTATATAATGAAAAAGATAGTGCATAGTCAATTAACATAAATTAATGATCACAAATAATGATTTAAATAGTGGGGGCTGAAATCAGTTGTGTGTGTGTGTGTTTTTTTTTTTTTTAGTGGTGATAGAAGGCACTAAACCAGTGATATCTATATCCATAAGAGAAAGGGAATATGCTTTGCATACAGGATCATCTATATTATGTATAAAATAGATAACTCATGAGAACATGCCATATAGCATAGGGAATAGTACTTAAGGCACTGTAGTGACTTGAATGGGAAAAACATCCAAAAGGGAAGGTATTTACGAACATGTGTGACTGATTCATTTTGCTCTACAGTAGAATCTAGCACAGCATTGTAAAGCAACCACACTCCAATAACATTTAATTCAAAAAAGAGAAAGGAAATATGAAGGATCAAGTCCTTACATGTAATTTTTAAAAATTTAAAGAGTCTGTCTTCCTCTTCATCACAGAGGCAGCACCTTTGAAGTAAACAAACCTCTACCTTGATCAATTTTTCAGAATGCAAATCACAGCATGACCCAACCCAGCCTCAGACGGTCAGCCAAATCCTAAGCTCCGTGGCCTCATCTCAGGGTATATGCTCAGAATTTGCAGATATTCTGGAGGCTGGGAGCAGGGAATATCTGAGCCTACCATAAAGTTGCCTTCCATCTTCATAGCTCCAGCAGTTCAAATTAAGAGTTCAAAGCATCATACATCAAAGAGAAGACTCCTAGAATGCAGTGGTTTTCAGGGCGAAATGAACACCATGGTTATATTTTTAGGGGTGATTTTTCATCCCAACTCTCAAGATTGAGTTGGAAAGTTTTTCAGTGTAATTGGTTTCCTTTACAATCCTGAGGAATCTGAGGAGTCCACAGGCTTTATCAGACTGCCACAGCACAAAATGTTTAAGAAACCCTGATCTAGAGTGTTGGGACTGGTAAGTTTTGGCTGTGGCTCAGCACTGCATTCAGTCAGCCTTGAGACAAGAGCTGAATTCTACTTCTAGCAGGGAACCAGCCCTGTAAGAGTCAAATAGGACCTTGGAGTTCAGTATTTTCTCAGGTCCTCAGGTCCTTAATTTAACATGCTTTCAATCCCTGTCTCCCTGACAACACACACATTCACTGTAGAACACACAACTCCACAAGCAGCTTTAAAAAACCTTGTTGTACACGCTGAATTTCTCACCATTATAAGTGAGATTGATATAATGTCCTAAAAAATAAGTTTGATATAAATACAGATTCAACACTATGTTATAGGGAAAACGGTCAAATGTCTAATTGATGGGTCTACCAGTGAGATAGCTGTTTGTCAGTTCTAAAACTGACAGTTCAATCAATCAGTTCAGTTCAATTGCTCAGTCGTGTCCAACTCTTTATGACTCCATGGACTGTAGCACACCAGACTTCCCTGTCCATCACCAATTCCTGGAGCTTACTCAAACTCATGTCCATTGAGGCGGTGATGCCATCCAACCATCTCATCCTCTGTCATCCCCTTCTCCTCCCACCTTCAATCATTCCCAACATCAGGGTCTTTTCAAATGAGTCAGTTCTTTGCATCAGGTGGCCAAAGTATTGGAGTTTCAACTTTAGCATCAGTCCTTCCAATGAATAATCAAGACTCATTTCCTTTAGGATGGACTGGTTTGACCTCCTTGCTGTCCAAGGGACTCTTAAGAGTCTTATCCAACACCACAGTTCAAAAGCATCAATTCTTCAGCACTCAGCTTTCTTTATAGTCCAACACTCGCATCCATACATGACTACTGGAAAAACCAAAGCTTTGTCTAGATGGAGCTTTGTTGGCAAAGTAATATCTCTGCTTTTTAATATGTTGTCTAGGTTGGTCATAACCTTTCTTCCAAGGAGCAAGTGTCCTTTAATTTCATGGTTGCAGTCACCATCTGTAGTGATTTTGGAGCCCGAGAAAATAGTCTGTCACTGTTTCCATTGTTTCTCCATCTATTTGCCATGAAGTGATGAGGCCAGATGTCATGATCTTAGTTTTCTGAATGTTGAGTTTTAAGCCAATCTTTTCACTCTCCTCTTTCACTTTCAACAGGCTCATTAGTTCTTCACTTTCTGCCATAAGGGTGGTGTCATCTGCATATCTGAGGTTATTGATATTTCTCCTGGCAATCTTGATTCCATCTTGTGCTTCATCCAGACCGGCATTTCTCATGATGTACTCTGCTTATAAGTTAAATAAGCAGGGTGACAATATACAGCCTTGATGTACTCCTTTTCCTATTTGGAACCAGTCTGGTGTTCCATGTCCAGTTCTAAGCATTGCTTCTTGACCTGCATACATCACATTCTTTAATTTCAGTTAAAATTCAGAATTTCCAGTGAAGTGGCATCATTAGAAGGAAGTTCTATGGGGCTGAGGAAACCTAGGTTCAAATAGGGCTTCTCTGATAGCTCAGTTGGTAAAGAATCTGCCTGCAATGCAGGAGACCATAGTTCCATTCCTGTGTTGGGAAGACCCCCTGGAGAAGGGAAAGGCTACCCACTCCAGTATTCTGGCCTGGAGATAGAACTCTAGAACTTACCAGCTGTGTGCTTGAGAGATTTGACCACATTACTTAATCTGATGTTTCTCAACTTGATGACAAGTTAGAAACACTCAGAAGATTTAAAATATGATTATTCCATAAAGTATTGTTATCCCAGATTTGAATTTAAATAGTTTTACAAGGATTCTAGACCTCCACATTCTTATTGTCTTTTAAAAATTATATATCTATAGTTTATTTATAATATTGTGTTAGTTTCAGGCATATACCTTCAGGTTATTTTCCTTTATAGGTACAACATACTGAATATAGTTACATGTGCTATATAGGAAACCCTTGCTGTCCATCTATTCTATATATAGTGGTGTGTATCTATTAATCCATCACTTCCAACTTGTCCCTCCCTCTCCCCTTCCCCATTTGGGAAACATAAGTTTGTTTTCCATGCCTGTTAGTCTATTTTTTTTTTATTATTATTATTTTTTTTTTCCAGTGGGTTTTGTCATACATTGATATGAATCAGCCATAGATTTACATGTATTCCCAATCCCGATCCCCCCTCCCACCTCCCTCTCCACCCGATTCCTCTGGGTCTTCCCAGTGCACCAGGCCGGAGCACTTGTCTCGTGCATCCCACCTGGGCTGGTGATCTGTTTCACCATAGATAGTATACATGCTGTTCTTTTGAAATATCCCACCCTCACATTCTCCCACAAAGTTCAAAAGTCTGTTCTGTATTTCTATGTCTGTTTTTCTGTTCTGCATATAGGGTTATCGTTATCACCTTTCTAAATTCCATATACATGTGTCAGTATGCTGTAATGTTCTTTATCTTTCTGGCTTACTTCACTCTGTATAATGGGCTCCAGCTTCATCCATCTCATTAGGACTGGTTCAAATGAATTCTTTTTAATGGCTGAGTAATATTCCATGGTGTATATGTACCACAGCTTCCTTATCCATTCATCTGCTGATGGGCATCCAGGTTGCTTCTATGTCCTGGCTATTATAAACAGTGCTGCAATGAACATTGGGGTGCACGTGTCTCTTTCAGATCTGGTTTCCTCAGTGTGTATGCCCAGAAGTGGGATTGCTGGGTCATATGGCAGTTCTATTTCCAGTTTTTTAAGAAATCTCCACACTGTTTTCCATAGCGGCTGTACTAGTTTGCATTCCCACCAACAGTGTAAGAGGGTTCCCTTTTCTCCACACCCTCTCCAGCATTTATTGCTTGTAGACTTTTGGATAGCAGCCATCCTGACTGGCGTGTAATGGTACCTCATTGTGGTTTTGATTTGCATTTCTCTAATAATGAGTGATGTTGAGCATCTTTTCATGTGTTTGTTAGCCATCTGTATGTCTTCTTTGGAGAAATGTCTGTTTAGTTCTTTGCCCCATTTTTTGATTGGGTCATTTATTTTTCTGGAATTGAGCTGCAGGAGTTGCTTGTATATTTTTGAGATTAATCCTTTGTCTGTTTCTTCATTTGCTATTATTTTCTCCCAATCTGAGGGCTGTCTTTTCACCTTACTTATAGTTTCCTTTGTAGTGCAAAAGCTTTTAAGTTTCATTAGGTCCCATTTGTTTAGCTTTGCTTTTATTTCCAATATTCTGGGAGATGGGTCATAGAGGATCTTGCTTTGATTTATGTCGGAGAGTGTTTTGCCTATGTTCTCCTCTAGGAGTTTTATAGTTTCTGGTCTTACATTTAGATCTTTAATCCATTTTGAGTTTATTTTTGTGTGTGGTGTTAGAAAGTGTTCTAGTTTCATTCTTTTACAAGTGGTTGACCAGTTTTCCCAGCACCACTTGTTAAAGAGGTTGTCTTTTTTCCATTGTATATCCTTGCCTCCTTTGTCAAAGATAAGGTGTCCATAGGTTCATGGATTTATCTCTGGGCTTTCTATTCTGTTCCATTGATCTATATTTCTGTCTTTGTGCCAGTACCATACTGTCTTGATGACTGTGGCTTTGTAGTAGAGTCTGAAGTCAGGCAGGTTGATTCCTCCAGCTCCATTCTTCTTTCTCAAGATTACTTTGGCTATTCGAGGTTTTTTGTATTTCCATACAAATTGTGAAATTCTTTGGTCTAGTTCTGTGAAAAATACCGTTGGTAGCTTGATAGGGATTGCATTGAATCTATAGACTGCTTTGGGTAGAATAGCCATTTTGACAATATTAATTCTTCCAATCCATGAACACGGTATGTTTCTCCATCTGTTTGTGTCCTCTTTGATTTCTTTCATCAGTGTTTTACAGTTTTCTATGTATAGGTCCTTTGTTTCTTTAGGTAGATATACTCCTAAGTATTTTATTCTTTTTGTTGCAATGGTGAATGGTATTGTTTCCTTAATTTCTCTGTCTGTTTTTTCATTGTTAGTATATAGGAATGCAAGGGATTTCTGTGTGTTAATTTTATATCCTGCAACTTTAACAAATTTATTTTATTTTATTTTTTTAGATTTCACATATAAGTGATATCATATAATATTTATCTTTCTCTGTCTGACTTCACTTGTATAATACTTTCTAGCTCCATCCACACTGCTGCAAATGACAACATTTCATTCTTTTTTAGGGCTGAGTAATATCCCCTTATATACATATGTAATGGAATCTTCTTTATTCATTCATCTGTTGATGGCCATATAGGATGCTTCTGTGTGTTGTAGGCCGCCACATTTTTTTGAAAGCTCCCTTTGTTGATTCTAGGGAGCTGTCAGAATTGATAGATTATTTGGGTTTCAATACCTCCATGTGATTGAAAAGAAAAGTACTAGCCTTCTTTATATCCTGGGATAATTGTGAAAATCAATGGAAATAATGTATTTTATCATTTAAAACATAAAACACTATAAAATTAATGATGATTAGGCACCATGACAGAAGATTTCAGTATCCCTTTGGTCAGCATTACCTGTGCTTCAGGGTCAGTTTATAAAATGAGAAAAGCCACTTCAAAATATCTAAAGAGCAAAGCTTTATTGCTATCATTATTACTGTTTTGTTCCTTCACTTACTTGTAAATTCATGGCTTATTTTTGTTTGTTTGTTTGTTTGTTTTTATTAGTTGGAGGCTAATTACTTCACAACATTTCAGTGGGTTTTGTCATACATTGATATGAATCAGCCATAGAGTTACACGCATTCCCCATCCCGATCCCCCCTCCCACCTCCCTCTCTACCCGATCCCTCTGGGTCTTCCCAGTGCACCAGGCCCGAGCACTTGTCTCATGCATCCCACCTGGGCTGGTGATCTGTTTCACCATAGATAGTATACATGCTGTTCTTTCGAAACATCCCACCCTCACCTTCTCCCACAGAGTTCAAAAGTCTGTTCTGTACTTCTGTGTCTCTTTTTCTGTTTTGCATATAGGGTTGTCGTTACCATCTTTCTAAATTCCATATATATATGTTAGTATGCTGTAATGTTCTTTATCTTTCTGGCTTACTTCACTCTGTATAATGCGCTCCAGTTTCATCCATCTCATTAGAACTGATTCAAATGAATTCTTTTTAACGGCTGAGTAATATTCCATAGTGTATGTGTACCACAGCTTCCTTATCCATTCATCTGCTGATGGGCATCTAGGTTGCTTCCATGTCCTGGCTATTATAAACAGTGCTGCGATGAACATTGGGGTGCACGTGTCTCTTTCAGATCTGGTTTCCTCAGTGTGTATGCCCAGAAGTGGGATTGCTGGGTCATATGGCAGTTCTATTTCCAGTTTTTATGGCTTATTCATGATTTCTCATAGAACAAATGGTGAAAATAAGTTTATAATGTTGCTTGACTGAGCATTCAACATAAGAAATATTATTTTTATTATTTTTGGAACATTTAAATATCAGATATGATTTTACTGTTATTGTGGGGTTGACATTTTGGTCACCATGTAAACATTTTCATAATGAATGACTTGGATTTCTTAAGAAATTGGATAATCTTGCTCAACTCATGCATTCTTGTCTTTGTTTGTTTTTTGCTGATATTAGAGCAGGAAGAATATGCCCTATAGGTTACTGGCTACATAGGATTATTTGAAGAGCTGCCTTGGGTCAGGTTCCCTGTAGCAGAGCCTGTGTTAGGGTATTGGAAATGCATGATTCTGGGAGGGAGTGCTCCCAGGAGAAAGGGAGTGCGGGAAGTCAGCTTGGACAAAAGAAGAGGCAAAGCAATGATGTGTTCTCAGGAGAACTCTAGCTTCAGTCTGCTCCATAGGGAGCTTGGGAACATCCATAGTACCACAGAGAGCATCCATAGACCCACCTGGGGCCTGAGAAGTGGGGACGATCTTGTCAGCCCAGTGATGTTCAGACTTTTTTTTTTTTTTTTGGTTGTGCTGGGTGTTTGTTGCTCTGCATGGGCTTTCTCTAGTTGGGGCAAGCAGGGGCTAGTTGCGGTGGCTTCTCTTGTTGCAGCGCACAGGCTCTAGGGCACTAGGGCTTCAGTAGTTGTGGCATATAGGCTCAGTAGTTGCAGCTCATGGGTTCTAGAACACAGGCAGATGGTCAGATTTTGAGCGAAGACAATTCAGAGAACAGAGGCAACTGTGCCCCATTGCGGTCAGACTCAACGGCAGCTGGAATGTGTATATTGGCTGATAAATGAGACCTGGACAGAATACCCACAGCATTCTGTTCCCTGACCCAAATATTATCCACCTGTCTGCCATTTCATGTTACGAGTTTCATTACCTTGGGAATTTAAGAGTCTTTGGTAAGATGAAAATATCCATCGTATTGGTCATTGATACCTTAGCTGTCAAGGGCAAAGAGACAGTTATTTATTGAGTACCTGCCAGATGATGGTCAATGTCAGCATCATTCACAAGTATGTTCTTGCTTAATTCAAGGGATATTTTAGTGGGAAATGTTTAATGGTCTGAGATCAAAATATACCCAAGAAAGATATTTGAGGAAGAAGAGTAATTTCAAGGGAGATAAGACTAAAACTCTTTGAGGACATGTACCAAATGTTAATATCTTTGTGTATTTCCAGGGCAACATAAAAGCTATTCAGACAATCTATACCAAATGCATCAATAGGCAAATAGCACTAGAGTTGCAGGATTTTGTCTGCTCACAATTTTTCCCAGAGTTAGAGGAAAAAAGGAACCCAAAAAGAGATGGGTTAGATTTAGACTTAACAAAACACAGAAACCTATGTTAAAAATGGAACTGAAGCTGCAAAAGGACAGAATTTCTCTTCCATGATTTTTTTTTAAACTGAAAGTCTACTGCTATTCTGAGATATATATCCTGATTGATGACTGATTTAATGCAATACCCTACAAATTACCAATCGTGTCAATATTCTGTAGATTCTTCTTCTGTAAACCATGGTTAGAGCTTTGTTGACTTGATAATCACAGTGGAAAACATTTGTTCATTTCCTTACAATCTTCCAGGCAAAATGCCCATCAGATTTTCATCAGCTTTGCAAATACATTCTTCTGGCCTGGAACATGAGTTCATTAAATTGTGCTGGAACTTTCTTCCGGGGTTACATGAAACAAACTGCAGGTGTGAGTTTTTTTTCCCACTTCCCTATACTGCACTGTCATCTTTATAAACTCCAGTCTGCTGTCTAATCAAAGGAAGCTTCAGAAAATCCACTTTTTTCCTGTCATCAACAAGTCCCTTTACCAATAAAAATGGCTGATTTGTACCCTGGGAGTATTGGTTTTTGATCATTTTTTATCCTCAAACCTCAGCACCAGAAAGATCACAAATCTGCAAAAATAGACAGCCATGTATTCACTTCCTCATTTCTTGCAGCTGTCTGAAAGCCATGGCCTTCTCCTGTGGGTGTACTCAACCATTTGAAGTTTACAGTATTTTTCATTCAAACATTAATACATAAGCAAGTGTTTTATTTTTAAATGACAAATGTTTCAGTGTTTGTTAAATGCTAGATATAAGGAGAATAATATTTTACCTCTCAAATTGTCAAAACTTAAAATTGTTGATATTAACTGGTATTTTGGAAAATTCAGGTAAAAAAGCTTTGAGTTTTTCTCTCATTATTGAAATCGTCACAATCTCTTGAAGGTTCATTTTTTCACTTATTCAATTATTTTTATTAGATAACTTCACTTAAAATAATAAAATGTAAATGAGAACACTTATGAAGAACAAGGTCTCTGACTTCAAGAGACTTGCAATTAACAATTTAAGACAAGCACATGAAAACTTCTAATACAAGGCAAACATTTGCAAGTATTCATGTATCATTGAATTTAATTGCATAGCTATTCTATCTACAGGCAAATTTATGATCAAGATGCCATCAGAAACCTGGGTACAGTATAAGCTAGTGTTTTATTAAAAGTTGTAAAATGGCAACCAGTTAAAGGTATTTTGAGTTCAGAAATACAGATACCAATAGGCTGGCCTTCATCTAAGAACAAAGTACTGGGTAGGCTAAAATACTTGTTCAGATTTTTCTGTTTGATGCTATGAAAAACTCGAAAGAACTTTTGGTCCAATGCAATACTATGGTAAGACATAGGTTCCTTGGGATTCCTCTTTTATGGGTAATGGATTTGCACCAATCTGTCTATAGCCTTTCCATAGTCACTGTAGTGCTCATCTGAAGGAGCCACAAGTGCTTGGAGTGCCCAGGTCAGAGAACAGATAAAGCTATTTTTTTTTTCATTTATTTTTATTGGTTGGAGGCTAATTACTTTACAATATTGTAGTGGTTTTTGCCATACATTGACCACAAGGTTTAACTCAGTTTGGGCTTCCCTAGTGGCTCAATCCACCTGCCGGTGCAGGAGAGGCAGGTTTGATCCCTGAGTCGGGAAGATCCCCTGGAGGAGGAAATGGCAATCCACTCTAGTATTCTTGCCTGGGAAACCCCATTAACAGAGGAGCCTGGTGGGCTACAGTCCACGGGGTCACAAAGAGTTGGATATGTCCTAGTGACTAAAGAAAAAGAACAATTGCCTCAGTCTAGTACTTTCACCTCCTAATTCTCTATCTCTTCCCTTCTCTGACCCATGTGAGTGATGGATTTTACATGCCAATAAATATCCCAAAGATGGAATATTCAGGGGAAAAGAGTCCGAACAGAGCAGCTATAACTCCAGGGCACAGTTTAACTCCACCTCTTCTCATGAAAGAAGCGTATCCCAATGGGATAGAAGACTGGAAATCACAACAAGATGGATACACCTGAATCCACTGTATTACTTACTGCTCATGGTTCTTTTGAAAATGTTGCCCTTTTAACTGTTAGAAGTACCACATCACCAGGGACAGACATTGCAATGCATCACTGTACAGCAGATGTTTAAGCCACTCACTCAGTAGGCCACTCACAGAAGTAGCCCACAGTTTCTGGCTGATTGCTCCACACACAGCCATGAGAGGAAGCTTGTTAGCAGCAGGGGCATAACTAGGGAGGGGCTAGAAGACCTGGTTCTGCTTGTAAACCTGGCAGTGTCTTTCCAAGTTAGGACTGAATTGCTGTTGTTTAGTCACTAAGTCATGACTGACTCTGTGACCCCATGAACTGCAGCATGCCAGGCTCCCCTGTCCTTCACTCTTGCCCAGAGTTTGGTCAAATTCTTGTCCATTGAGTTGGTGATGCCATCTAACCATTTCATCCTCTGCTGTCCCCTTCTTCTCCTGCCATCCACCTTTCCCAGCATCAGGGTCTTTTCCAATGAGGTGACTCTTTGCATCAGGTGGCCAGAGTATTGGAGCTTCAGCTTCAGTATCAGTGCTTCCAATGAATATTCAGTGTTGATTTCCTTTAGGATTGACTGGTTTGCTTTCCTTGGATTAGATGATTTCTGAAGTCTCCAAACAGAAACTTCAAATCACAGAGGTTTATCTTTCCAATAATCAAGTAATTAGTCCTTGGAGATCAGTTAATAAAATACTCCTGTAGACCTGGAAAGGTAAGGTCAGTGGGAATGCACATAATGTTAGTGATAAGGATATCAGACACTCGGCTAGGGATTATCTCTATTCTTTTCAATGAGGGAGAATAGTAAGTAATAATCTCCTTTTACAGATGAGAAAACAGATTTCAAATGGTTAAATGACTTGACTAAAGTATCACATCAAGTTATCCACAAATCCTTCGGTGAACCTTCTGTTGAAACTAGGTATTTGCAAGTATATCACAGGTTTGGGAAAATCCAGAACTAAAGCACACACTCCTCCGCTTTTGGGCTTTAAAAATTCTATAAGCACCCTAAATGTCCAACAACAGGATCCTGTAAGTATATTACAGTATAGCTATCGAATTTAATACCAAGAAGTGTTGGGAAGTAGATTTGGGGTGAATTCCATTTTTTTTTTCTTTTTCCCTACAAAAGTTTATAAATTTTCTGCAATGAATAACCATGACCTTTTTGCTTAACCATGGTGAGCCTCAGGTTGTTAATCTGCAAAATGGGAATAATCATGGTACCTATCTCATAGGGCTTGTTGTGAAGGTCATATGACAAAATCTTGTAAAATGCTCAACCTAATGCTTGGCCCATTGTATGCACTAAATAAATGTCAGTCACTGAGTGTAAAAGAAAACTTTGTTTTAAGGTGAGTTCTCTTTTCTCTTAAATCGGTATCTAATATATAATTTATTTTAAAAGTCAATTAAGCTAAAGCTAACCTTTAAATTTTTGGTGAGATCACTGTCATCCTGGAAGATAATCGTAGTTGCTGGGAGGTGCAGCCCAACCAAAGCTGGACTATCGCCTATTTTTATTGAGGCCAAATCTTCAGGTAGTAATGTACTTGATGCTATATAATTAAAACATAAAAGTTACTGAAAGCCAAGTGCAGCAGAAGCTCCAGCTGGAAACTAAACTGTGTTGTTTACCCCAGGATTTAGTTCATGTCTCAGCATGTCCAAGAGCCTAGTAAAGGCTCTGCTCATGTATCTATTTGCCTGAGGAACTGAGGATTCTTGGGGGAAAAAACCTAGGGGAACAAAGTGCAGACTCTCCAGTTTGAATAAAAAACACTGGCAGGTTTATAGGAGAAAGTTGATCTTGAGGTGTGTTTATTACACTTTGGACAAGTAATTGGAATGTCGGGAAGGAATGGTCAGAGCTGGCTTTAGAGGAGGATAGGAAGTCATCTATGGAAATTTAACAAGGATCTAAGACTTCCTGGAGTGAGACTGTTCATGGATCGATGAATATACAGGCCTGCTGGTTAGATCTATTTTAGACGAGAAAATCTGCTTTCTTGTTAGGTAAATTCCCAAACCAGCTAATGTGGCCTCCAGGGTCAAGGCGATATTATTAGAATCCCAGAGAATGCTAAATCAGCAACTCCTTTCCCTCACTAATCCACCTTAAAAAAAAAGTTCTGCACAAAACCCTCTGCTCGTATGTTCATTTTTCTCAGTGTCTTTTCAGGATGAGCCCTGACAGATAGTTGAATGACTGCCCTCTGGTCTGTGGCTGCAGAGAAATGAGCCAAGGACCTGGGAGTTCTGAAACACGAATCAGATGACATCCTTATAACTTAATGATCTTGAGTTCTCTGACATTCTTTTATATGTCAACAGCATCATATTAAAATTTTGTCATGCCTGAAATGCTTATTCCTTTAAGGAAAATTGCTCCAGGTTGCAATTTTTCTCCTTCTCAAATCTATGGCTATTTCTCTAGATGGCTGTTTTTATTTTATCATCCATCATGATAAAAACTGGCCTAACCTGGAGCTTGACTGTTTGCTATCCTTGGATTAGTGTTTCTGGTGGTGACACACCCTTTCCATTGAGTAAAATTCTCAGATGCCGTGGACTAGGGGCTGTAACCATCAGCATTTAGTAAAGAGATATGGCATGTAACAACCGCAGTGCTACCTCAGTCAATCATGAGGGTTTTCCTGGTCTCAGCAGGAACAGACTGTGGCCATCAAAGGGGCGTGTATCTTGACTTTATAGAGAATCACACAGCTCCAGGTGCCCGATCTTATGATGTTCAGAAGAGAGATCCCAGTCTTCTCCTACACATTCCTGGAAGCACCTAATACCGTGTACAGCTGTACTCTGTCTCATTTCTATTCCTAAAGAGAGGAGATGGGCTAATAGCTGTATAGACAGAAAATTGTTTTCAGAAGGAGTTGAGAACAGAGCTGTAAAACCATAATGTCTTCCAGACCAACTTTTTGTCATTCAGGCAATCATAACAGACAATCAGTGTTACATTCAGACAGAGGGCTTTTCTCCCCTTTTCCAATTTCCCTTTGGAGTCTGACTTCTTTTCAATAATATCTCTTTATCCTTGTCTTCTCAAGCAAGAGCCCCAACTTAGTATTTTTGAAAATGAACTCTATCAATTGCCTTGACTCAAATTTTCCTATATTGGCTTCTTTCCTTCCTTTTGTGATGATTTTAGAGTCTCAGTTTACATTTTCTTCTCAAATCTCTTCCATCTTCAGATTCACCTATCCAAAATATCTTTTGTTAATACTCGATACCTACATCTGTTCTCCAGTGGGACACTGGGTTTCTGGGTCCCTCCAATGGTGGAACTTCCCTTCTACTTCCTTGCCAACCTCACCATTTTGAATCTACTTTAAAATTCCTTGGCTTAGTTTCAGTTTTCCTTGTCAAGTAAAGTTCCTTTAACTGTGCAGGTTCCAACTCTTCGCTGACTTTTTGGAGAAAATGTGCACTTGCCACTCAGATCCAACCTGCGTCATTCATGTTTGTAATGGTATTCTTAATTCACTGAACTGGTTTCAAGTTTATTCATCTTGATTTTAATTTTGCTGCTGGCCTTTTTTGGGGCAGTTTTTTCCTCACTGTTTCAAAGTTTCAAGCCCTAGGCTTCTAGACAGGGGCAAACTCTCATTCTCAAGAAGAATCTTTTCTAGTATTTTCGGGTCATAGTAACATGCAAGGGTGGCTAGTTCTGTGACAGAACTTTATTTCTTTTGAGAACTACATAACTGCCCATATCAACTGTTTTTATCAGATAAGTATAGCCAGTCCTTCTCCTTTCCCCTAAGAAAAAAGAACCAGCTGGACCCCAAGGAATAACTTACCACTGTGATTAAGCCAAGGAGTCCTCAGACACTCATCTTCATCTTTTTTTTCATTCTTTAAATGACTTTTGTTTTCTATTAACTAAATTTTCAGTGTTTTTTCCAGGCTTCTAAAAAAGCTGCCTTTTTATTTTCCTCTTCGTTGATAATGTTACATTTGTCTTGTGAACTGTTTTTAGGATGTTTACATATATTCTGTGGCAGATAAAGAAATATTTGACCCAAGACTTCCGCTGAAACAATTATGCAGAATTCTTCCATGCTGCTTTAGCGTTAGACCAGGACTCACATGGGTTTTTGTTACAGACTGTGCCTGAGATGTTCTACTCAAAATTTGCAGTGCATTAGGAAGTAACACTGCAAGGAGATCCAACCAGTCCATCCTAAAGGAAATCAGTCCTGAATATACATTGAAAGGACTGATGCTGAAGCTGAAACTCCAAGACTTTGGCCACCTGATGCGAAGAACTGATTCATTGGAAAAGACCCTGATGCTGGGAAAGATTGAAGGCGGGAGGAGAAGGGGACGACAGAGGATGAGAGGTTGGATGGCATCACCGACTCAATGGACATGAGTTTGAGTAAACTCTGGATGTTGGTGATGGACAGGGAGGCCTGGTGTGCTGCAGTCCATGGGTCGCAAAGAGTCAGACACGACTGAGCGACTGAACTGAACTGACTGAAGAAGTAACACACTATTGATTCTGTGTATAAAATAGATAACTAGTGAGAACCTGCTGTAAAGGACAGGGAACTCTACTTAAAGTACTCTGGTCACCTGAATGGGAGGGAAATCCAAAAAGGAGGGGATATATGGGCATGTATGGATGATTCATTTTGTTGTACAGTGGAACTAGCACAACATTGTAAAACAACTATTTGTTGTTGTTGTTCAGTCGCTAAGTCATGTCTGACTCTTTTCTATCCCGTGGACTACCGCACGCCAGGCTTCCCTGTCCTCAACTGTCTCCTGGAGTTTGCTCAGATTCATGTCCATTGAGTCGGTGATCCTATCTAACCATCTCATCCTCTGCCACCCTCTTCTGCCCTCAATCTTTCCCAGCATCAGGGTCTTTTCCAATGAGTCAGCTCTTCGTATCAGGTGGCCGAAGTACTGGAGCTTTAGCAACAGTCTTTCCGATGAATATTCAGGGTTGATTTCCTTTTGGATCGACTGGTTTGATCTCCTTGCAGTCCAAGGGACTCTCTAGAGTCTTCTCCAGCACCACAGTTTGAAAGCATGAATTCTTTGGTGCTCAGCCTTCTTTACGATCCAACTCTCACATCTGTACGTGACTACTGGAAAAATCATAACCTTGACAAGCAACTATACTCCAATAAAAATTAGTATTTAAAAAGAACTAATTTTGTAAAGAAATTGCTTATCAGAAATTAAATCATGCCACTGAAAAGTTTTAGAACTAAAAGGAAGCTGAGTATTCTATCTCAGTAATTTTAGGATGAAGAAATCAAGGTGGCGAGAGGACGCCTGTTCAGACTCACAAATAGCAAGCAGGGCATAGCAGAGCATGTAATGCCCCATGAGATTTAGTGACATTCACTCAGTATCCAGACTTAACATCAGATCATGCTCCAAACACTTGGGTCTTATCTCTCTCCTATCCCTTGCCTATTTTATCCACTGTGAGGAAAGTTTTCTGACTTCTTAGAGGAAATTTCTGGATTTGTTTAATGTGTATGTTTGTAATATCACAAACACAAATTATAATCTGGTGAAGTGATACTGTTTATTAATTGTATCTGTTTTAATTGTTTAGTTGCAGCAATAAAATAGGGCCCAGAGCCATTGCTTCTTTTTTGTCTTCCTCAAATAACTTTTCTCAAACTTTCTGAATCCATTTATCCCTCCTTCTTTCTGCCTTGATTGCACCTTCTAGCCTGCCTCTTCCTTCCTTCCTTTTTGATTTCATTCCTTTCTTTCTTTCTACTTTTCTTTCTCTCTTTATTCCTTTCACTGTGTTGGCAAGTGGGATCTTCACTGTGGCTCACAGATTCGCTGACTGTGGTTCACTGACTCAGTAGTTGCAGTTCCCGGGCTTGGTTACTCTGCAGTATGTGGGATCTTAGATCCCAGACCAGGGGTCAAACCCACATGCTCTGCATTGAAAGGTGGGTTCTTAACCACTGAACCACCAGGGAAGTCCCCTAGCCTGCCGCTTCTAACCTGCTGCATGTTGAGAAGTACTCAGGTCAGTACTGCATGTTACATAATATTTGCCAAGCCTCTCGATGAGTGATCAGGGACGTAATACAGTCTTTCACGCTGGAGTAAGCCCTTTTCTGTTTATCTTTGAAATCTGGGTGATGGATCTTGTGGTCTCCAAGGAAGTGGAGAAGAAGGCATTTCTCTCACGCAAACCTACTGAGACAGCATGAGTGTTTACCCGGAACATTTGGTTGCAGTGTGTGTCCTATGCATGCATTTTGAACAAACCCCCCAAATGCTAGTGTTCTGATTTATAGGCCGAGAGAAAACAAAAATTTCCACGCTTTCAAACAGACTTTAATTTTTAATTCTGGATTGCTTTTTACGTTCTTTGATTTTCTGATGCCAATAAGCGGCTCCATTTTGAAGGGAATGAGCAGGGTACACGGGTTTGAGATCCACAGTGTGAGGTGTGTTCAGCGGCCCATGCCCTTGATCTGCGAGATGAGGGAAGCACTTTTCAGAAATGCTGGTTTCCCAGGCTTTCCCTCTGCTGAGCAGGTAAATGAAAATATTAGAGAATGGCTGACAGACAGGAACGCCACTGGGCAGATCTTTCTTTGCGGATATGAAGCATTTTTCTTTTTAAACGTCAGAGTTCTCCAAACAGAGCAATTGCTTTCAGTGATCTTTCTCACGTACTGACTTCTCACTATACATAGGGCTGGCCAAAAGGTTTGTGTGGGTCCATAACATCTTACAGAAAAACCAAACCAACTTTTTGGCCAATCCAATACATACACACATTTCCAGACTGGAATCGTAAAGTGAGGGCAAAAGGAGGAAGGTGTGAACTGCAGTGGATCCAGGTGTGACTGATGGCTAGTACCAGAAATTCCAAAAGTTCAAAATAGCAACTGTGCGGTCTCACTATTTGTTCTTATTAACAGAAGTGAGTGGGAATAAACGGCAGTAATCGATTTCAGAGGCAGAACCATCCTGACTCTGTGAATTCTAACCATCACAGAGAATTGATTCTAGGAAACAGCTCTTTTCCCTCTGATTTCTGTATGTCAGTATATTCAAATATTCCACTCCTCTGTTTACCCTGATACTGAAACAGTAATTTCAAACTAAAGCTTTGAATTGTTTTGAAGTTAGCTTTTCTAAAAGAGAATAATTTTTTAAAAAATATTCTTTCTTCCTTATAGAGCAATTCTTATGTTGTTAACCGACACTGAAGTTTTTTGAAGTTTAGGCTTACCTAAAATTCCTCTTTTGATTAATTTCATGTGGTCATTTTTATCTGTTTAGTCTTTAATGTATTAGATCTTGTGTATGTGCTCTGGATTATTTTAAAAATGTTATAAACTGTGATCTTTTAGCATCCTACTTTGTGTATTATGTTTGGTAGTCTCATAGATTTTATTTTAGAATGAGTGTGACCTTATCAATCTAGATTTTTAAATGTTTTAATAAATGTTCTGGAGCTTTTTCCCTCTTATTCATTTACATTCCTTGTTCAGAGTAATACAAAGAGGATAAGAGAAAGAGAGAGAAGAGAGAGCAACAGTAGTGTGTGCTTCTTGAAATAAAGGAAAAATATTTGAACAGAAAGTGACATGTAAAAGGAAGAAGTAGACAAAGTGAAAGTAAAAAAAACTATGATTTTAACTGTAATATGGCATATATTGTTCATAATAATAAACATTGTAATTAAAAATTTTAAAGTCTTTAAAGACATACCATGCATTTCAAATAATGATCTCTTAAGGCACTCAGGCTATTTGAATCCCTAGTCATAGAATAAACTAATAACAGAATTTCATTTAGGATATCACTTGGGGAAAAATGGACTTAAGACTTTCAAGAGATTAAGATTCTGTGTTTCTGACAAGGAATCCAAAAGGCTTGTATGCTCTGCACCCTTGCCCCCAGGCTGGTCTCACTGACAGTAACCTTGCTCTCAGAAGTTAGAACTGGGGCACCGTGGGAAGAAACACAGGGGAGTAGGGTCAGGAGGCAAATGAAAGTTTTTCTATCATCAGCTAGAAAAGTTCTTAGGGAACTGTTAAAATCAAACCTGCGGCTTGTTATTATTGTTCTGTTGCTGAGTTGTGTGCAACTCTTTGCGACCCTACAGACTGCAGCACACCACGCTCCCCGGTCCTTCATTATCCTCGGAGTTTGCTCAGATTCATGTCCATTGAGTCAGTGATGCTATTAATATCTATACTTCTCATCCTCTATTGCCCTTTCTCCTCCCGCCCTCAATCTTCCCCAGCATCAGGGTCTTTTCCAATGAGTCAGTTCCTCGCATCAGGTGGCCAAAGTATTGGAGTTTCAGCTTCAGCATCAGTCCTTCCAATGAATATTCAGGGTTGATTTTCTTTAACATTGACTGGTTTGACCTCCTTGCAGAGATCAAACTAACCTGGGGCTGCTTTGCACACGTATTCAGTCGTGTCTGACTCCTTGCGACGCTATGGACTGTATAGCCTGCCAGGTTCCTCTGTCCTTGGGATTTTCCAGGCAAGAATACCAGAGTGGGTTGCCATTTCCTCATCCAGGAGAACTTCCTGACCTGGGCATGGAAACCACTTCTCCTGTATCTCCTGCACTGCAGGTAGATTCTTTACTACTGAGCCACCAGGAAAGCCCATCTTTAGAAAAGAGGAAATAGATCTGCCATATGACCCAGCAATCCCACTTCTGGGCATACACACTGAGGAAACCAGATCTGAAAGAGACATGTGCACCCCAATGTTCATCGCAGCACTGTTTATAATAGCCAGGACATGGAAGCAACCTAGATGCCCATCAGCAGATGAATGGATAAGGAAGCTGTGGTACATATACACCATGGAATATTACTCAGCCATTAAAAAGAATTCATTTGAACCAGTCCTAATGAGATGGATGAAGCTGGAGCCCCTTATACAGAGTGAAGTAAGCCAGAAAGATAAAGAACATTACAGCATACTAACACATATATATGGAATTTAGAAAGATGGTAACGATAACCCTATATGCAAAACAGAAAAAGAGACACAGAAATACAGAATAGACTTTTGAACTCTCTGGGAGAAGGCGAGGGTGGGATGTTTCGAGAGGAATCGGGTGGAGAGGGAGGTGGGAGCGGGGATTGGGATGGGGAAGACGTGTAAATCCATGGCTGATTCATATCAATGTATGACAAAACCCACTGAAATGTTGTGAAGTAATTAGCCTCCAACTAATAAAAAAATTAAAAAAAAAAAAAAGAAAAGAGGAAAATGTCTAGATTGTTTTCAAAGCATATGAGTCTGCAACAACTTTGTATCCATAGTTAAGATCTCACAAAAAGAATGACTTCTTTTCGCTGCGTTGGTGTTGTTTACTCCCTGTTCGCTTTTCATTTTTCTACTTAGTGCTCTGACTTTGCCAAATTCCCAGCAGCCTGACTTGCTCCAGTGTGATCTCAGTCGGCCCTGGTGCTCCTGTGTGGTTCTGGGTTGTTGGTTCACCCACCTCTGACTTGCCCTCCTTCTGACTTCTTGCTCCAGCACTCCTGAACTTGGAAGCTGTGCTATTCACATGGCCTCCCTTCCTAAGAGAAATGGAACCATATTAATTCCCTGGAAAAGAATAGGTAATCAGCTCTGATCCTCCCTTCCTGATTTCTTCCCTCCTAAGGGTCACCAGCTAAACTCAGATTTACCTGCATTTCTGTGCTGCTCTGTTTTTTTTTTTTTTTTTTTTTGGTCATATCATCCACTATAGCGTGCATTTTAAATTAATTATTTTTAATTGAAGAATAATTGCTTTACAATGTTGTGTTAATTTCTGCTGTACAACAGTGTGAATTAGCTATGTGTATACAGGTATCCTCTGCCTCTTGAATCTCCATCCCCACCCCTATAGGTCATCACAGAGCACTGAGCCTGGCTCCCTGCGCTACACGGCAGCTTCTCACTAGCTATCTATGTTACATATGGTACTGTCCCAATTCACCCCACCCTCCCCTTCCCCCACGGCATCCACAAGCCCATCCTCTGTGTCTGCATCTCTATTCCTGCAACCCAGATGTCCATCGACAGATAAATGGATAAAGAAGATGTCATATGTATACACAGGTAGTATTACTCAGCCATGAAAAAGAATGAAATTGGCTCTTTGTAGTGATGTAGATGTACCTAGAGTCTGTCATACAGAGTGAAGTAAATCAGAAGGAGAAAAAGAAATATCATATATTAACACATATACACAAAATCTAGAAAAATGGTACTGATGGACTTATTTGCATGCATTAACTTTTAAGGGCCCATATGTTTCATGGAAGGTTGAAAGAATTATATACCCCTCTCTACCACTCTCAGGTATTAGCACACTCATGCATGACATCAATCACCCATGACTTTACATTAGAGAGCCAACTGTGTACTCATAATTGTGTGTACTCAAAATTGTGTGCACTCATAATTGTGTGTGGTCATAACTATGATAGGCAGGTGGAGGCCTCAGAACAAATGTGTCAATGCCATTGTCTTTAAGGAGCTACTTTAGTCTTGTTGAGACAAAAGTTAAGTTTGTGAATGGACTGGCCCTTTTGTCCAAAACACACATTCCTCCACTCCAGAACAGGCATAGAGAAAAGCTCCCAGCACGAAAAGCTCTGAGAGAGGGAACTAAATTCAGTCAGACACTGACACTTTCCTAGTTGGTGTTGTTGTCTTCTTGTATATGGCCACTTCTGCTGCTTTATTCTATGTCACACCCCCACTTTCTCTAGGCCAGTCATACAACAAAAATCCCTTCTCACGTTCACTTCATTTAGCACAGTAGGGAATATATAGGCTTTCCCTCTCAAAATGTATTATTAAATAGGAGGTAAAATGAAATATTAATAAACCACCACAACAAATCCTGGGAAAAGACCCTGACACTGGGAAAGATCGAAGGCAGGAGGAGAAGGGGATGACAGAGGATGAGATGGTTGGATGGCATCACCAACTCATTGGACCTGAGTTTGAGCAAGTTCCAGGAGTTGGTGATAGACAGGGAAGCCTAGCGTGCTGCAGTCCATGGGGTCACAAAAAGTCAGATACGACTGAGCAACTGAACTGAACAAAAAATCCTAACATCTTGCTGAGTGGATTGCCTGCAATGGTGCTGAGTGTGATAGGAGAAGGCAGAGAGTATTGCAGAGTAAGTGCATGACAAGGGTCTTGTTAGTCATGAATAACACATTATCGTTCAAAGCTAGTTCTTCCCTTTGCTCTTTTGGCTCCAGCAGGAAAGTAAAGTTTTCTAATTCAAAGGATACTATCAAAAGGGAAAAATATATCTGAGCTAAAACCTTCTATATGTTAGAGCAGCATTGACCACAGATCCGTCTTTAGGCTGGAACACGTGTGAAGCCACCCGTACTAGTCTCTTTCCCTCTCACCCACTCCCTGGCTTTCGGCCATGTGGTCATTGGAGATGATGTTGTTTTCTGGTATTGGGAACCGAACAGTGTGAACAACATTCTCCTTTGAAGAACAGACACTGGCAGATAAAATCAAGCCTTTGCTTATTTTAAGCCTCTCCAGCATGTCCCATACACAATGGGGAACTCACTTCAAATTTCTCCTCAGAACCTCTTGCCTACTGCACAGCTGATTTACAGGTGTGCAAAGCTGCTACAGTCGTGTCTGACTCTTTGCCACCCTACGGACTTTAGCCCACCAGGCTCCTCCATCCATGGGACTGTTCAGACTGTTATGGGTAGGTGATCTTACCCAGGGGATCTCCCCAGCCCAAGGATCGAATCCGTGTCTCTTATGTCTCCTACATTTGCAGGTACTGCCGCTGGGATGCCGGATTTACAGGCAGTAGTGAGTACTAAATACTTTCTCTCTTCCTGGGTTAGGTTTCCAGTCCTGTCTCTCCAAATAAATTAAAAAAAAGAAGGTTTGTGGATGGGTCTAGAATTAACCACAAAACTATGTAATATGCAGTGTTAATATCTATTTATTGAACCTTTCATATGCAGGTGATGATGTTGGACTATTGTGACAGGTAGTCTAGCCTTCACTGACAATGTTTTAGTGACTATTCCAAGCTCAGTAAGTACTAAATGATCTTCCATTTATGCTTCATTATGCTGCATGACTGTTGTCTCCATTTTATACTCTCAAGGACCCTATCTCCAGTGACTATTTCTAGGCTTACATGGAGAATTTCAGGGTGAAGGGGAGAGGGCCAACTGTCTCTTTCTCAAAGTATTTTCTCCACGTCAAGGGCTGGGCATCTATTCTGCCTGCTAGTTTCTGCCTCCTGCAATGCCACATGAACTCTTTCCTGGCTCTTTGACTTCGTGCATTTAACTGCTCAGTCCACTCCTAAAGATCTCCTGAGTGCTTATTGTTTGTACGGACTTTGAACTTCTTACATCC